>NW_020653397.1:1746318-1955935 GCF_003589595.1 Hyposmocoma kahamanoa | reverse complement strand
ACATATTTGTGTTAGAATAAAAAAGACTGATTATACATTGATCTATTTATTTTCAAATCCCAGACATACCATATACACTTTTTACTCAAACATACATAACACACATTTGTAATATAATTATTTTAATTTGATTGTGTGGACCACAATCTCTGCACAATGCGATTTCTTTGTTCTCGTCCATGTGCTAACAGCTCTTGTTCAGCTCCAGTTGTGGAGCTGGCATTCTGCAGAGATTGTGGTGGCATCTGGTTCTGCTGATCTCCTCGGCTATCAGCATTTGCTAATGGTGGAACTGGTAGGTGATGCTTGTTGCAGATGTTATGCAACACAACACACGCATTGATGATTTTAGCCACAGTATGATGGTCATAATGTAACACTCTATGTGCTAGCAAACACCTCCAACGAGCTTTCAGAACACCAATGCAACGTTCTACTGTATTCCTTGTGAGACAGTGAATATTTGTATAATTTTCATCTGCACTACCAGGTTCAGCATTCACAATTGGTGTTAGAAGCCACGGTCTTAAAGGATATCCAGAATCACCTGAAAATTAATAAATGCTTAAAGAATTAAATTTATCTAAGTTATATGGCTAATTAGCATTTAAAAAATATTAAAAATACCCACCAAGCAGCCAAATGGCTTCTCCTCTACTGTAAAGGTCTTGGACATGTCGTTGGACATCCGACAGTTTCCAAATGTGGGCATCGTGTGTAGCACCACCAAATGATGCATCAACATTAATAATATTTAAATCACTATCACAGATCTGGAAATTTAAAGCATAATATATATTTATATCATTAGGCAATGTGGCTAGCCGTCACTATTAATTCCTTTTTTCATATGCTAAATATGGCCTTTGTTGGGTCTTATCATCTTAGGCTCTCTTTAGCCTGCAAGGTAAATACCTAAGCACAAAATAAATACTTGTTGCACTCAAAATATATAATATATTTAATTAGGAAAGTAGGTAGGTACTTACTATTTGAACATTTCTGGAATGGAAATGCTTTCTATTAAAAAATCTCTCCTCATGTTCTGTTGGCCTTATCATTGCCACATGTGAGCCATCAATGCATCCCAAACATCCAGGGAATCCAAACTTGTCAAAGAAACTATAACAAAAAAAAACACTTTCTTTCATTAATGATAAAATACAACTTGATAATTTTAGATATTTGTTTTCCATAATTATTCAAAATTGTTGTTGAAAGTCAGATAATTATGAGTGCCACAGCTAATGACTAATGTAGTTATAACTATGTATTTGCAATAGATAAAAAGTAAAGTGTTCTCACCCATTAACAATGGATTGTCTTTCTTGTGATGTTTGTGGAAATCGTATATACTTATAAAGTATTCTTTGATGGTTTAAGGCTCTTGTCACTTCTTTTACTGCTTTCGACACACTAGACTGGCTAAGTCCATGCAGATAGCTCATACCTACTGGCTTTTGATATGAGCCTGTTGCAAAAAAAGATAATGCGGCAAGAACCTAAAAATGCACATTGTAATTAAGGCTTCACAAAAATTTGTCACCCAGCTTTGACCATCACACAAACCATCATGTGACACAATGTTTACCAAGTCTCATACTATGTTTTCTTACCTTATTTTCCACACTAACTTTTGTTCTTCTTCTCGCCTGAGTAATGTAGGGTTTTAGCTCACTACACAAATCTCTGAACAGCTTCTTATTGAGCCTGTAGTGAGCTCGAAACTCCGAGTCGGAGAGCTGCAAAGCGTTGGCTTGGTTGCGAAGTCTACGCCTCAAAAGAGCCGTGTTATAAATAACATCTCTTCTATCATCGAAATTTAAAGCTTCTAACAACAATACAGCACGAGCCATGTTGATATTACGTCGTAATAATTAGGTGAATGTGAAACAAATACAAAGCAATTACTTTGCAATCGAAAAAAGTTACCTTTTTCAAGATCGCAGTCTGACAGTTGAAATTGTTTGTTGATTGCTATCGCTCTGCTGTCAAAAGTCATAGGTAATACGAAAACTCGACTCAAACCGAAGAGATTGGTCGATTGAATGCACTTAATAGTTCAAAGATTGTTCGATAGAGGCAGCACTGTCGCTGGTTTTGCTATGGCTTTGTTTTTGCTAATACGTAATACGAATTTGCGATTTACAAGCAAATATTGCGCGATTTTTGCTATCGCTTAGCTATTGTAAGATACGTAATCAGCCTGCGGTACTTCCCTTTTCTGATCACGGGGCACTTGTCGTCATTTAAGGCTGAATTAAGAGAGAGAGCAGTTTTTTTTTTAGGTTTTTAAATTTGCTCGCGCAAATTTGACAGTTAATTTTTTTGTTTAGTTGACTTCAGTTATCTCAGGTCACAAATCGAAATTCAAAATCCAGACTTTCGAATTTCAAGCAGATATTAAGGAACGATAGAGTAATTCCGTTGGCATTATGTACAATTTGATTTTTTAAATGACGATTTTGTTGGACTGTTGTTATTTTAATTTAATATGATACCCTAAAAGAACAAGCCATATGGCAATACTATCTTAACCTCTTCGCAGCCGTGAAACAAAGTCCCACTCGGCACCATCGGTGGTACCCTTCGGAAATTAACTTTAAAAATTACATTAACAAAAGCCAAACACATCGGCGCCCGCAGATAAGTTATTAAACATTGCACCATTACACTTTAATTTCTGCCCTGTTGGGATTTAGGGTGGCCACCCTAAAAAAAGGGGCAAAGGGTGCCGAATATGCTTACTTATTCATAAAGAGAGTATTTTAAGCGTGTTTATTTTTGTTTAAATAAATGTTCTCTGTGTTTACGTTGGTGCAGTCTACAGTACGTTGAGCCTTTACTTAGGTCTACGAACCGTCTTATCATCAGTGGTAAAGAGTTCAATTCAAGTATTTTAAAGACGTGTCACTGTCTGTACAATCAGCTTTATGTATTTGTATTAGTCTACAGTTGACTTCATCATCTAAAGATGTCCTTGTAAGGCCATGTCATAACTGCGCTCGTAAGAAAGGAGTATAATTCAGACAATTGTAACAGCGCTTTGGTTGGTCGGTTGGAATTTACTAGTCCATTCTTGAAACGTTTGTACGCTTTTACACGTTTTTGTTTTGCAGCTTTTAATCGAAGTGCGCAAGCGTCCGTACTTTATCATAGTTTATAATTTGAGCAGTTAAAAATAGCTAAAAACCACAGTACGTAAGTGAATGTTTAGGCATTTATATCTTTCAAACTATAGGGCTACAATAGACTTTGTCTACATTGGATATAACAATTGTGGCAAGATGACGTTAACTTGTTTCATTGGTTTTGATTAGTTGAAAATCAAAAGAGCCACAAAGGATTGGGAGAAGTAGTTTTATTTCCCATAACCTGTTGACTCTTCCGAGTATGCATAGATGGAGGGACGGCTATTAAATAGGCTATAAAATTTTAAACTATTGTTCCATTTATTCTACCAGCACTTATGTGCCCCAAATTCCCCGTTTCAAACTTTGTTTTTCCTAACATTTTTTGTCTTGTTTATTTTCAAATCGGGCGTATACGAGTGCACTTGAAGTTTTATAAACATGGAGTATGAATAACCTCTGTTTGTTTGTTTGCAACCGTGCCGTGGCTGCTGCGGCCGCGGCGAGCGGTGAAAGGGTTAATAAACTTATTTGTTACGTTGTCAAAAAGCCTATAACGAAAAATAATTCTTATTTTTTATGTTATTTTGACTTGAACTGACTGTGTGTGAGAACATAATGTATTTATTACACAAGATTATAAGTCGTCGCAGTTTCTTAGCGTAGACAAATTTTAAACAGCACTAAAGATAAATAATATCTCGTGAATAGGCGCAGTTTAAAAAAGTGTTCTATGAAAATAAACATCTGTCTTTTTTTAAATTCTTAATCCAACGGCATTGGAACGCGGCGTTTTGAGCCATGAGGGTAAAAAGGATCGGATAAAAGTTTTTGATTCCGGTATATTAATTCATGGCTTTGTGTTATTGTACCGTTTTGCCTTGCTTATGAAAAAAAAATGAATGAAAAAAAAAATGAAAATGTTTTTTGATAATATTAACAAACAATATGAAAGCTAAGTATGTATGTTCTGCTTAATATCCGTCGAAAAGGGATTTTAAGGTTCAAAGAATAGGGTTTTTTTAATATCATTCTTATTCATTATCTTTTGTTGCTGCTGGATGAGCACTATGGTCTCTCGTTGGGTTTTACGTGGGACCAATTTAGGGATAAAATTTCCCTGACTTTGTTCTGGTCTGGGGATAATTTTGTTAATATGACATCAAGTAATTCGTGTAATGGTTTGGTACATTTTGAAAATTTTATATTATTCTATTAGATGATCCGAGTCCAACTGCATTATATTAAAAGACGAATAGACATCGACCGCAGTATAGCATAGATATTAGATACTCGTAGATAAAGACCGGGTATGAAGTTATAGTTCAACTTCAAGTAACATTTCCAAGTTAATGAATAAGCAGTTAATAGTTTTAAGATAAAGTTGTAGATAATAATTTACTATTACCGCCATAGTCGTATTCATTAAAATAACATAGTATATTGTAGGACTGTAGCTTGACCAAATTGAGGACGTCCAACAGGAAGGTTACGTCAAAGGAATCCCTAATGCAAATGTATGTCATGACGTCGCCGAAGTCTTTATCTTTTAATTATTAATACAAAGATCGAACACTCAGAAAAAATTCCTTGGATCCGGCCGGATTCGAACCGACGTCTTCTAGCATACTGTGCTAGACGCTATACCAACTAAGTCACGGAACGAACCAGCGGACCTCACGAATTTTCCTATTTGCTTGCGTCGTATCTTTGTATTTGGTTTTTCAACGGCTTTTTAGCCGTAGCGCCATCTATGACAAATCTATAATATTTCGTCACCCAGTTAGATATCTTTACAGCTACCAGTCCCGGCTAGAGATGTCGCTATCCATTGTATTTAAATTTTTATTGAATTGACATTCAATTATTTTTATGTGACATTACGCTTTGTCTTTTGTCAAATATGTCCAAGTAGCCGGTATTTAAATTACTTACAAGAAATACAATCTTGAAGTATCTGTGGTCCTTGTAAAAGAGTTCGTCCAGGGAAGTACTGCCACATTACCTATTTCTGCCGCCAAGCAGTAGCATAAGCATTACTGCGTTCCGGTTTTGAAGGTTAAAGGTGAAATTGCAGGCGCTTAAGACTTGATAATTTATGTCTCAGGGTGACAGGCGCAGTGGAAAGTGTTCCTATTGCGATGTAAAGAATTTACCGGCACTGCAACTGCTATCTATGGCCGTCCCGTCACATGGTAGCATAAAAAATATCATTATTATGTAATGATATTCTTTGGTTGCACCTCTGCAATGGCTGCATAGCAATAAGGGTCTTTTTACTGAAGTCACTGAACTGTATTTTAACTATAATTTTATGTGCGATAAAGAATATTTCATTCATTAATTTCAGTCACTCATTCAATCATCACTGTTAGGCAAGAACTCACTCTTGCATTGAAATCGTCACATTGGTTAAACTCTACCGCTCATTCGTAGAGCAGATTCCCCTGAGAAGAATGAGCAAGAAACTCTAGGGGTTGCTTTTACTAAATAAACATTTGTACACATTTATCATTTACAATGGGTCTACACTTCACACGTTTGACAAGGATTGCGAACTTTTCCACGTCCAGGTTTTATCACGATGCTTATCTTAATCGTCAGCGAATGGTTACCATGCTTGTCTGCCACGCAGAGGTCCCGGTTTCGATTCCCGTGCCGGGAGAACTGTTGTTTATAGCCTATATTTATGGTTGTCTATGCTCATGATGTGGCACCAAAATCGAGGGTAAAAACTATTTCAACTAAATATTTGTTATAAATCGAGTTTTGTTCAAATGTAAAGATATGATTACATAATGTTTATGTTTTCTGATTTAGAAGATCAACATATGCCGTTCTATTGAATCAGTTCGCTTGGAAATCGCTTTGAAAGAATTCGGTCTAAAAAATCGTAGGTCGTTTGCACTTGAATCGATTTTATTGATATTTATTTAATAAACATTTAGAACGCCCTTTAAGCTGTATTCTGATAAAACTTAAAATAATTTTGTAATTCATATTTTCCACTTCGCTTGTTTCTTATACATTATAATAAAATACTGTCTTTAAAGTGGTAAATAATTTTATGACACAATCGGGATCAAAAACATTTTTTGTGCCACCATTTTGTCGTGTCCTAGATGTCATTCGTGTTTTGCTTCTCGAACTCCAATGTTTTCATGTCCCTGTAGTGTGTTGTTTTAAAGGTTTTTCTTAATATTTAGTAATGAATAATTAAAATTGTACAAAATGTGAACCTTTCTTCCAATTCCTTTAAGAATAGAAGGTTTAGCACACCTGCATTCACACTTTGACAATGACATTTCATGACATGTCTTTGTATCCATTTCGGTCATCTGATGATTCATACTATAGCGGAAATAACTTCTGGGCCACAACAATAATAATAGTGTAGGCCATCGATACGACAATAAGAATTTCTTTGACTTCTTTTAAGATGAGACGAAGCCCTTGAAACAAACATTGTCTTTCTCTTATATCCCATAGAGTTCTATTCCTATACGATCAGGAAACATGATAAAAAACAAGGAAACAGTAACTAATAGTAACAAAGTTTATCCCTTAAGTGCAGTTAAGGGCAAGACATGCCACAATTAAAGCCTTCTAACTACGACACCGTTTAACTACCTCGTGGGTCATTAAGACCCACCTTTACGACTCCCGCGATGACCCCCCGATCGTCGTAACTCGAAAAACTGACCTTCTGCTCATAAATGACTCCCTTGAGGACGCTTAAGTACGTAACTATCACGTTATAGCTGTATTTGTGATTTGCACAGTGGGTCCCTTGCGAGATTCGACTGGATAAAAACAGAGATAAATTTTTGCGACGCACTTATACTTCAACTTTTTTTTAATAACATTAACTATTCTTGATCAGTATCTTGTGATGGCATCGTCGAGAAATAATGTAATACAATATGTTAAACAAAATATAATGTTATATTTCTTATGGCGAAAATGCTAAATAAAAATGTCTTGGTCGCAAACGAGATAAAAATATGACGTGTCAAGCGCTAAAAACTCTTAAATGTGTCGTTTATGATAATGACGGTGTCTTGGGTAACAAAATTACATATTACTGACAACTGTCAAAACCGGATCACGCCTCTTGTGAATTAATAAATCAAGATCCGTTAGTGACAAAACTGGCATCAAAAATTACAGGTCACAAATCGTCACAGACCACGGCCATAAATCAACTCGGATTCTTTGTGTGATAAAAAAAACGAAACTAAGCAAATACCCGATCCGTCTACCTGCCCTCGTATCTTTTGAATGCTTTTCTTGTATTAAAATAAAATTTTTGAACGCACGGATTTTGGGACAAAAAACGCACGAAAAACGCTTCTTTCATTTCGTGCGTCCTTCTTTTACTTTGGTTCTGTTGTCTCCCTCTAATGGGGATGACGCTTCAACAAAACTGAAGCGTCATTTCTAAATTTTTGACTTCAATGTAGTCGTTAGTATGAACAGAACCTACCACCTACTACGTACTATTATAGTATTGTATTATCTGTGACAGAACTATGTTGAATGTTTCAGCGTTTGTAAACATGTAATGTGTAATGAATGTAGTGTAGTTCAGGTTATCTAAGTGAAACAAACACAAAAGCACAGTGGCACAACGCATATTTTTGACGGGACAAAAACAAACTCTAAAACATTTATAAATTCCAGTTAGTTATGAATAATTTTCTAACATTTACATATTTACGCCGGGGACACGACGAGCACTGCGCAAACAAAAGGCCCGGGCCGCGACTAAGTTCTTTTAATTCCAACATAGAGCCAAACAAAAGTTAAACAACCAAACCTCATTTTATAGACCTTCGTTTATGGCCACAATATTCAGTAGGAGCCATTTTGTTAAGAATATTTATGGCATTTTTTGTACGCCTCGGGAGAAATGACTGATATTCGACATTTACAAGTATACCATAAAGACATTTGTTCATTACGTCCCTTTATGGCTGGTCGTAAAGCGGGCGAAATATATTCGCACGTTGTTGTCTCAAAATCAGGTGATTAAACGGCGCGGGCGACGTCACCGTTGCCACCGCGCTGCCGTCGTCCGCCATGCCCTGTGCCGACGCACGCGCACACTATAAATAAAAATTTCGTAACAGGAACGTTCCATATTAATACACTATAATTTAAATTTCGAACTACTTCAGTAGCGACTCGGCCGGCCAGCATTTTTTAAGACAAAAATTGGAAAAAACAATCACCTGCCCGCCGCCGTCGTATAAAAAGTTATTAAATAGGAGGCGACTTAACTAAATTACAAAACTCGACCTTTGCGCATTATAGAATAATTTACCATTAAAAACGTAGTACTCTCGAGCGATTTTAAATCATATACTTATGGGTGACAAGCATCAAAATGGCTCGACGAAGCTGATTTATTAAAACTCTGACGAGATCGATCGGCGGGCATCTTAGGTAGCGTCTCGGTGCTTTATTTTATCTTATAAATAGATTTTTTATTACAAATTACAGGGTACCACGTTTGGTAGCGATTTTGATGCCGTCCTTCGCCGGTTTCTTGGTGTAATAACCGCCGTTTGTGCAGTTATCAAATTATACACTTTAATTTGTGCTAAATAGAGTTTAATTTACTCGGGGACCTGTCGAGGTTGTTTGACGACCGTATGCGGACTTACGAATTTAATGACGGGTTCCGTGGTTTTTTCACCGTGCAGGTAGCCCGGTATGTGGAGTCTCGAGTCGGGCGTCGGCTGGAACGTCGCATAGTGCTCCAATTCTCCGCCGCGCTAACAAATAATAATTAATTAATCGATTATTTCGAGTACAATTTTGTGGCGATTGTATCCACACGCGTCCTTACTCCCTTTCAATCGCGCACAAAGGGCTCACATGAAGGCATTTATTCAATTACACAAACAATACACTATTTCGCCTGAAAGTGCACAATGGGGGAATAATAAAAGCTCAGGTAAACGTTATGAATAGAGAAAACGACAATTGTCATCGGACAAAGATTTTTGGGACGAGTCAAAAGTTATTCTCCTCGTTGTTTATTTTTAAGAGACGTGTAGGACACAATTCTTTTTTTTTTGTCGATAGGAATATTCTCCGGAATATCTGTGTTGATTAAAATAGGAATAAAAAGCGGATGCATAGCTCGCGACTCATAAAACGGAGCGTTATGTCGGCATCGACACCTACCACTTTGTCAGCGACCGGGTTTTTGCTACACCATGAAATATAATGGGACCATTAAGGACCTCGCAGACATAACTTGCACTTTGTTATGAGTCATTGTTTGACAAATATTTTTCATCCGCCGCTCCTCCCAAGTTAAATTAGGAGTCAGATATGAATGAGATGCGCATTAGTGCATGACAAAAGGCAGATTTCGGACTGCTCGTTTATCTCATTTGCAGTTTTTATTGTCTGCTGGTAATGATCCTCGAAATCGGAGCTTAAGGAAAAACTGGCCAATTCGTTGATACGAGCTCTTTAATTCGTATGTAATACAAAAATTACCTCTTTCCATCCAAGACGCGGTATCAGTCGATCGCATGCCTTATTAGCATTTAATTCGTAGTGTCCAAAAGTGGGGGGCTTCACGGGTCGCTGCCCCCCAAAATGAGGGACTTCCTTGCCCGAGGGTGGGGGAGGGGCCTTATTTATGTGTTTGTTACATTTTTGGGCTTTGTATTGGCTGAGTTTTGATGAGGGCGATTTTGGTCTTACGATATTAGTTATGTAGCAAAATGACTGCTTTGAGTGACCTAGTATTACAATATTCTCTTCACGTGTTAGCAGCTGGTATGAAAAACAAGAAGACTTATTTATTACTTCAACTTCATGACATAAAACGTACGAGAACTGATGGCTTTGGAAGATTAATTAACGCGATAAGAAGTTAAACGTCTTAAGCGAACTAACGGTCGTATTTACTTCTTTGTCGCGTTTAAGTTTCGCCTCATGACTTAAGGGATTAACTAAATAATGAAATATCGTATAAACAAATCAGCCACAAAGGATCACTGACCTAATCATTTGCCAATGACTGTACAATCCGACACGTGGAATAAAACTGGCGATGACAGAAAGAGAACCGGTTTAGTAACTAGTAGTATTTTTTTTCGGTTTTAAATTTTATTGATATTCTTGTAATAATTATAAATAAAACTGAGATCTTTGAGGCGATAGGCAATTATGTTTTTTTTTTTGTTTTATATCAAAGTGCGCTATAGATTTGTCATAAATTAAATGATGAAATTAGCAAGAAGGGAAAAAATATTTTTGTCCATCTTCAACAATTTGCAACCACTGTGTGCTAATATTTCATATCATACTACACAACGGCGCGGGAATGATAACCATTACCCGGTGGGCGGGATCGTTTCAATGTCATCCACCGTCACACCGGTCATTATGGCAGTCTTATGAGCACTGTGATTTTATGTACTTTTTATGTGGCCACTTAAAGTGTTAGTTTGATGTTGTTATTACATTAGATAATGATAGATGCAACTTCTATGTGGGCTCTGGCATTGGAAAGTGGGATGGGTGCACAGTGGATCTACATGATATTCAAATGTAGACAAAATTTATTTTCTTTTTATTACGATTTGTTTTCATAATTTACAGTAAACATTAAATATACATGCAAGTCTATTTCGTAACAGAACATAAGCAAAAATTAACGTAACGAAACTATCGTGAGTTAATCGATAAAAGAAAAGCATAAACATCGATTATTTCTCATAATCAATAATTCTTAAACGACATTTACGGCTCTCCGGTCATAATCGATTCTATACATTTTAATGCCACTCGTTAACCACGCCGCAAAGGTCACTGTAATATATACCTTAGCGTTTAATACGTATGATATTAATTTGCTTGAGGGATTTATGAGTGTTTGAACGATAGGCATAGAAACGGTTGCTAATTAGTTAATGAGATTGGTTTTTTAATAATTTTCTTTTATTGTGTAGTGCACTCGAGTTTGTTTTTATTTTGACACATCGAGTGAATAAATGTATACATTTAAAAGCAAAACTTTATAAACCAAATTCGTTTTTTTTGTTTGTCGATGCAGGTTGTACAGAAGTTGGTAATAACCATTTTTTTAGCAGCAGTAGAGCTTCTTGTGATAGAGTACGATCAGGAAAGTGCTGCCGCCTTACCTATTTCTGACGATTTCTGCGTTCCAGTTTTGCAAGGGTCTGGTGAAATTACAGGCACATGCGGCACTGTAACTACTATAGTCAGGCGTGTCGTTTACTAACAGGCGCAAGAACCTTCACTTGGTATCATAAAAAAAGGCCAGCATTAGGTTTTAATAACGCCACATCTGCACAATGACAACTTTTTAGGAGAGATGTTTAATGATTCTACGAACGAAATTAATTACAAGTCGGTACAACCTCAAATGGTTTTCTTAGTTTATATTATCATTTTGAAAGAAATATATAGTAAAATTGAAGATATACACTGATTACTATAGGGTGTGAAAACTAACTTACTGTGGTGATAGAAAAAAACATAAACTTACCTCGAAATTTTACAATAAAACGACTGCATTCTATAGGTACTTTACATATAACAACGATTTTTTTATTATCAACTGAACTAAATTAAAACGTATTCACGTTTAGTATACGATGTGCATTTTTCAAATGGTTTTAGTTTCGTTTGTAAAAAAAATTAATTCTGAAATAAAGCCCGACTCGCGTGATGGGACCGATTCACGACGACGATACGTAAAAATTAGAATTCGAGGTGAGGTAGTATGGACTCCCTAAATAGGCGAGTTATAAAATGTCATTCATCAAATTTTGTTTCATGTAGTTCGTCATTATTTTTATGCTTTTCATGTAAAAAATTTATTTTTCACATGTGACTTTTTTATTTCAAGTGTACAATCTATTTACTAACACAATAATTAGAAAACTAAACTAAGTGTAACATATTTTTAAATTTATTACAATGACAATTACAATTTAATGAAAATGTTGTTAAAAACATAGTTCACTTATAATTACATTTTATAGCTTATAAATTATACAATTTAACTTGAAATTGTGTACACTTTAGTTCGTTATAGAGCGTGGTAATTTGTCTATTGAATAATTGAGGGCGATTGAATAATTGTGTGTTTTCAATGTTACCAAATTATTGTTACAAACACTGGTGGTAAGCGACACGCCTGTTCGTAACAGTTGCAGTACCGCTTCAAATCGCAAAGATCGCTTCTCTTCTCTTTCTTTTAACCGACTTCATTGGAGGAGATTCTCATTCGACTGTATTCTTGTGTGTGTGTATGTGTGTGTATGTGTGTGTGTGTGTGTGTGTGTGTGTGTATGTGTGTGTGTGTATGTGTGTGTGTGTGTGTGTGTGTGTGTGTGTTATGCGATTCTTCCGATAAATTGTGAACTCTATTCGATGATTCTTTTTTGTTTGTAATTCTGTCTCTCAGTCATCCCTAGGGATGGAAAATTAGGGGATGAATCAGGTTTATTGTCTTGCACTCACTTTCCCTTAACCGATTTCAATTAAACTTAGCAAATAGATGTAATTCACAAACTTTTGAGACCGGTTTTTTTAATTTAATGGCCATTACAACGTCAATATGATCGTCATTATGTTAATTAAAAAATAATAATAAATACACAATATCGTTAAAATACAAAAACGTCCAATAAATGTAAGTATTTCAAATAAACTTAAAATATTCAAACCAAACTTCTTTATTAACTAAGTTGATGTTATGTTAAAGAAAACTATAAAATGTCTGTTGGTATATATAAACAACTAAAATTCTAGATCGTGAGATACTTTACGATGAGAATCTCGCATTTTTGTGTTATGCGTAATACGGAATGCTGTATTCTAATGCACCTTAATTTTCTTGCTTTATGGTATGGTCCTTATTAGTTTGTTTATGAGAATAATGAAATGTAATCATACAATGCGTAATACTGCCCTCCTTGTCGTAAAGAACGTATATGCATTTTAATAATTTTCGTGATTTTGGCATCTAAGTTTGTTTTTCTTTGTAAAATGTCAAATACGGTGATTTTGCTTAAGAATTGATACGACCTCAGTTTGAATTCATATTTTTTCCGTAATAAATCGGTTCTATAGCGCGGGTCTAGCGGAACACTGGTTTTATTACAGAATTTATTTTTTACAAACGTAGTTAAAGTCATTTGAAAAATATATATCGTATACTTACTATACGTGTTTTATTTAGTTCAGTTGATATAAAAAAAATGGTTATCTATCAGTAGTCCGAAATGACATTTTCCAGAAATAACGTTTGGTCGAAATTTTGTAACCTCGAAAATAATTTTGAAGGGAAAATATTATTTTCTTTTAAACCTAGCCTAACCGAACCTAATCGAGTCTTTGCGATAAATATTCAACATATCCTGAACGAACAACTGTTTCGTTACAATTCGGTTTTCGGTGTAATGAACATTCGGACAAACGTTAACTCGGACAAAAAAAATTTCGACTTTGTAATGGGTTACCAAAAAAAATCATTGGTATGTATAAAGTACATATTGAATACAGCGGTTTCCTTGTAAAATTTCGAGATAGGTTTGTGTTTTTTTTCTATCACAGTAATGATTTGGTAGAATGGTTTTCAAACAAATTAAATAACATTTCGTCTCTATTTCTGGTTATATACTCGATGCCACTGAAAGAAAAAAGAAATATTTTTTAATTTGATCGAATATTACCTACTTGACTGTAATTGTTTCGGACGAAATGTCGATCGAGAACGAGTGCAGATCCACTAGTTGCTGTGTCCCGGGTAGCACCCCCGAGTGCGCCGCTAGTACACAAAGTATAGGGAGTTACCTAATTTAGTACCAGATGATTGTTGTGGTTATGTTATATAGTGTATTTTATAAAGTTTAATTGTACATTCAGTTAAATTTATATACCGTTTACCTGGCTTGTGCACCGTTAACTGCCCGGCACATGTATTTATAATTCCTTACAATTTTTAAGGTTGCCTAGTAAAGATCGTTGTTGAGCGATAAGGCTGTCGATTGTATCTTGCACTATGCCTACATACTGTCTCTGGTTCTTTTGTGTGGAATTAAACTTGTTCTATTATATTTTAATTATGTTAATTTTTTTTAATTATGAAAAACTGGCATTTGAAATGGTTATTCATAGAAATGTTGATATATTTGTTATTGGCTTGCTGTAATTCTAAATTACAAATTTACATCAATTACATTTTTCTGTTAAGTGACGTGTTGTCTATTTTCGAATAAGTAGATATGAAGGTGCAGAAGCTTGAACAAGTTCAAGTTGCCTGCTTGTCGGTATTCTACAGGATATATCACGGAGAGTGTGCTATGGAATTACACGATTTAATTCCGTCTTCTCCTTTCCATCACCGGGGGACTAGACGTAGGCTTGAGTTCCACCCCTATGTAGTGGATATTCCAAAGACTCGCACGAAGCGTTACACTTCCACATTTATACGACGAACGGCTGTAGAGCGGAATTCCCTTCTTGCAGACTTATTATTCCCTGATAGGATAAGCATTACTTAAGTGTTCATGTCCCATCATCAAACCTGGTAGTAGAAAGAGTTTTCCCATGGAAGTATTTGCCGACTTGTCTATTTTTAACGCGAAGCAGTAGTGTGAGCATTTTTGCGTTTCGGTTCTAAAGGGTGCTGGTGAAATTACAGGCACATGGGACTTTTCAACTTAGGTTTGTCTCATAATCAGATCTTGGTGATTTTAAGCTCGGCGATTTCCCGTCACTTCCATTTGTATCAGTTCCGAATTCCAGGAATGACGTGCAAAATGTCACAGGCATCATTTTACATATTTATTTTTTTCAATTTACTTATTTTATTTTTGAGGACACAAACAGCTTATATCACAATGTAATAGAAACTATATTAAATAATTATAAGCAATAACAGTACCCTACTGATAAAAATACAATAGGAAAATACAGCATCGATGACACTAAACAAGTAAACGACATTCTTCACACACACATGACACATTATGCAAGCAATTTAACATTACGCAAATTAGATTACTTTAGTAATAAAAAAATGAATTAGATAATACCTTCTTAACGTACGCACAGTTTGTGTTAAACAAATCAAAATCGTAAAGAGCAGAAACTTTGTTAAAATTATTGCTCGCACGCCGTATAAATGAATTCCGTTTGTAATTTGGCAAAGCGACAGGTAAATGAATTAGTGACTCGTTACGTAAATGCTTAGCTGGAACCCTTAAGTGAATCTCAGATAGAAGCTCGATATCTCTAGGTGTACAAGCGGTATTCGTATTGTCTCGGGTTTGAATCGGACTTAGGGTCGTATTCCAGAACTCTACTCAATGCTCAAGTCAGGATTTGTGCAGACTTGAGTATGATTCCAAGCACTGGAAATACGACCCTAATGGCAAGGACTTGAGTATGATTTCTAGTGCTTTGAATCATACTCAAGTCCTGACTTGAACATTGAGTAGAGTTCTAGAATACGACCCTTAGTTCTTAAGCGACATCCGAAGTGGGTCCGAGCTTTCTAGATTTGTATAGTCTCGGATTCAGAACCGATACGAATCTGATGCAATGCGCAAATGCGTTTATGGTAAGAAAAATGTCCGGTAACATTTGTTATTTTAATTAAATTTGTAATAAACAAGTGCTGGAGGCGAGTTCAAACAGCAATTATGTGTTGTTTGAGCTGACGTCAAGTCAATGTAGTGCGATAAAAAAAAGAAAATCGGTTGGATGGAAGCGCATACTAGATTGTATCGTATTTCCGGTCGTAGCAAGTTTATGTCGAAAAAAAGCGTGTCTTAAGTGAGAACGTAGAAACATACAATAGGAAGACTAGAACTGTCAGCTTGTATTTTTAACCGACTACAAAAAAAGAGGTTCTCAATTCCAATGAGAACCTCTTTCTTTTTTTTTGTATATATGTTGATGATTCTTTCTTTGTTGGAAAGAGCGTACCTCAGTATTAGTCCCATTTAAATACGATACAGTTTGAAGAAAACATTCCATATCTAAGAGTGACAAACTAGGGGATGAATACGATTTGAATAAAACTTGGCAAATAAATGTAATTCCACGACCTTATGAGGTCCGTTTTTTTTTTAAAAAAAAGCTATAATTTTTCCGGATTTAAATTGCGTATGTTCGTTTTTCAAACAAACCGACGTTTCGGGCCTTTTACAGGTCCCATGGTCACGGTGACCATGATCATGGGACCCGAAAACACAAATATACGCGATTTAAATCCGGAAAAATAGTTTTATTTCCTATGTGCAACAATCGCGAAAACCTAAGAACGCGATAAGTTATAATTACTATGATGGTAAGCGACACGCCTGTCCATAACAGTTGCAGTGCCACTGACAGCTTTAAATCATAAAGATCTGCGGAGCGCTGCCACTGCGCCCGTCACCTTAAGATATAAATTCACAAGTCCCAAAACCGTAACACAGTAACGCTGACATTACTGTTTAGGGGCAGAAATAGGCAAGGTGGCTGTACTTCCCTGGGCAAACTTCACAAGGAGCTCTACTGCTACTAACATTGAAAAAAAAATCCCCTATCAACGTAACTCTCACTCTAATAAAAAAAACTTAGTATTTAACCAAGTAATATCAGTCATAACTCCTAGGTTACGAGTGTTTTGAAATAACAGATTCTATTTTAAATAAGTCTAAAACACGAGTGCATCATTAACACACAATATTTTGAGAGGCGGACGTGAAATGGTGATGCAGTTTGTGTCTCGTCTGTTGCTCGCTCTATGGTGCGTGTGCGCAGCCAAGCGAGCGAGCATTTTATTAGCCACGGACAAGCATTACGACCCGGCTGCGCCCGCAGTTAATCTACTCAGCAAACTGCCCGTCTCATTATAAAACAAGCTATGAATCTCCATATGAACTGCCACCATTCAGAGCTAATAACTTTTTAAATATGAAATAATATTGTATAATCTTTCCTTTTGTTACAGATACGTCAAGAAAAACCTTACTATATAGCGGACCCCGAGGTCGATTCATTAGTAAGTATCCACATTATTTATTACCAAAGCTTAAAATAACTTGGAGCAGTTTGATACACCATAAAATAGTGAACTAACAGATCACCTCGCAGCGACCGAATAATTTATGATTTTATTAGTTAAAGATCTGTCCGAAATTAACCACAGGTAAACGAGAAATGTTTCTCGGAATAACAAAATAAGGGAATAAGATCAAAAAAGGTATATATTGTCACTCATAAAAAAGTTGAATCGCACCGTACGCCTCCCGCGGCTAGCTCGGACAAAAAGTGAAATAATAAAAGCAAGATGGCGGCCACCCACCGCCGCCGTTCGACACGGGTACTTAACCGATTTTTAACAAATAAAATCAAAGGCATTACGAATTGGTGGGCAGCGGGGGCGAGCGCCGCGCTGTTTGACTTTGTTAGGGAAATCCGTGTTATCTACCCGCTCCACCAAGCGCGTAATCACTAGGTTTCTAAATTTCCTACCGCGTACGTAACATAAGAACAACCCTATTCATATAAGAAATCAGTTTCCGTGTACACGAATAACAATACGACGCGCTGCGATTGTGGTATGAGTACTTATATTCAATTTGACGACCTCGGCGGCCCCGTGGCTAGCACTAGCAGGCGCTTGATAATGAGCTTCAGTTCCCGGTATGGTCAATTTAGAACCGAACTTCAGTGCCTCTGGATTCCATTACTCAGGTAATTAAATATTAAAATAACTAACGCGGTCACTCATAGTCCCGTACTAGGGAAACCCTGTGTCGCGAGTGCCATGGACACACATGTAGACAACCACCAACTGACGAGAAAAATAAATGTAGGCCATACAAATATTTCTCCCCGCTCGGGAATCGAACACGGGACCTCTGCGTGGCAGACTAGAGTGGTAATCGTTCGGTCACGGAGGCAGTTAATGTGGTATATTTATGTTATAACAACTATTTTTCAGCCTAATTATGACAGAGGTCTAGATTTCAATCGTGAGGAGTTCGTAGTCTTTTTAGCACGTTTACAATATGAGATCTTCACGGATCGCAGTTTATTGAAGGCATAAAACTAAGCAATTAAAACCGCGCTAGAAACGGTAGCATGACGCCATAAACTAAGACGTCAGCTTTACCTGCGCCTGCACCGGGGACTGATAAGCGTCATTCATGCACTGCTCAAGTTAAACCCTCAAGATAACGAGCCCTGGCAAACCGACGACATCCGGGCGCAGAGTAAACTTCTGCGTCAAAATACGTAAATTATCTTTGTGTTTTTGTCCCCGCGCTCTGACATGTGGTGCCACTGTGGGTGCATATGTTTGTGTAGTGTGTCGAGTTAAAATTCTTGACGGTCCAGTTGTTGTTCCAGCGTTAACACAACTGTTTGATCGGCCTAAAGATGTGTGTTCTTCAATTTCATAATCTGTTTAAACAAAAACTTTGGCCAGGTCCCTTGGTTCGGGCCCATTGGGTCATTGGACACGTCGTCGCGGTGTTTTGGTAACATAAATACGCGAGGTTTTTAATACTTGAACGTGTTGTTAACAAAAAGCTATTGAGAGAGGTCCAATTGGTATTTCAATAAGGTCTTTGAGTTTGCCTCTCTGCCGTTGGCGTAATTCGTTCGATTGTAATTAGTGTTGTTCGCGGCTTCATTCATTTGGAATGTTCTTTTGAGAGGTTTTCTGAAGGCCTTGTCAGATGGGTAACCATATGTTTGGCTGTGCTACTTTTGCTAACTACCTTGGGTTAATTGAGTTGTGCCAAATGCCATAGGGTTATATAAATTTTAACATTATTTGTTTCTAGTAATTTGTATCTTTGTTTCGCACTTGAAATGAATTACTGTCGCAGCGCAAATATGATAGAATTGAGAAAACACAGCAGTCATATCAAGATTAGAGAATAATTTATGCCACATTTAAAACAAATTTATACTTGAAAACTTTTTTGAAGCCACTGCTCGTTCACTGTGCTGACTTCCCCGAGAAGTACGAATAAGGAACTCTAGGGATTGCTCTTATCAAATAAAGTTAAAAGCTATGGAATACACTTTGAATCAAATTTGTGTGGAATCTGGACCCATGTAGTCTTTTCATAAATCTTTATCTAACACAGTCTTCAATTTTGTAATATGACTTTTTTTCAATTAACAATTGACAATTAAAATATTTCTGATGTAAGTTTTAAACTTAGGAAATGATAATTATAATAATATATGCTCCGGAATCTTGTTGTAAAAACGTATACAGTTCCTCATAAAATAATCGTTTACGGAAAAATGAGATTATTTTTATTTATACATAATAATTAGTTATCCAGTTGTAAACGAAAATATAAATGTATTGGTTACATTTAGTAATTTTTTGAACTTTGAAATCGTGTTTTCTGATTTTCACAATTTTTGAGTTAAGACATTATTTAGATTCATGTTCGATTTATTGAATATCATGTTGTTTTACTACCATGTTTTTTGTGAATATATTACACTAGATTCTTATTATTATAGATACAAAAATCAAATACATCGAAGCGAAAAATTACGTCGGTATGACTTGAACCTTACGTCATTTAAAACAATGTCTTAATATCTTTATCAAAATCACAATGTACATTTGTCTGAGTGACCTTGTGCACAATCTCAAATGAATAAAATCCATGTCTAATACAATAAAACATTATTTGACGTATTTAGAAACTACGCGCCTGCCATCTCCATAATACCTGTTATTTATTTTATTATTTCAAACTATTATGAAAACTAACACGGTTATCACACATTATAGTATAAAATAAGTCCCGTTACTTTTATATTATTTCAAACTGTTACTTTCACATCCCTATTGCTTACGTCATTACGTTAATTCGGAGCTATTGTAAGCTCTATATTATTGCTGACGAAGAGTCATTAAACCTTTTCAATGAGCTTAATCAAGTATTCAGCTTAAAATGACTCTTGTAGCAGCTTACTTATATTTTTTAAATAATCATACTTTATTGTAAAATCTTACAATTGAAAAAAAAATGGTGGATTGTTATTTTTTCCATTTTTCTCATTATAGACGTATAACTGACCGTAGAACTGATAAGTTCGGAGGAGTTGTTAGAGTATATATTTACCTTAACTTCAACGAAGTTAATACACATACAGTGGTTAATACCTTCGAAGTACCGGATTTTTATATTTTATTTTTAAGTGCGCATTTGATGAAAAGTGACGATGAGGAAATAATGCCTATTCACTTTCGCCCTGAATAAGCACAAGGTGTAGTGTTTAGGGAAAAAGTGTCCAGGCAAGGAATTCCACTTCATATTGTATTGTATTTTGTTCTGTACTTTAGATTATGAAAATAGCAATTACTATAGTCTGTCTTTTTTTAAAACGAACTAAAAAGGCGCACGACATGTTCCGTCACTATTTTTATAAAATACCAAGTAACTGGACGAACAAATCGTGCGCCTGGTGGTAAGCGACACGCCTGTCAATAACAGTTGCAGTGCCACTTAGAGCTTTTAATTGCAAAGAGCTTAGAGGCACTGCCACTGTGCCTGTCACTCTGAGACATAAATTGACAAGTAGGCGTGTCGCTTACCAGCAGGCGCACGACTTGTTCGTCCCGTCACTTGATACCATTAAAAATCCAAGACTGGTTATAAGCAAACTTCGATCAACTCTTCCGTATCGAATGCACCAAATGCATCAATAGACAGTGTTAGTGTAAACTAAACAGTGTCTGCCCCAACATCATGCCCTGTGCAAACGGAGTAACGTTCGGCTGTGTGGCAGCACTGTAAGCTTTATGGACCTTGTTCATTTGTCTTAACACTGTACAAACACAGATGGAACAATTTGGGTCAGACTAGTTCAAGTTGCGTATACGACCACCCCAAAGATAGTGTGATGAAAATTGTCACCTCTAGTTTCTCTACATCTTGGATTTTTATAATAGTAAGCCTTTGTTATAGCCGTTTTAAAGAGACTCTCTGGTCGCTCCCTCTCTGGGGCTCCCGCCGCTTTATGGAATAACAGGGACATGATAAAAATGCGATATTACCACAAGAAAATTCTTTGACAACATTTTTATCCCATTATAATTAATAATCCTGCGAAACTTGTGTTCTGTTTTATTTTTAATTTTCTGAAAAAAAAAATGGTACTGTCAGTTGGCATTCCATTTTGGTATGAATAATATTGATTAATTTCGTTTTTTTTAAAGTTTCTGCTTCTCAGAGACATAATATAAAATGTGTTATATAATCCGGTAGCGCCAAACAGTATTTTTTTTACAATATTACGACATGAACAAGTCGTGTCTTATGGTGAGCTACACGTCTATCTATAACAGTTGCAGTGCCACTTTAGATCGCAAAGATTTGTGGGGCACTGCCACTGCGCCCGTCACCTGGGACATATGTTGGCAAGTCCCATGTGCCTGTAATTTCAAATTCAAATTCAAATTCAAATTCAAAATAATCTTTATTTCATAGGCAAGCATTATTACACTTGAAATCGTCACAATGGTTAAACTCTACCGCTCATTCGTAAGGCAGATTCCCCTGAGAAGAATGAGCAAGAAACTCTAGGGGTTGCTCTTTGTAAATAACATTTACAATATTTTTCTTTATTTGAAACATCAGAGATCGAGACTACCTCCATGAGCTAAACGGGTTACTACCACGGATTTTTGTCATCCAAGTACGCAGAAGTTGTATAATAACCTTTAGTATTTCACACTCTTATCCTTCAAAACCGGAACACAGTAATGCTGACATTACTGCTTGGCGATAGAAATAGGTAACATGACAGTATTACCGTTGATGAACTCTTCCACAAGAAGCTCTACTGCTACAAAAAATAATTTTAATTGAGTGTTTTAAACGGAATGAGGCTCATAATTAAGCATTTATAATCAATTTTAAGGTCAATTAAAAGATGTTAAATGAAAAACAAATGACGATAGGACTTAAGGACCTCTACCTTTCACCTACCGATATGACCATGAGTGAATTTTGACGTTACATTGTATTTCATCTTTTTCTACATTAGTGCCAATTATTGTACTCTGACAACAAATGTGTTTTACATTGTCATATCGCGAAATAAATAATTCTATTCTACGAATTGAAAAAATATTCAAAGATAACTCGGAATGTAAGAAAAGACAATAATAAATATGTACCTAGTTTTAAGACGTGTTTAAACAGAGTTTGTGCTACCAGTTGACTTAATGTTTGATCAGTGTAACGCCAAAGCGTGTGACGGTGTGACGGATAAACACAGATGTGACGGACAAATAATGTTCCTGTGACGCTGTGACCTTTAAACATACTGCTTGGTAACTATTACATAAATAGGTTTAGTTTTGATTTCTTGGTTTAAGTTACCACGCGTGGCTGTATTTTACCAATGGTACGAATAGCCAATATGTAAACGTAAAGTACTCGATAAATATACGATAACAATAAAGAGACTTGGACTCCTGAGGAAGACGAAGGAAGAAAGGTCCATCAATCAAAAACAAAAGACTGTGCGTATGCGCAATCAGAAACAAATCAAAGGGCGATTAAAACGGCATTAGACAGATATCGGCCGGCGATTATTACGATCTGATTGCGGCGATAGGATCTGTTCGAGGCCTTTGCACTTTCATTGTTTTACTAGATGATGGTGCTATTTGAACGTTAATATATTTTCTTTTGTTTTATCTGAATAAGGAGTTAGAGCGACGGTAGTCCAGTGGGAGAGTGGTTGCTTCTCAATCGAGAGGTCCATGTTTCGAATCCTTGCGGCGGTTTTTGCCAACAACTTATTTTCTATGATATATAAAAAAATCGAAATGAGATACGTGGTACTTTCGGGTCATATTGAGTTATATATACCGATGGAATCAGAAACATTCGTTGATTTCAACGGTGTATATAACTCAATATGACCAAAAATGTCGCTTATCCCATTTTGCCATTCAAGTGTCGATACATTTTGATTAATCATTAGCTACAGGTTTTTTCACCACGCTATGATTTTTATTATCCCGATATTTCATAGTAGCAGTGGAAAGCCTTGTGACAGTGTTCGTCCAGTTAGTACTGCCACCTTACCATTTTCTGCCGTTACAGTTTCGAAGGGTAAGGGTGCTGGTGAAATTACAGGCACTTGGGACTTGGCAACTTATATCTCAGGGTGATGGACGCAGTCATAATGCCCTTCAAATCTTTACAATTTAAAGCTCTGCGTAGCATTGCAACTGTTATGAACAGGCGGGTCGTTTACCACCAGGCGCATGCCATCTTTGTCTCGTTACTTAGTATAATAAAAAAACCGTAGTAAGAAACCTAAACTGCAATTAGTGATAATCATTTAGTCTATAATCACGTCAACAATGTCTTAAAATTTTGTTTGTACCTGGGGGTCTACTCCCGCTCTCTGTTCGATATGGGTCCGAAACATCGAGTATATAACCAGAAATAGAGACGAAATAAGGTATGTATGGCACATTCCTGGTAACTCGTCAGTGATGCATCACTTATAAATATCAACTCTCGTTTGCACTGAAATATATTTATTGTAATAAAGATAATATCTCTAATGGCGAAACAATAGCGTGCTGTTCCATTCGGTGGTGTGGGGAAAAACAGCAAAACATCTAATTACAAAACAAACGGAATCAAATTTAATCGGTAATTAAATATTAAATATGTAATTCTACAATTTTCGTCCATTATAGCAAGTGAAGTGAAGTGAAACAATTGACGACACCCGTCAATTGTTTTGAATTCGGCCTGGCCAATCGGAGCGCAGTTGTCACCGTAATGATATGCCAGAATGGTTTTCAAACAAATTAAATGACATTTCGTCTCTATTTCTGGTTATACACTCGATGGCTTTAAATTGATCAAGTATTTGTCATTGTAAGTTAATGTTTCTGTTCTGTTTTTGGGAAAGAAATGTCTTAAATCATAATTTTTGCATACATGTACCTATGATTTTAATTATATTTGCCAATATTTTGCAGCAATACATCTATACTGTAGCCAAATTCGATGTAGAACGTTTAATAACAAAACGTTGCTAGTCAACCAATGATGGCATAGGAAAACAACATTGACTTACAATTATATGGACGTCGGGTCCGCGCTAAAAAGTGTCCGCACTTGTAAGGCGCTAAAATCGTATACAGAGCGCCAAACTCCGCTTTAGTCTTCATTTGTTCTACTGACAGCGCGATACTGCGATGACATTACAATTTAAATTTCGAATAGGTTGACTTGTGACATTTTTTTCGTGGTTTTTGTATTAGACCCGTCGTCCATTTATTTGTAAGTCAATGGAAAACAACATTTTTTTCAATGCTCCTTTAATTAAAATTTAAATAGGTAAGTAGGTAATTGGGTTATGTAGAAGTAATACTTACCTAGCCAATTATTATAAAGCTTACAAAATACGTATTGATACGTCTGAGTTATGAATAACAATAAGATGGTAGGTAATGGTAGACGAAAGAAACAAAATGGTAAGATTTATATCATCCATCATCTATCTCCTATTCGGAACTTGAATTGCCACCAGAACTCGAATATTTGCAATCTGTCTCTTCAAATCATTAGTCACTAGGGATGACACAGTTTTCCAAATAGTTAATTACTGGTAATTTTTAGGTGATTTGAAACATCTGTTGAACAATATTTATTATAAACATGACTTCAAAGCTTTAGTCTATGCATAATCCAGTTGAACTGGGGGGAAAATATTGGAGTTGTGGTAACTGTGAAAGAGTCTGAGATGAAAACCCTAAAAATCATATGTTTTTGTTTGTTGACATTAGTAGAAAACTACATAGAATTTGGCCAGAATATAGCTATCGCTGAAGGAATACATTGTGATGTAACCTCCACGTCGAAGAAGGAGAAGAACGCCTTCTTTCAGACGACTCGTGCCTATCACGAACGAATAACGGATTGGTGATGATGAAGGAGCTGAGCTAAATAAGTATGAGTTATTTCATATGAATGAATGAACTATGAATCATTCTTTCGGCCTTATTACTAGGTAGCATTTTTTTCCAGGCATCCTTATGCATATGTTTTTGAACTTTGAAATATTAATATGCCAGACAACGATCAATCATTTAGTCTGAAGCTAGCGAAATCTTATAACTGCAAAATTAACTCCATGACTCTACTGCCACAGTACTACGCAGAACAGATATGAACCAATTTAGAAAAGTTCATTTTACAAATTGTTTCTACCGGGAATTGATCCCGAGACCATGCATTAAGCGCCTACAGTGCCAACTGAGCCACTGTGCTTGACAAAGTTGCGTTAGCGACATCAATGTACTTTCTATTTAAAAAAAAGGTTGTTTAAAATTTCGTAACGGCGAAAATCCAAATTTAAATAGTTATTTTTTAAATATTT
This sequence comes from Hyposmocoma kahamanoa, assembly GCF_003589595.1. NCBI lineage: Eukaryota > Metazoa > Arthropoda > Insecta > Lepidoptera > Cosmopterigidae > Hyposmocoma > Hyposmocoma kahamanoa. Next base: position 1,930,349 of record NW_020653397.1, on the reverse strand, counting down.
TTAGATATAGTGAAGTGATAGTTAAAACGGAATCGTTAATAAAAACATCGATAAGTTATTCGGTCGCTCGCGTCCCTATTGTTCGTTCGGACTTTGGACGATCCATTGGTGCTTGTATTGTGTAATGGAATTTAAAGACATTCCTCTATGACACAGTGTGTGTGATTAGAGTGGGGATGTGGGAACATGAGTCGGATAGTCTACAGTCTCCTGTAGGCCAACATGGTGGAAATCTAAACCTCTCTTTAGAGGACAATGACCTGCTGTTGTACGTCAGTGGGTTGATATAGAACACAAGTCGGATAGACAAGATTTTTCCGGACTGTAGTGATTGAGATCCAAAGTCGTTGCTTATCGAATGTATAAAACTTAAGTAATAGTAAGTTATTATGTAAGGGATTGCTGGACGAGTACGAGTTAGTAGAAGTCACGCAATCCCTTTTCCCGCCGAGGTATGTAAGGTGTTTTTCTCAAACAATAGACTAAAGAGAAGGATGTATTATTAGAAAAAGTAAATAAATATTAATTAATATTAAAAGTAATGTTTGACATTTTGTCAATATTGCTTCTTGTTTAAAATTAGGCAAATCAATTACTGTATTTTCGTTATCGCTCTTCTCACTAGAACTCATTTTTGCTATCAAAATATAAATAAGATGTAAAGACACAAATGATCAGATTATTTTACAGCCTTTTTCTTTTTTTTGAAAGTAAGCGGTACATGTAGGTAAATTGGGCAGTTGGCTGTATGAGTTTTTCTTTTACATTTATTGTTAGAATAGTGATAGATTTAAAAGTTTAGAGCAGTGTACAGTAGTGGGTTTTCATACTTACTTTTCAGGCCTTGGCTAGGATGAAGTCGCACAGTCATTAAATGACAAACTTTCCCTGTTCATTTTTTAAAAGTAATACAAACATTGAGAGCATGTTTGAGAAAAATATTATATCATGTTCTAACCATGATGTTCATCTTTTATTTTTTGTGAAAATACGCCACTAATTTGCTATGATTGTTGATACGAAGATCGAATAAACATGAAGAAAAATCCATCGGTCTAATTAGTCATCGTGCCACGTTCAGGCAACTGATGCTGGTTTGAGTTCAGTTGCGTCGAAGGAATTTTTCTTTGTGTTTGTTGTAGCTATATTATATAGTAATAGGATAGTATTTCTTATGTATTCTTAGATATTAATTGTGCATTCTCATTTACAGATGGTGCAAGCAATACAAGTGCTACGGTTTCACCTATTAGAATTAGAAAAAGTAAGTAAAATTTGTTTTTTTTTCACTCGTAATAGCGATTTGTAGCTGTGATATGAGTGTGGCGTTGTAGTCTGTGCAGTGTCACAAATAACCATAGAAACTGATGACTCATTTGACGCTTTAAGGTGTTAGCAGATTTTCTGTCATTACGTATCCCATTTAAGTTGATAGCATCATTTGTATGGATGTACTGGTTATTTATACAGTACAGTACTAAAAAAATTAAGGCAACGTTCGGAACATGTTCGGTATCGTTTAACCGAACATAATACCAAGTCGATTATCCGCGCTCGATTCTGAATCGAGATATCGTATCGATTTTGTGGATACACGCAAGTCTCGACACGCACACCACTATCACAATGTAGAGATAGAAAAAGTTGGAGTCTACTTTAGTATTTTAAAAGCATAGGAATTTAAGTGTGAAGGTTTCATTGGTGAAATTTACTTTGAAGACATTAATATGGGTAATGTTGTCATTATAAGCACTTAAGCAGAGCAGTTACTTAAGATTCTATCTTTATGACGCTTACGTAAAGTGTAGAAAAATATATTTATTATAATGTTTCTAAATAGTAATGTAATATTACGTTATAAAATTAATTCTAAGCAGAAATGATTCTATTTCTTGTAACTTTTTTAAACTACTCAAATTGAAGCTCGCTCCTATATATTTGTAAAATACCTACTTTCGTACTCTATCGGCCCAGTGACACCTAAAGCTCAAGATTCGAATTTTAAATTTCGAACTATTTTCAACTTTGAAATTAGAATCAGGTGTTTGAGTGAATGGTGGTTGTGTTTGGCCAGTGTTTGTTTCGCGCTTGTCCATTTCGGGCATGTTCCGTTCGGAAACCGGTCCAACTTCTTACGTGTGTCACATCTTGCATTCGCGCCATTATACTCTCGAATCTTAACGGTAACGCGACAGGACGCCGCTTTTTTGCTATCCACCCAATCCAGACGCTTTGAGCCCAACATTAATTAGCGACATAAAATTTAAATCAGATTCAGAATTCTTCTCTACATCGCTGTGCCGTGTCGCCCGACCAGAAATTAATTTAACTTGTCAATATTATGGTCACGTTTCTACGAAACTTGTTCAGCTAACGTCTATATCGAGACGAATGATCTCGAGAAACGAGATATCTCATCGGTCGCTCCCACAGATTCTATAAAGTACCCGGCGCCGTACTACGTTTGGGAACCGGTAAATTTGGTGAAAAAAGACCACAGTACAAAAAGGCTGTAACGAGATAACGCGTAATGCGATACCTCTGTACGAATCGTTGGCCGGAGGGCGAGATAAAGGCCGTTTAAAATAATAAAAATAATATGCGTTCGAAATTCGAAATATCGAGCCGCGGGCGATGTCTTCAATCGTTCGATAACGCGGCTGCATATAAAAACGTCGATTTATTTCACATAAAGAAATAATCGATTCAGTATCTAGGCTATAGAGGCAAGGAATCTACCTGTTTCCTGGCCTCGAATAGTATTTTTTGTCCATGGCTCATATCCTATATCTACATGTCGGTTTTGATCTCGTCGACAGTTTTTGTCGAATAGAATAAAGAAAAAAACACCGTTAGTTCGATCCATTTCCGCTTGACTACACACCGTTCACAGGTGATGCTTTTTCGAGCCTAAATAATAATTAAAAATAAAAAAAGAAGACCGAATGCCTTGCGCGACAATAAGACCTCGTTAAGTGCACGGTTTTTTCTCTCTTTCACAGTAATTGCTCGGTTTTTCATTGAAAAAAACTTAATTTCTAATAAAATCTCGCCTAATCTTACGAAAGGTTTTAAATCGTTTAGAAATCAATGTAAAAAGTACTTGTACCGGCTTTCAATTTAAAATTACAAAGGAAAAAAACCAATTTTAACATTCATAAATATTTTAACGAACTGGCCGGTACATATTATATTTACATTAAAATATCCAATAACGTTTTTTGATTTATGTTTTTTAATAATTTTAAATATGGCCGGCGGCAGTCACATCGGTTCATCAGTCCTTTTCGATCGGAACGCTGATTGGTCCTTATTTTTTAAGTTTTTTTTAAGTCACTGCCTGTTCCTTAATTGCGTTATGTGAAGTGGTTTGGATTCCTGCGGTAATGTCAAGCTTAGAATTTAAGAAAATCGATATTCGTTTTTTAATTGTCCTTCTCAACTTGCCAGTTTATGTATCTTTCTTGGTAATTTTTCTTTTTCGAGAGCGGTAGAATTTGACAGGATCGTAGCTAGTTAATTACTACCTACCCCAGTAAGGGATAACCGTTACGTGTCAATTCATAAAACAATTATCAAATCTTTTTAACTTTTAAAACTTACTGGATGAGCAATTATTACACAAGTCCGCTATTCAAACAACAAATCCAACAAAGATGTTTTTTTCATATTTTGTTTCTAACTCGTAAATGTTATCTGTAACAGCGTGGCTAAGTGATTTACGATGTAGGTCAGATTTGTTGGTTTTACGGGCCTCGAACCTGGGACCCCGCGTTTATGACACCTCGGCGGTTTTATAACTTTTATATAGCGGCCACTAATTCCGCTGAATTAAGTATATTTCGTTACGCGATATGATTTCTTTTTTAAGACTTCGGTTTCTCACGTTATGAGCCGATTAATTGGTGTTTTAATTTAAGAACTGGCAAAATAGTCGGATGCTAGACATGTTATCGGACGACGAGAGGCGCGAACTAATCGAGGCTTCATTTGAATGCAAGACCGGTTTGGTTTTTTAACCAAATAAAAAAAATAAAAAAGAAAAGAATCCGGCCCTGTCCAGTGGATCAGAAATGTCGGCCAAATACACGCCCGCGCATCTTATATACTTACGTATATCTTTCCTCTTCTGCCTTACATTCTTATCTGGCATTAAGCAAATTTTTCAGGGCAAAGTCATCTTGAGTTGTAGTTTCGTATCAAAGTCTTTCTATTACTAAGATATCGTATCGCACCCTTGGTGTAATAAGGTCACATCTGCAAAATGGCAACTTTTCACTAGAGAAGTTTAAAGATTCTACGAACAAAATTAGTCGATAACTTTTTTATGCTTATATAAGAGACTTAACAAAATTTCACATAATTATTAATACAAAGATTGAACACTTGGAAAAAATTCCCTCAACCCGGCTGGATTCGAACCAACGTATTCTAGCAAACCGTGGCAGACTCTATGCCAACTAAGCCACGGAACGAACCAGCTGACCTTATGAATTTTTCTATGTGCTTGTTGTAGATGTTTGTTTTTTATTTTTTAACGAATTTCAGATAATGATATATAATTTGTTTCATGTAGTTCGCATTGTTTTCAAGACTTTCATGTGATAAACGCATATTTGATATACGATCACATGTGACTTTATTATACCAAGGCATATAGAAGAGGCAGACAATTGATTTGTGGGGAATGCTTTCTTTTGAAAGCTGATTATAACTTAGTTGTGACAAAAACATTTTCGATAATAGCCTTTTGCTACTTTTTAAGACCTATGTCCAACTGCAAAGATTGAAACGTTAATATTTAATTAATGTCACGTTTAAAAATAACGGATAGCTTCTTATTTATCACTTTATTTTACCGCCATTACGACACATCTATTTTGACAGTTACTGTTTATTAAAATGATTTCGTACATGTTCGGATTGTGTTTTACATTAATCAAATACCTAGTCGTCATATAAATTTGTAAATTTGTAAAATAAAAATATTTTCTTTCGCTGTTTTGCTTTTCGCAAAATATGCCTTAGCGATTATAATATAAAATTTAGTATAGGTACCTTTATGACACAATTAATACTTAACATAATATAATGTTAACACTGAGTACTAATATCGCACTTAAAATAAGGCCGTAAGATAATAAAGTCGGCAATAGAATGGAAATAACAAGATAGCACAGCTATGGTCTTTGCCGTAAAGTCAGGATAACTGGTAAACAATAAAAGTGCCTGCCAGGTACTTAAACTGTGATCTACGGCTTAAAACTAAGCGTCGATGTTACCCAAGGAACTGATTTACTGCAAATTACTCCTTATATTAGCAGAGGAAATGTAAAACCTGGTATGCCTAAGTCTTGATTGCTGTCTTCGCAACTGACCTTTTCTGCGTTGTCATATTCAATGCGTATTGGAGAATGTCAGTAAATAATGTTGTACTGTTTCAGGTTAAACTCTAGAATCCACAGCCCTAAAAATTAAAACAAAAAAAGACATAAAATATTGTTCCAACATTCTAAATTTAAAAGAATCACCGTCAATCACGTCACCATTCGTTCAAAAAAGACAATTCATTCAAAATCTGAATAAAAAGTATTCGTTTAGAAACACTCCATATCTCAATCCGTGGGCTCATTCCAAATTTAAATTTCTGGAAAGAGTTTGATGTTCGAAACGATAATCGTCTGAAGTTGAGAGTCGGAATGCCGTAATATCTCATTAAAGGCATTACCTTATTGTAAATAACGTCGTATCAAACGAATATTTCCACCGAATAATAACTCTTTGGTCACAGGGCGGATGGCTTATGTTGTCGTGAAGGAGTGCCCCCTTAAATCCTTTTAACTAAGCAGGGAACAGTTCCAAATTTGAATCTCCGAAGAGTTACGATGTCAAATCTTTAGTCGCTGTCACTGAATCGAAAATAGTATCGGCGGCGGTCACAGAGCCGGGGATTAGACTCCATTTGATTTTATTTCGAACGGTGTTTACTCTGTCATTCGTGAGCTTATAAAAGCGCTCTCAATCAAGATTTTGACATTGACAGCGAGACGCGCGAGCCGCCCGCGCCTGTAACCGCCGCTACTGTCAATAAAATTCACACAACCATAAATATGAATTTCAACGGTCGGTTGTAAAATTCAAATTATGATAAACAAACTACAATATTTGGGCGGCGCGTGCGCGGCTACAACGCGATGCATAATTTAGAAAAAGCTGTCGATTAGGAAATTAGTATCCCGAAGACATAATTAGCTGTCAACAGCGGGTAGTGCTGTTTCCGCTTCCGGCGCTCTGTTCTATTTTTAAATCCGCTAAGACGTTTGGAGCCCTGCGTGTTCGATTTTGTTCTTTCCCCGCGCCCTACACCTGCCGGCGTTTTATTACTTTTCACAGTGTAAACGCTATCTAAAAATTTCGTTAGCCTTTTTATTGCCTTATGTTAATTTCTAAGCTAATTATGCCTATGAAAATTTATAAGGTTGGCGGACAAAATTAATACACGCCCGGCGGGGGCCGTATTTTATCGAATAAAACAAAAAAAAATGGGCTTCGTGCCGTTTTTACGATTCATTTTGAGTTTTTACAAGTGTGCGCGACAGTTGGTCGGCGACCCGCGATGGTCCTTTGTTTCCATTGTCGTTTCGAGCTTTGTATGCTGATATAGTTTAAAGGTCGCGTTTCTTTTACCAGCCACACGACAGTTATGATGTTGCGGAACTCCACTATTTGTTCTATCTAGTACTTATTACTCTAGTCCACATCGGTCCTCAACATTGTCTGTATGTCCTGTCTATTCATCTGAAAACCTAGCTATTACAATGTCTTGACTGATCCATTGACGGAACATGTCGTCGTGATAGCGCAAACATGGCAAGTATAAACAAGTCTCGAAGTCCTGAACTTATCATTAAGTAAAGGAGTAGGCTAAGACCTGTAATAAACTCATCCGATGGGACACATGACATAAACTTAACGTGTAGAATGCTGTCATTACGTGTACTAATCTTCTTCGATGAGAGTTATACATGAATAAATGTTAAACTTAATATTGGACGAGTGACAGAAGTATCAGTAGAGCTCCTTGTGGAAGAGTGAAGTACTACCACCTTATCTATTTCGCCCGCCAAGCAGTATTGTGAGCATTACTGCGTTCTGGTTTGGAAGGGTACGGGCACTGGTAAAATTACAGGCACTTGAGACTTGTCAAGTCTCAGATCTTTGCGATTTATAGCTCTGAGTGATACAGGCGTACAACTCGTTTTTCCCGTTACTTGGTGTTATAAAAAAAAATACACCACATTCCCAAGTTGTTTCATCAACACGCATAAATGCTTTTTGATATCGGACTCCCTAAAAAAGAAGGACACACTTAAATTGTAAGAAATGTGGAGTTGCGACTAAGAAGTCTTCAATCTTTGCAGGTACACGAGCTGTGCGACAATTTCTGCCACCGCTACATCAGCTGCCTGAAGGGCAAGATGCCCATCGACCTGGTGATTGACGAGCGGGAGACGGCGCGGCCCCCGGACACCAACGGCGAGCCCCGTTCCGCGCCGGACAGTAGCCACGACGGCGCCTCCACCCCCGACGTCGTGAGTACCCCCTATTCAAAACCCCACCTGATCCCGAGGCGCGATCCCCAGCTAGCACCCAACTCGACCACGAGCTACCTCGTGCACCCCTGCTCTTAGTCTGGCCATTGCAAAAACGAAGTATGTAAGGGGGTGCTCGCATTTTAGTTTAAGTTCCCGCCTCCACTCGCTTTTTCACACCTTCGCCAAAATCACTTGACACCGTGGCCGTGATAAAAACACTTTTAAAAGACTATAGAATTCTAATTTCAGAAGAAAATTTAAGAAAATTAAGTACAGTCTTTTAAACGTGTTCTGTTTGTAGTTCCAATTTTGAAACCACGGTGGCGAGAGATGTTGGCGGTTAAGTCCGTGCCATGTACCGCGCGGACGACTGCTGTCGGAGATTCCAAAGGCCTCACTGAACTGAAGCTCGAGGAACCGCCGCTAGTTTAAGTTCCTTTAGATCAAATCTTCGTTTTTGCAATTGGCCAACCTCTTAACACTGTACGAAAATTCAATTGACAATTTTTTTAATTTTCAAAATTTGAAACAAACGTTACAGTGAAGGGGTAAACAATAAATGGGTGCGACAACCAAAAAAAAACAAGATTTTTCGCGAATTGTTTTTTAATTCGCCGGTTCTCAATTGCTGGGTTTGATCAATGCGCCTGATCAAGCATAATTTTTTGCACCGAAATTTATGTATACGATTTGAAAAATGAATAAAAACATACGTATAACGTTGATTGTAATATGTGTATACTAATTTTAGTGAATAAATAAAGCCATTACACCGAGAGGCATCCTAAGGCCATTCAAGCTGCGCAGAGCTTAGAAAAAAAATCCTAATTAGTTTAAAAGGAAAACGAAGTATACGTAAAATCACAACTTTAACTTGCCTAAGTGAGATAATAAGATTTACTTAAGAATTTTAAATTATTGTAATTGGTTTTATCGGTGGTAGATGCTAGATTATTGTTTTGGCTAGATTTCAACGAGATACGTAAATAGATATACGGCGATTTCTTTTCCTATCGGGTAGAAAGAAGCACTACGCGTTTTAGTTAGTGACAAGGAGAAAGATACGTATATTGTATACGCTAGGTGTAATTTGATTCCGTTCTCTTGTCGTGTTTTTTCGGAAGAAAATTTTCACTAAAAACTTGAATAAATCATTAACTGCGAACAGTAACATTGTTCTCTTACAAGTTTTGCGAAGTTCTCTGGAGACTCTATAACAAAAGAGGATTTTTATAAATAATTCAATTTTAAACTTAACAAGGAAGCCTGACACGGTTGTATTAAAGACAGTTTTATATTTGGAAGTTAAATAATGATATCGTTTAATTATACGAAGCCGTGATAGCTTAATGTTTTGACCTACCACCTCGCAAGCAGACGTAGTGAATGCGAATCCGGGCACCTCTGAGTGTTTCTGCGACATTTCATTTCAAATATAACACGTACTTTTCGGTAATGAACACTCACCTAAAAGGTGAACCATGTCCAGCAGTTAATCAGTAATGAATTCAATTTTACTGTTCTCAAAATTGGTTTTTAAGTTTTGCTGAAATGTTCATCTGCTTATATATTATTGTGTGTAATACCGTTATGTATTCGACAATAATGTACACGGCTATAGACGGATTATATAGTATATATGTATGTGCGTTAAATAGAAATATAGTTGCTTCTACAAAATAACTTAGTGGCGCTGTGTTCCGGTTATAAATAACATAAAGTATAATTCTCTTTCCTCTCTATAGGACGACAGTACTTTTAAATAAACTAAGGATCAATTTTTTTGCTGTATTTTTGTACATTGCATAGTCTTGTTCGGACATCATTGTCATACGTCATACATTTAAAGTTTTTGAGCGTGCAATAAAATTACTTTTTAAAAAAATCTAAAGACATCGTTCTAAAGAATATTGTTTTTCAGAAAAAACTTTACGAATTTAAGTTTTCGAGTTTAAACACAACTTAAATTCTCAAAGTTATATTTTTTCACCTACAATAGGTCTTTAGTTTAATGTCGCTAGATTTAGTCTCCTTAATTAGTAATTTTGCAGTACAAATGATTAAATTTGATGCTTTCCCATAAACGTGGCAATTATTTGGAGTTATTATGATTCTGGTTATTTATGATCTTGGTTTTTTTTATATTACCAGGTTATTTATAATCAGGGGTTATTTAGTAATGTGTAAGGGATATTTTTGGGCGTTGAGACTGAAATGTTTTGTTATGTTATATATTATTTCCCATCATTGTTAACTAAAGCCATATTTAGTACTATAGGATGTTAGAAAACAGTCTAGTTTGACTTTGGCAAGAACTTTACCTTAAATAGTACGAATGACTTTTGTTTCTAAAACTAAAATCTTGACGACCTAGGTGGCCCAACAGCTTGCACTGTGGCCGTTGAACGTGGAGGTTACGGGTTCAATTCTTTTATTTGGGAAATTAACTTTTCTGAATTGATTCTGGTCTGTGTGTTCTGGGAAATGCCTCTGATTGAATTCCAATGCTCTGGTATTCATAGTACAGGGAATTAATTTCATAATCTGAGACCAGGGAATTAAAACATTATTATGGCATCTTCCTAAAGAATAATAAGTTCGTTTAAAAAATAATTTAAAAGAACATAATTAAAACCGGGTCAGCTCTAAACTCAATCGATGATTTATCGAGCCATATTTGACAATTTCGATGGCCCAGCACTTAAACGAGCGTTAGTTAAAGAAGTGCAAGGTTTTGTTTCTGGGTGAGAACTTTTTGGGAAGAGAACTTTTCTAAATTGATCTGGGTGTTCTATGTAGTGCGCTGTGCCTAGTTAGAGACCAGATATGAGTCTTCAGTCTTCTTTTTAAGTTTTAGAAATGAAGGACGTTCGCACGAAGCCTTGGTAAAGCCTTTACTAAACTGTTTTGTAGACTCCTATAAAAGAACCTTCAGTTCTTTAAACCATCATGTTGACTTGGGGACAATTAATTTTATTAGAAGACTAGTTATTTTTTGTCTGTATATGAGTTTTTAACATAAATTTGTGTAGTTACTAAGTTAGTTTTAGACTTAAAACGCGATAGGATTTCGTATGAAATTTTTTTTTCATAATTTCTAACTCGTACTTGTATATTGCTATTCGGTGTACGTCCAACTTATATGTCATTGTGATTGATTTTATTATTTTCTCAACGGATTAAACAATAAAATGTTCTGTTTTAAATTAAAATGGCAGTTTGTTTTTTAATAATAAATATTATCGCATAAGTAACATATAATAATTAGGTGCTATCAGTGAAGCTTCTAAAAAAAATTTCTTTACAAACATAACAGTTGTTCTTGAACAAAAGTAATAAATATATAACTGTAGGTAAAGAAGTAATAGGCCCCTACGACTGTATTTTGAAATTTAGACGTTTTTACACACATTGCTTTAGAAAGCTAAAAATCAAGCAATGGCATAAAGACTATCGTTGTTTGTTTTTTATTTGACATTAATATTGATTTTAAATGCTTAATTAAGAGCTTCATTCTCCTTAAAATGCTCTGTAATAAAAATTACATCTCCCTTGCAGATTATAGAACATATTTTACATTAGGTCTTCAAGGAGCAGAAACTTATACGAAATCAATTAAAATAAGTCATTGTTAATCATACAAAAATACAATGCAAAGTGCCAGTTCCATTTTTGCATCAAAAAATTTAAAAAAAAAAAACAGTCTGGCAGGATTATTAATTTTAGGGGATAAAAATGTTGTCAAAAAATTTTCTTGGGGTAATATCGCATTTTTATCATGTCCCTGTTATTCCATAAAGCGGCGGGAGCCCCCAGAGCGCGGGAAAGCCGGAAAATTGTTTCTTTACGGCACCCCACGCGCTAATCTTTTGTTGCATCGTTCGAAAATCCAACGTTCTTTTAAAAAAAATACAGAGGAATCTTTTCACGAGGTGGTTTGCGACAATCTGATATTTTATTTATTTTTTATAGTCTGCAATTGACGTGTGATAGACGGCGATTGGCACAGGAGCAGGGGGGTAAATAAGGAACTGGGGTTGTAATAATTGATGCAAATTTGTGGTACCATCGGAAACAGATGTTTTTAATGAAGTTTTTAATAATTTATAGCAGATTTAATAAATTCTATCTATTAAATCTACTATAAGTAAACAGCTTATTGAGTGTTAGAGACAGTATTTGTATTGCAATGTACGGAAGTTTTAAGTGTAAAGACGACGTGCTGTCGAGTGTACGTAATACTTTCAAATAAAACCAAGAGAAAGAGATGACAACATTTATGCCATGCGACGTCTTATGCAAGCATCAGAACGGGACACCAAAGACAACAGTTCCTACAGCCAAATCATCAAAGCTATCACAAATAACTACACTTAAGAATTACATGGAACTAATAGAACGTATTAAATGTAAGTATAAAAGGGAAAAAAATATGACAACGTAATATGCAATACAAGATACGCAACCATCCAATGCCATCAAAATAATGTACCATAGACAACATATTGGCAATATCCATAGAGTAACATACAATGAATAATGTAAGAGACGAAAATAATAAAAGGGAGAGGGATCTGACAATTCGTCATGGATTTCTTCTTGTTGCTTGCGTGCTAACACTGCTGATCAACGGATTTTAGGATAATATACATATTATATACTTAAATATATACAAATATTTATGTAGTAATAAATTATTACAGCGGTATTTTCTTCGGAGCTATTCGGGTTTTACGGAAGTACACGATTGCTTTGGTAATTAATTTCCTTACAATAATAACGCATAGAATGATAGTTTCATATCAAACGAACTGTCACAAGTGAGGCAAAAATCAAATTAATGTAGGCTAGTTTTAGTAGTAGGCTAATTTTCGGTTTTAGTGAATATTTATATAAAAATACAAGTTGAAACGCGTTACTTCCTTGTGGAATGTGATGTTAGTATCTATTTTATGTTTGTCTGACGTATTTTTACACTCATTTACCGCACATTTTTAGCTAAAATTCTGGAGCTGTTCGCGGTGAAAGTTGACCTTGAGCACTGAAGGTCCGCCCGCTCGTGTAGGCCCTTTGGGAGCGCTTCAATTTGCCTCACTTAGCGTGTGCGGGCTAGGTTTCTATGCGTTATTATTCTAAGTTAATTTCATTGTAATGAATTATTTGTCATAACAAATTTCTCGCTATTAAAACGTGCCTTAAGTCATTAAAGTTGATACGAAGTTAAGGTATAAAGGTCCAAAAATCATTTATACTGCCTCTAGTGTTATTTTTTTTGCCGATCAAAAGGCCATCTTGGTAAATAGCTGATCTAATATTAGGTTTGAATTTTGAAATGATACAATGGTGTTATCATAACACCGTAACGTAGGTCCTTGCTCTTTAAATAAATCTTTTATGGGGAACTGTATACGTTTTTACAATAAGATTCCGGAGCATATATTAAGTTTATCATTTCCTAAGTTTAAAAACTACAGTAAAAAATATTTTGATCGAAAAATCATATTACAAAATTGAAGACTACGTGTTAGATAAAGATGTATGGAAAGACGACATGGCTCCAGAATCCACACAAATTTGATTCAAAGTGTATTCCATAGCATTTAAGTTTATTTGGAAAGAGCAATCCCTAGAGTTTCTTGCTCGTTCTTCTCAGGGAGGTCAGCGTAGTGTACAACGAGCAGTAGCTTAAATGTGACGTTTTCAAGTGTAAATTTATTTTACCTATGGAATAAATAATCTTTGACTTTGACTTTGACTTTGACTTTGATCAAAGTTCACTTGTGGCGACATTTTACGTAGCAAAGAGTTTCATAAGAATTATATTCGTGTGTTTCCGTAAATACTCGAGTGAGTCCGAATCTTGTATTTTTGAAAATATAGTTTTTCGTATTTGTACTTCATGAATTGCATATTCTTCACCATATCTACTGACGCAAAATTATCAGAATAATCAGAATCATCCCAGCGCCATTAGATTAAAGTATACGTACTTGGTAAACTCTAAATGTCTCGGAGACCTTTCGAGGTCAAATAATTTGGCATAGACAATAAAATAGACGATAAAAGAAAGGCATAACCAAATAAAAAATCTTTTATTCCATAGATAAAATAAATTTACACTTTAAAAATGTAACTTTTTTAAGCTACTGCTCATTTCACTGTGCTGACTTCTTGAGAAGAACGAGCAGGAAACTATATATTGCCCTTTTCAAATAAGGTTAAATGCTATGGAATACACTTTGAATCCTAATTGTGTGGAATCTAGACCCATGTCGTCTTTCCATGCGTCTTTATCTAACACATAGCCTTGAATTTTGTAATATCTTTTCGCGTCTCCATTGAAATACTTACAATATAAGTTGTTTAGAATAAGAACAAATTTAAGAAAATCATTTGTTCTTAAACTAAATGACATTTCTGAGTCGTAGGAGGCAATGGTTAGTTAAAACATTATATTATAATAGACAGCACGGTAATTGTAAAATAGGAGTTGCAAGGTGTGAGCAGGTTCGCGTTCAGTCGTGCCTACAGCATTGACAATGCAATGTTATAGTTATTTGAATGCAGTTGGCGTGACTGCACGCTAGCAGTCTGCAATCATGTTGCAATTTGCGTGCAGTTGACTGCAAACACTGATTTTACTATCTATATAATTAAACTTTATTCGACACACTTTGAACGTGTGTTAAGAATGATGATAAACCTAGATAAACGAAAGATAACTTTGAACTAGGATTCGAATATACTAGAATAGAATCATTTTAGTGGCAATAGAGCTCCTTGTGAAAGTGTTCGTCCAGGGATTACTGCCACCTTACGTACTTCTGCCGAGAAGCAGTAATGTTAGCATTACTGTGTTCCGATTTTGAAGGGTAAGGGTTTAATGAAATTACAGGTACATGGTACTTGTCAACTTATGTCTCAGGGTGACGGGCGCATTGACAGTGCTCCTCAGATCTTTGCGATTTAAAGCTCTGAGTGGCACTGCAACTGTTATGCACAGGTGTGTAGTTTACTATCACGCGCACGACTTGTTCGTCCCGTTACTTGATATTATATAAAAAAAAAATTATGGTATCAATGTCACGATAGTACAATTCAAAATACAATGTCAAGGGATAATATGATCGTCACTAACTCAAGCAATAATAATGAATATAAAATAAAGTAGTATACTACTGCTTGTCTAAATACAATGAAGTCAAGTAAAACAAAGTTACAATTGTTTCAAAGGAAACTTATCGACACTGTAGAATTTAGTATCCAAAAGAATTGTAACTTAAAAGTTTCGTGGAATTACCTACATCTATTTGCCACGTTTTTTTGAAATCGGTTATCGGAATGTGCGTGAAACCGGATTCATCCCCTAGTTTGTCACTCCTAAAAGGGTGGAATATTTTCTTCGCATTTAAAACAAAAAAGAATCATCAAAATCTGTTCAGAAATCAATCGAGTAATTGCGTAACGAATTGAGAACCACCTCTTTTTTTTGAAGTCTGTTAAAAGTTATAGACTAATTTCCTTTGTAGAATCTTTACATGTCTCTCCTGAAAAATTGTCATTTTGCAGATATGGTCTTATTACTCCAAGTATAAGTACTTAAATACAAAACTACATGCAATATCTTGGATTAATGTAATGGTTAATTGCACATTTCTCATTAGTTTCGCCTTTAAGAAGGTTAATTTTAGCTTCTGGCACAAAGCGAGGTCTAATTCTATATATACCGTTATATATCACTTTGTTATATAATATATAATACGTAGTATACGCATTTGAGTATTGCAATTAGCAAGTACCAGGGAATGGGTGCACTCATACATGGGAGAAATGTATAGTCGGGTTGGAAAATTTAGCAACGCTTTTTGAAGCTATTGTAGATGGACATATATGGAAAGGTCAAACCTTAGAGTAAATATCACGACCGGAATGAATGTCCTTAAAAAAGGCCTAAATTTACCAGAATAAACGTAAGAGTATAAAAGCTTTGGCAGTAGAGGGAGTGATATATTTCGCAATATGGAATGTAAAGTTGAATTAACATTAAAAGTTTTCTAGCCGACTGTACGTTTCGTCTGTCAGTCTTACCTTCTTTATTACATTGTAAATCGTCAACTGTACCTTAGCCGCTTTAAGAAATACGCTAACATATCACTGTTAAGCCCTTAAATTAAGGTCTAATATCCAACAGTACTATAGTTCAGACAACAATTTACGTTTCAGTAATACTCTAATATCTCACTCTTATGGGTTTGTAATAAAGTCTTATTTTCAACGATGGGATTACACAGGAGACCGGGAGACTTAAATAAATGTGTATAATGATTTGGTTCCTAAAATTATGTCGTTTGGTAGTTTTACACATCATGTGCTGTATAAGGGTCTCGGTCTAACTGGTAATTATAGAACTAGGATATTAAAATGTGGTTATAGTTATTACATAGTTTAGTATTGTTGTTAAACTGCTTAGTTTAATGGTTAAATTTTAACTACGGTACGGAATAGAGAAATCATGACACTGGGTCCATATACAATCATTCAAATTGGCTTGTCTAAGAAGTCCTGCCACTTCAGTATCTGTGTTTTCTGAAAACTAGAATTTTCGATTTAAGGCTTGATTGAGGTTACCTATCAGTAGTTCGAAATGACGTTTGGTCCAAACTTTATAACCTCGAAAGTAACTTTGCGAGGAAAATGTTTTTCTTTAAAACCTAACTTAAACTAACTTAATTCTGAACGAACAACTGTTTCGTTATAATTCGGTTTTCGGTGTAATGAAAATTCGAACATATGTTATTTCGGGCAAAAAAATTTTCGAGTTTGTGATAGGTTACCCTTGATTGAATAGGCATTTTTAACCGTCGACGCAAAGAAAGGGGAGGTATAAGTTTGTAACCTTTTTTTTATACACGCGAGTCCATGACAGTTGCAGTGTCACTTAGACTTTAAATCGCAAGAACAGAGGGGCAATGCCACTGGGCTCGGCACCCTGAGACTAAAGTTCACAAGTCTCATATGTGCCTAAAATTTCACCAGTATCGTTAATCTTCAAAACCAGAACACAGTAATGTTGACGTTACTGTTTGTTGGCAGATACAGGTGAGGTGGCAGCACTTCACTGGACAATTTTGATAGTAATAAGTAATTCGGCTCATCCGAAGAACAGAGTTCGATGTGATTATATAGCGAAATGATAATAAGTACGTACGAGAATAATTTCATTATTCAAACTAAGGCCTATGTAATGGTGTTTTGAGAATTTATATATCTTGTTTCGTTTCGGAAATTATAAAATAAACAACAGTCGATCTGACATCCACAGCGAAGAACGAACGAAATGTACTATGTCCTGAGTACAAGTAGTCTTGCACATAGACCTTTGTTCTACGGATGAGTTGGTCGAACAAATAAGGAGCTCTGCTGCTACAAAAACCCTGTCTGAGCATTTCTGTGTCTGTCTGTGATATTGGAACCTATGCATTCTGTATAAAACGCACGGTGTTGACTCCTACCATCTAACGAGTACATTAAAAGAAAAGACGCTCTATTGGCACCCGAAAATTATCCTATGAAACGTGATGCGTACTTTTTTTTAAATATGAAATGATGGGACAATAAAGCCACATATGATCATGCGTCAAAAATGCTCTTATCACATGTCATAAAAATAATACGCATGAATGAAACAAAAAAGTCGTTAATAACCCAAAAGAAAGATTTCAAGAAATTTAAGCACATAGAAAAATTCGTAAGTTCTGCTGGTTCGTTCTGTGGTTTAATTGGCAGAGCATTTCGCACGGACGGTACTGGTTGGAATCCAGTCGAATCCAATGAATTGTTTTTAGGGTTTCGATCTGTTAAAATAATTATAACAAACTAGTGGAGTAATTTCACAAAAAGTAAAAAATGTCGCGGTGGTAAAACATTTTGACATTCAATAAATTTAAAAATTACGTGCAACAAATTATGTGTATGCAATTTTATGATTCGTTGATAGAAAAACCTTTCTCCTGAAAAGTTGTCATTGTACAGATGTGACCTTATTTCACCGAGGGTGCCATCTGTCTAGTATAACCAAGCATCATGTAATGGGAGTCAGAGATGAGAATAAAACTCAATTTATCATTACAAAATTTACCTATTCTGTTTTCTCACAGCAAAGCTGGCGCATGAGCAACTAAATGCTCTTTTAAATACCAAGATCAAATAGGCAATACGTTAAGTATTTTGATAGAATACATTTTGTCGGGATACATCGCATGCTTACTCTGTAAGTTAAGACCTGTCCCTGCTACTTAACTTTTAGATATTGCAAAAAAAAATGGAAGATCATTACG
Organism: Hyposmocoma kahamanoa; assembly: GCF_003589595.1. Classification (NCBI taxonomy): domain Eukaryota; kingdom Metazoa; phylum Arthropoda; class Insecta; order Lepidoptera; family Cosmopterigidae; genus Hyposmocoma; species Hyposmocoma kahamanoa. Next base: position 1,912,417 of record NW_020653397.1, on the reverse strand, counting down.
ATTTGGAAACAAATAGACGAATTTTTTTGGAGCATATCGCCTCTTCTATTCTTACTTTTTACTAGATTTTCTGCAAAAAAATTGTAATTTGCATCCAATTTTTCACTAACTAACATTTGTATGTTGAGCGGCGAAAGATACGTGCTAGCAAATTCCGTCATGAAAACGATCGTGTACTATCGTTGATTACTGTGTTCCAGTATACTAAACACTTAGTTGACAAAATCTCTAAATGTTTTGGTTGGCAAAACAAAAGTGCAAGACTTACGTCTCAACTTCGACAAAGTACTTGTCGCCAGATTGAATATCATCCAAGATAGCAAACTTTGGTCCAACGCTATAACTCTGACGCTATTTCCACCAATCTAAAAGCTTCGAGATTTAAACCTGTCAATTTTGGCGCCAAAACTGACGCCGCCTGGTCGTAAACCGTCGCTTTCAAATCTAGAACATGCACCCATTGGCCGGTAACTGACCAATGAAAAGGCCCAGATGAATTTTACGACCACCTATTGGCCACAAGGTTACAAATTTACGAGTCCTAAGGTTTGTGCGCGAAATTCCTATAAATAATTCAGTCGTAAATGCTAGCAATTTATGGCAGGGACGTAATTATTTGGTTTTATTAGAGCTAACATCATTATCTTTTGCGAGTGGCGTGTAATTAAGAAATCTTAGAGAGCTATTATATTCTACATTTTAACCTAATCTGTTGTTACATTAATTAGTTGAAAGATTCTGTCAAAATGTAGAATGCTTAATAAAGAATCTAAATTCAATCATTATTAGGAACAAATGCTTTTTACCCAAATGTATTAATGACTCTTCGCAATTTTCTCGTACCACAGATTATCCCAAACCAAAGAGAGATCTAAATTTTTTCCCCCGCTGCGTGTCCTTGATATGATCAATTTGCGGCCAGTGGGGTGCCAATGTCTTCATTATATAATTTATTGTTTCCTTGTTAATGGCATACGCTCTTTTAGAAAAAAATTGCATTAGAAATTATTCTTTTAAAACAATATAAAAAAAATTCAATTGTCACCGATGATTTATATTGTCGTGGATTTTAATCCGTACATTTTTATAAAACTTTGTGTTGTTTGACTTGACCATAGATCTCCTGATAGGTAACCTTTTCGGTTAAGGCCCGTTATTGAAAATTAAAATCTATAAACCTTTCTCAACTAAGTTCTTATACAATATAAACTTATTTACTTCAAGTAATAACTACTACAGTCATGAAAGTTGAGTAGGTAGAAACCAACGTCTGCAATGCCAAAGTTCGTACCATGATGTCATACCACATCTGGCGGGCCCAATTGCACTTCTCGTTTTGGACTACCACTTAAGACTTTGACGACTGTGTTTTTACTTTTAAATAAGGTTTGGGTTTCTTTGCATATGTAGTTTGGAGTACATGTAGTGAAGAGATAACTGCCAAGAAAATTTCGTTTATTACCAGTCCAAACATAGACAGTGATACAGAACCTGTCTACCAAAGTGCACTTAAAGGTCACCGAGATACGGAGTTGAAGTTAAATTTAAACCTTACAAATTAAAAGCATCTTTTAAGTGTAACAAAGCCTTTCTATTTGCAGTAAATAAGTATTTCATACGTTTCCGTTTACAAAATCTCAAAAATACGCAAAAAGGATTTCTGTCCATTTTCCCCTGACGGAGCCATCGTTCCGTGATATAGGCTTGGGGGCCCGAAGCCCCCATGACCACCCGTGGGGCTATTTGTCGGGCAACCAGTAAGATTTCCGCAATAACCCCACGTTTTACCAACTCGAGTTATTTCCGAAAGATGTAATGTTCAGAAATGGAAATGGTGGATTTCGAGATATGGGATCTTCATTTGAAATTATTATTTATGTCTTTTCCCTATTGCAAAATGCTAGATAAAATTTACTCTTGGTAGATGATGCAGGTGGCAGTGTTAGGACAAATTAAGAATTTGTTAGAATAGGCAGAACAGTGATAGTTTTGTCTAAACCAATATACACAGTGATTGTAAAAAATAGAAGCCATATATGATATACGAATTTGTTTTAGGGATCAAGACACATTGTAATAATTTTTTTATGAGTTTATGAACAAAACAAAATACATAATTAAACTAAAGATTGAAATATTATTGGAGTAACATTGAGGTTAAAAGTGTCAAAGAGATACAAAGTTGTGTTAATTACTAGAAAGAGAATGTTGATCAATAAAAAAGTTAATCACAGGAAAAAGAAAGTCTAATAGCACGAATATCTACATAAGATGTATCTTTGATTCTAAAATTGGAATCGAATTTTACGATCTCAATTTGAAACAACCGTTAGGCTACCGATAATTAAAAAAATTAAATCCCCAAGGCGGACACAGTAACACCAGAAGTGGAAATGGCGCGAACGAAATCAAAAATTTGAATTAAAATAAAAGTTCAATTATGGAACACCGATCGGCTTCCGTAAAAGCACATCTCCGAACACATTTCCTAATTAGCGATTGGTCACGCGCGCGAGGCCAATCGCGGCCCATTCGGAATACGAACCAAGCAATTTGGATTTGGAACGGTTACCGGCTAGTATGATACTAAGGAATTTTCGTAACCATAGACAATTGTGTTTAGTTTTTTTAATTAAATTGACGTGTATAAAAAAGTGTGGGCAGCAATAAGCTTGGCATATTAAACGGCTATTAACCGACAAAAAAGAGATAACAATCAAATGGACAATGGACGTGTCAATCAAGCTACTAAAGCAAACGAAGGGAATTCTAAATCAAACACAGTTACACAGTAAAGTGGTCAACGACGCTAAATAAAGAGATGTCGTCATACCAATTAAAAAAATTATCCCCCTTAATAAGTGTCAATTCTTAACGAATGTGTGCATACGCATGATTTTATTTCACACGTATCTCAGTGCGTTATTGAAAGTAAAACTGTAGTAATGAAACGCGACCTTAAAGTGTAAGTTTTTAAGGAATACTTTGTGTTGAAAGTAACAAGTTTTACGACTATTTTTATTGACGCTAAGTCGCGGCACTCGTGTGGTAGTGTGCATTTAAAAAAGATCGTACGGTTGTCGACTGATGACTGAAATTAAGCTTTATTAGAGCGTCATATAGCTGTAATTGATGTGATTGTGTGACAATTGTACGTTCAGAAATCAGAAGGCAGCACTAACGCGGAGCATGTCGAAGATGAACGGAGTAGAAGTGGCCATCAAATTTTAATTGTCCGTTAAAATAATAATCAACGAGGCGACTACCTCAGCTCGGTTGGGTTCGCAAATAGAACTAATTCTGCGTTTCCGAACACTTACTGTTCGAATTTCGAATGAACAAACGTTTCTTCACAATCTAATTGGGTTTTGGAATTGAGTTCCGTTACCGGTAATAATCTTTTATGATTAATGAGTTTACTCATGGCGATCTCGCGGGCATTAAATCGTTTACACTCAAGCGGATTGTAAAGCTCTCGGTTTTCGGGCTTAATGTGCTTTCAAAGACTATTGCAACTTCATAATTTTATGATTGCGGAATTGGATTTTGCTCTTTAGGGTAAAGTTTACAGAAATTTGCCATTAAAATAGCAAAGTTCAGTTCTTCGTGCACAATGAAAGATCTTTGAGAACTCCTGTTTCAAAAGAAACCAAAGTACAAATTGTTTAAAAAACATTTTTTTTCGATTAATACAATTTTGTTTATCTTTTCCATAACGTTCGTCGTTTGCAAATATTTTGTAATTTAATATCGTGTATTGAGATTCGTCTGGAAACACGTTATTTCTTGTACAATTCACATGCCGAACTCCAAAGTAATCTTGCGTATTTCACGAATATTTTGCTCTAAAATCTTCTCCGACGTTGTTATTTTAGCATTATAGAAGTCGGGAGCGGAATGTCACCACACGTGCTCTCTATGATAATAATAAAATGTTGGCGCATTATTTATTTATAGCCGTCTCGCGGCTGTCGCTCGTCCGTCTGTCTGTCTGTTATTATACATATACAGCCACCAATCTTCCTCGACATTTCATACCATTCCTGCATTATAGACGTGACGTATCAAGCAATATTGGTCACGTATGAGCCATACTTCTTTGTCTTGTTACTTGGTTTCTTGGATTTTGTTACTTTTGCTTTTTGTAATTATTTTAGAAATTATTTTGATTTAAATGATGATTTAAATTTTTTTCAAGCGAACGTGGAATTTTTTTTAAATCTACGTTACATACGAATCATATAAAACCCTACATGATAGTGTCTCCTAAACAATTTGTTCATATTTGCAATACTCTATATGGATTACGTTGTGTTTCCACATTTAGTGGTTAAAGGCGGACTCGAAAATATAACCTCAAAAATACATCTCAATCTCATCATAACTTGGCCGCCATAATATCATACTGGCATTGTTTTGCTCAGAGATGGCCGCTATTTGCGGACGTCTTCCCTCTCCCCTCGTACCACCCCCCACCTCACGGTATCCGTCTGAACATGAGCTATATTTTATCCCAACTTGGGCTGGTAAACTGTCAGAATCGCTGCGATCGTAAGGACGTTCAACTTTTAGTTCTGAAATTTTAAGAGTCACGATAGAGATGGCACTTTATTTGTTTACTAAGCTTCTGACTAAGATTTGTTTTTCAAACAAAGGTCGTAGGACGATTTGCGAGATCTTATCTTCAATTACCGAGATTGAAAATAGTGTTCAGTTCAAAGGTCAGACAAGCGCCTTGCCAAATCACAACGAATTAAGATGTTTGTCAAACACCAGACTTCGAAGAAACGGAACGTAAATTAAAAAGTATAAATGGCCCCAATGACGCAAAAGAACGTACCGTGAAAAGGACATTAACAAGAGCAATAATTAGGCATAAATCATCGAAATCAGCGCGACGATGCATTGATAAAACGTGGACTATATCTCAAACGCATTTGAAATATGGCTGCCACGTCGCAACGGACAGGGACTTGGCGCGTTCTGAAACTCGGTTAAATATGTGCATGATTGATTTCCGAACGGACTCTCCCGGCTTGTTCCAATTTTGAAAAATTATAACCCAAAATTCAATTTTTCGGTTTATGAACGGAATGACTGCATGAAATTCTATTTGCATTTCTCGACTTCGAATTTACTGTCAATGATTTTGGTGCTCGTTTTTTGAGTGTGCCATATTTGATTACCCTTTCGAGAACTGGAGTGTTATCCTGTAGAAAGTTAACGAGAACCATAACTGGAGGATGATGTCTATTAAAGCGGTAGTTTACGATGGCGCATGCAGTGACATCCGCTGTACAAACACCATAAATTACCACTCAAATCACATCTGAGTTCACTTGTCTACAAAAAGCTCATGTATCTTTCGATCTTCACGCTACGACAAATGTGTAACAAATAAATTATGAAATCAACGGCTGTGGTTTTTATTCTTTACTGGTTCATACTGTCTTCCTCTAACACATGGTTCGGGTTATAATTTATCTCTTTTGCACGCGAGATGTCGCGTTAGTTTCGCAGTATATCATCGACCGCGGTGTAATGATGACGTATCTATTTATTTTGTAAAGGTTTTAGAGTTTCCCACAAATTTATGATCTTGAAGGATGAGTTCAATGAACTTAGTAATAATGCTTGAATATTAGAAGTGTAATTAAACGTCATAGTATGAATTTCTCTGATAGATTTATTGTGGACATCGTTTAGGAAGACATTTGTTATTGTTTTGATAAAACGGTGTATATTATTCATGTAGTCGGGGTTGTTATTATTATAAATGAATGAATACATTAAATAACTAAATACTTAGTGTTTTATTCGATAGTATTATATTCTTCTTGGGGTTCCTTTGCTATCGAAGGTTGTGTCAAGGTAATCCTGACTTCAGAGGCTGTCGCTCGAAAGTGCAAGGTGGTGGCTGTAGCCGAACCATTATCTCTAACTCTTGGCCACGAGTGCCGCCTTCTACCGACACTTCAATTTCCGGCGATACGATTTATAAGTATAGCAATTACTTTTAGAAATCACATGAGTATAATACGTATTAATAAAGTGTACAAATTCACAGACAGACAGTAACAAACATTGGACAATAATAAAAATGGCTAAACAAATTATGAAAATACTATGAACACAGAAATACGAGGAGAGTTGACAAAACGTCTCAGTGGGTATCTCCCAATTAATTAGCGGGGTCTATAATTAGCTGCGCAGGAGTCGGGAGGTGCGCGCGGTGACATGTGACAGATGGCGACACGCTGCTGGCGCAAGCACAGCGTTTCTTTGAACTCCCAAGAATGTAGACTAAGGGAAACGAATCTAATTAGATGGGGATTTATTTGGTGTCTTCGTGTCTTGATTTGAGGCTAGACTCTTGTCGTGTCATATTTTTCCAGTGAGGGTTGATTGATGGGGGATTACATCAGGAGACTTGGATGTCACGCAAAGAAATGTAAACTGATTTTGAACTGGAAAAGATGTATTTTGGAGAAAAATATAGTAGCTTTCAGTTATGTCGGATCATCAAGTATATAACCAGAAGTAGAGACGAAATGTCATTCAATTTGTTTGAAAACCATTCTGCCATATCATTACGGAGACAACTGCACTCCGATTGGCCAGCCCGAATTCGAAACAATTGACGGGTGTCGTCAATTGTTTTACTTCAAATCGACCAGTTAACTTGAGCTTTGCTATAATGGACGAAAATTTCAAAATTACATATTTAATTACCGATGAAATTTGAGTCCGTTTGTTATGTAATTAGATGTTTTGCGGTTTTTCCCCACACCACCGAATGGAACAGCACGCCATTTTTAGAGATATTATCTTTATTACAATAAATATATTTCAGTGCAAACGAGAGTTGATATTTATAAGTGATGCATCACTGATGAGTTACCAGGAATGGATGGCCCTTATTTCGTCTCTATTTCTGGTTATATACTCGATGTGTCGGATTTATATACTTTCAATGTGTAGCTATTTAAGGCAATATAAAGACCGAAATCACAAAACGTGTGAACCAAACCAAACCACATTGGACTCTCTCTTTAAAACAGATCTGTGACAATAATAACCTGTAATAAGTAATTTTTAGATGAGACTAGCGCAGGGCCTTGGGGATTGGCACAAAAATTTGGAGGCCTATACCATAATACAAGTGAGTGAAATCAGGCTGCATATGATGATGATGAGATAATTTTTTTTTTATTGAATATTACGATATTTTACCATAGTCGTAAATTATATTAATATTAATATTCAATTATTGTTTTGTGAAATTACTCTACTAGTTTGTTATAATATAACATAATGAGCGAAGACGTAGATTTCTCATAGATGGCGCCACAGCAAAAGTCGTTAAAATCGAAAAACTAAGTTCTGCAACAAGCATACAGAAAAGTTGGTAAGCTCTGATGCTTCGAATCCAGCCGGATCGACTGAATTTTTCTTAGTGTTCGATATTTCGCCATCCCCGGAAAACAAAATGATAATCGCAACAATAGTAGATTGTACAAGTGCATAAAACGCGTCGTTTTACCCGAGACGAGTATATAAAATGGGTTCTATGAACGAGTTATACAATCTGCTTTTCACTTCGATTGCGAGGAAATTAAACGGCAATATTACAAATAAACGATTATTTAATTAAAATTGAATGTAAAATTACAACAATCCCGCCAATGTACTACTTTTTTTTCTGCACGTGACTCAGGTTGGATACATAATGCTCAGTTAAATTTTACAAGCTTTTATTTTTTATGCATTTCTATTTCTTATAACTTATTAGAATTACTATTGCCTACTTTTTTCATATTGTAATATAACACGGATTAAAAAATAAAAATAAAACTTTTTATAAAGTTCTAGTGTGCGTGGCTGTTGGCGCAGGCGTTATTGCCTCGGTCTTAAACGACGATTTTATTTTAGAGCATAAAATCCTATTTTATGCAGCCTACACCCAGCATAAACACAAACTTTAAAAACATGAGAAGTGAAAAGTAATATTTCGGTATCAATAAAAAACACGTTTTCACTGATAAGTTCTTAAATACTGAACGTAGGTAGATTAATTGTTAGGTATCAGGATAGAATATTTTTTGTGCAGTCTATTATAAATGAAACAGCCGTAAGTTAAGCCAAAATGGAGATATATTTCAATAATAAATAATTAGTCAAAATCTGTGTGTCATAAATGCATTTATATTGTGGAATATCATTTTATTCTCGTTGTGTCTGAGCCGAAAACAAGTATTGCACCGTTGACTTACAATTTTATTCTACGGGTTGCAAAAAAAGGTACAAAAGGCGAAGATAGTAATTACGTATTATCTTATTCTCGTAAACATAGTAAGATATTTTTTGGAAAGATCTTTTATTTTGCTTTATTATACGAACAGCCCGAACAGTTTGAGAGAAACGGGAATAAAATATGATAACTGCGTGTGTCGTTATTTCGCGTATTTATTTTTACGAGAACATAATACTATTCTCATTTGTCATATTAAGAAACGTAACTCATTTAGTTTAGTATTATCATATAACCTTATTCTTGTGCACTTGGCCATGGGTCGAAAATTTTACGAAAAAAATTGAAAAGATGTCAATACATCTTCATCAATCAATCAATCAATCAATCAATCATCAATCAATGTTATATCATATTTAAGATCTTTAGGTACCAATGTACCTAAAGATCTTAAATATGATATAACACTAAAACTGTGATAATGGCAGTCTGAATCTTTTTGTTCTCCGGGGATGGCGATTTGTATAAACAATTATAACGTACAATAAGTTTATGATGACGGCGATAAGGACCAAAACGTAAAAACAGTAAGTGACTGTACTCAAATTAGGTTTAAAAATGTGATCACGTAAAAAACAAACTTAAAGAAATAACTGAAATCATTAATATTTATCTAAAGTAATTCCTTATACGTAATCACGCTTGGTGGTACTGAAACACGATCTGACGTCAATAAAAACAAATACAATTGAAGTCAGAGAGCTACATGGTCCAATAAAAAGTGTCACAAACGGACAACATGCCATCAGTTTGTTGATAATCAACGTTGATGAGAAAAAGTCGAAAATGCTAGATTGAGTTAAAGATACGTCAGTCCAAGATAGTCAATTAACATAGTTATATTTGCCATTGTTTAAAACACAAGACATGCTATTTAAGTCTTATATTCTTAGGTATAACGATAATTATTTAAATTATAACGGTTTTGCCATCGGTGAATACAAATTTATAATTTCTGCATCAACCAGTGTTATATTGGCAAATTAACTAAACAATATTTGCAGCTACAGATTGTTAAGTTACAAAATTTGTCATCTCTATACCTGAAGAAAACATATTTTATTAAAAAAGTCTTCAATAACATCGACAGCATTATACTTCCTTGTACCCTCGTATTGAGGACATGAGGTTTAAAATCGACTACCTGTGTCTATAATCCGTGATCAGTGCGTCGCGTTCATATTCTGACACCGGATATTGAACTCGTTTTTAATACATGGGATGTATCAATGTTAGTTGTCCAAAATGCTTTATGGATTAGAGATTTATGCCACCCACGTGATAAAAATGAGAAAAACTTAGAAACTTAAGTGTTTTTAGAAATTTCTAAACTTCGTCAGTTTTATTACAAAATTGTGTCATTTGGTCTTTTGACGACTTCGATGAGATTGATAGGTCATTGTCGACAAGAATGTCCCGGGTACGATTCCATGTAGGATCAATATGGGAAATGAACTTAGTTGAATTGTTTCTGGTCTGGGAATTCCGTTGCTCTGATAGTTATAGACATGGGATTCCCTAGTTTGATACCAGGCAATTGGTGTGGTTGTCTAGCACATTTCGGCTCTAAGATAAAAGGTTTTGATCATTGTTGTTATAACAATATGTAGACTTTTGCGTTTTAGGTGATTACATTTTGATATTATCTTCAAACAATGATATGATATTAAAACAAACTTCATTTTTAACATACAGAATTAGAGATCGATCATCCGCATGATATGCTCCGACGCAACGCGATGTGCGCGACGTACGTGTTCTTCGATGTGTTACGGGTAGATTTTAATCTGGTGTTAACCGTTTTTTTTTTCTGGAATTCCTATCTCTGTTAACTATTGCTGCTACAAACTTATTACTTACTGCCTCTGTGGCCGAACGGATACCATGCCGGACTGCCACGCAGAGGTCCCAAGTTCGATTCCCGGGCCGGGAGAAATGTTTGTATGGCCTACATTTATTTCTCTCGTGAGTTTGGATGTAATTTGTGGTTGTCTATGTGTGTGTCCATGGCACCCGCGACACAGGGTTTCCCTAGTGAGGGGCTATGTTGAGTGTGTGCGTTCTTTATTTATTTAACGTTTGGCTTTTAAGAAGCTTTTTCATGTCATCATTATCATTACCGTAATAATTTCCATATCGCACTGTTAATACAATAGTGTATTAACTCAAAAAGTGCATTTTCTTAGAATCGACGAAAGACGAATTACCCGCTTCCCGTGAAAGATCTGTATAAATTTATATATACATAGGTTACTTCTTACTTGCCAAATATACATATTTAAAAATGGAGGAGAAAAAATTATTTCATATTTTGTGAATTAGGACTATTTTGGCCAGAACTAGCTCACGTAAAGTAGAGAATCAAATTTTACGTTCAACAATATTATAATCTTGAATTTCGCATATTTTCAGTTATGACACTATTGTAATAGCAGTGCGATATGTAGGTCCTTTCCAAGCCTTAATAACCTGTTTTCATTGTTAATTTTATCTAATGTCATGAAGTCAGAATGTCATGTCACTGTGAAGGTTGTAACTGATAGATTTCTCACAAATACGGCAGAAAGTCAAGAACAAAGATAGGCAACAAGCACATAGACAAATTCGTAAGGTCCTATAGTTCGTTCCATGGCTTAGTTGGCATAGAGTCTGGCGTGGTTTGCTGGAAGACGTTGGTTCGAATCCAGCCGGATCGACTTTCTAAGTGTTCTTGTTCTTAACTTTGTATTAATAATTACAACAAACCTGTTTTCAGCGTAACGGTTCCTGTAGTAAATTGATTTACGTTACCGTTGATCATTTTATCGTGACTAACTGATATCGAAAATGACTACATGCCTTTAACCAGATAAATATTTTGTAACATTAGACAACAACACATACGTTGCTCTCATCCCAAAGTAAGTAGCTAAAGCTTGTGTCATAGAAATCGGAAACAACGACGGTTCAACAAACACCCACACCCGTTTTTCTACATTGACCCGGCCGGGGATCGAACAACACCATGAAAGCTGGTGTTTAAGCTACTCAACCACGAAGGATATCAATAAACAAAAATAACCGGAAAAAATAAATTAGATTTCTTTTTGTAAGCTAAGCTATCGGAGCTGTGTCTGACAGATACTTAGACTGCTAACAGATTGATCGCATGTTTACAGTTAATGCGTGAAAAATCTCGGATAACGACTTCACGCATAAAGAAGAGGTCACATGCAAGTCGAGGTCTCGGCTGCATGAAGTTGATTACGACTTCCTGTAAATATGTAGTCAATCTGTTAGCAACTTTATAGCCATATAAAGCGTCAGTCTGCGCGTAAAGATTTTGGTCCCGTTTGACCAACAAGTACTTTGGAGTCTCTTATTGATTACACAGTCATCAACGCAATAATTGAATACCCTTGAAATCGCCACCAGGAGTAGTTTTTCGAAATCTCAACAACTCAGGAAATTGTTACCCATGATAACTACAATAATGTAAGCTGTTACGACATTACAAAAACACCCTGTTATTTAGGAAATGAAACTATTTTTCCGGATTTAAATAAACAAATATACGCGAATTAAATCCGGAAAAATAGTTTCATTTCCTATGTGTAACAATCGCGAAAACCTAAGAACTCGATACACTGTTATTTATTATCTTACACTGACATGGTTCCGTGCTATCTACCACACTCGTCGAAAGCCAGCCCCTGACTGACCCGGGCGCAAAGGTGCCCATCACGCTTGCCGCATTTCCTCGCCGAGTCATCTCCACTCTCTCTTAGCCGTTGCCCGATTTCCGCTACAAACTTTTTCGCATTGCTAGCGAGCGGAACGATAATGTAGCGACATTCCAAATCTCGGTATTTGTCTCGTTTCTTGCGAGCAGCGGATTCAGCCGCTGCACCAGCTGGAGTCACTGTGCCACTGAGTTGCGAAGCTGAATTTGTGCTAACACATGTCGCGTCGCACAGGAGACACCTACGCCTCTCTAACGGCACCAGCGTCATTCTATCGGGCCTTTTCCTAAAAAATAATGCAATACATAATAATGTAAATCCGTCTTTGTATGCTGTGATTACTTACCAAAAAAACATAAATATACACCTGTTCATATCTTACAATAAAATGAATCATAAGCCTATAACGGTACTACTACTCTATTTTTCAGTCTAAAGGCGGTATCATAGACTATAAGATCTATTGGTATGAGAATTGCGCGGTCGGGTACGCCTCTTCGATCTGTCTGTCTGTCCGTCTGTCAGATAACATCGACACGTTGCTATTGGTTTAGTCTACATTGTAATTTGGTATGCAATGTTTGTTGTGTTGTTTTTGGTTTGGATTTTTGGGAATGTATCGATCTTCTACAGCAATTAACTACTTAATTTAACGGTGCAGGAAACCTGTATTATCGGAAGCGGTTTAGTGAGATATTTTCTGCGTTCAGGCAAGTTTAGAAAAGTTATGGTCTAACACGTCCTCTCTGGGTTACGCTTGTACCCGAACACCTTCATGAAAAGGAATTTAGTTGTTTTTAATTTATTTCATATAAGTCATCAGTTCCAACGCTGTATCAAGAGCCAAGGTCTTACATTACATGTTGTGTAGGTACGTTTGTGATAATGTGTAGGAATACATAATGAGATATGGTCATCTTTTTTAGATGCCTTTTTAGTCTCTTTTTATTTAAATTATAGGTTTATATCGTACATAATATAAGAGCATCTGCCCTCGAGCCATTCTCTCCACCTTTAATCCGTTCGTTTTTGCGCCAATAAGACGGCGGTGCCCACAATTTGCCTACAATTTTGTTATTTTTATCCCTTATCTTCGCCAAAGCCCCGAGCGCGTAATTCTAAATGCAAATATGCACTTATAATATATTTTGTATTCCATCGACGGAGTGCAGGCGGCTCTGTACGCCTCCCGCCAGTTTTACTGGAAAATCATGTAAAATCCGCCATTTTTATTCCATACGCACACACCTGATTGGCGGTTCCCATGACGTTAATTTTCGCGCGTTCTAATAAAAATGTTTGAACTTTGTCGATGGCTTGTTAATAACCAGTAACTCATTCTGACTATTTCGTCTCAGAAACCAATAATAATTTCGAAAACAACTCTTCCCTCATATTTTTAAGCAATAAATATATCATTTAGCTATAGAGTATGTTTACGAGATAGTGACGCGACTCCGACGCTTGCTTCTATAAAAAGGTGCTTCGTTACTAATTCCCTCATCCCCTCCCCCTCACCGGTTCTAAATTTACCCGGGAAACGAACCCGGGCCGCACGTGTGTTCATTTACCACTCGGTAACTTGAATAAAGTTTCCTTAAACACACTTAAGACTCTATCCCACTTTAAAATATTCTGTTTGCTTTTGAAATTATAGACTCAGACGTAGGTACAAAATTATGCAATCGAGAGTTTTAAATTTCTGCCTCGATAAAAAACCTTTTTTTTTCTAAAAAAAGTCGCGATGTATTCATCCTGGCTATATCGAAGGTCGGTCAACATATAAAATTAAAAAGTATAAGTGGCGTCAAACGGGTTCTTTTATAAAATTTCAAATATGTATTACTAGCTGCCGGTTATTACAATTTCAAATTTGGGACGGGCTGGTGGTACCACTTTTGATTTCAGCTTGATTATGTTCATTCCAATAACGAATTAAAATTGAATCGAAAGTTTTATTGTTTTCTACTTTTTGGTTTTCTTTATACCTTAAACCTTTAAAATAGATGCGTTTAAATACGGATAGTGCGAGTCAGAGTCTAAAAAGCCGTGAACGTAATGAAATAAAGAAATAAATTTGCTGGACGCATTCCGCCATTTTTTGCTACAAACTGGACCTACAAGTTGCCACTTGCCGGTCGTCGGTCGCTGTGAGCTCGTAGAGTTACTTTATAATTTTTCCGTTTAATTCGTTTTTAATTGAAGAATTTTAAGTTAGTGTAATTTGTAATTTTAATTGTTTAAAGGCGAGAATTTCATATAATTATTGCTATAAAGATACATAGATGTTTCAATACATATTGTTTGTTTTATTGACGTACAGACAAACAGATAAAATCTTATTTCATCAAAATCTATGAAGTCCTTTTTTAGACCCGTCAACTATAACTAAGTACAAAAATATATTTGTATTTGTATATTTGTAATGGTACTGGCCACCATAAATAAAATTGATAACAATATTGAAAATAGCTAGTCCACAAATTCATACAATGAATATTAAAAATTATAGTACTCTGACCCATAAGGTCTCACTCTACACTGGTCAAGATTCAAATCCATGCGAAAGCTCAATTTGTTGAATTGTTTTGTTGCGCGCGCGCATATCGGCGGAACTATCTCGCGAATAATTCAACCTCGTGTCCCCGTACGTGTAGCGACACTCGAGCGCACACTAATGCAATTTGACGTTCGGTATAAGGGTATAACTTTAAAATTGTGATTTTGAAGGTTGTCAATTTAATTATTTATGGTAACCGTTTTGTCTTAAAAATTCCACGACAGATGCGATTTAAAAATTCAAAATTGAAAAATGAATCGTACGCAGTTTATAAGTAGAATTGTAATTTGCAATATCGACATGCTTTTATAACTGTGTGATATGCGTACTTTATGTGCGTAACCGAACTCATAAATAAGGTAAAAAATAAACAGATTATGTAGTTTCTCCGCTATAGTTTAGAATTCTGTAACTTGAAAAACAGGCATCGATATTGTAGTTCCGTTCTAATAATTTTGAGCAAATAAGGAGACGTATTTATAACATGTGCCGTGTGCATTGTGCATTAAAAGAGTTAATACATTTTCTTGCCGCTTTTAACATATTATCTCCACTATATCTTAGTAATTATCATTGCTTCGAGCCGCTGAAGCGAATTCAAAAACTAATTGCGAATTTACTTTTTTTCCAAATCGATTGATTCCTTACAATATACAATTTTCTACTTACTGCATTTTGTCTTTTAGTAGACATATAGTATAAATTTTACTTGTATTTGATCTTTATGGTTATAGGGTTAACGTTGAATGTTGCATGTATTGTAAAAATTTGGTCCTTTTAGATAGCCTCGAAAGAATCTTGACTTAAAGATGACCGCACGATGATTTCGAAAGTACAATTAGCTTAAGAAACTTTGGAATATTAAAAATTAATGAACTTGACTTTGGACGACCAAAAGCAGGAATTGTCTATGATATACATAGAAAAGTATCTGTCTAACGGGATTTTTCCAGTTCCTACCTTTTACGTTTTTATTGGTCTAATAATGTGTGTAAATATTTCTTTCCATGCCTAATCTTTTGCAATGTTTATTATTCTAGGGTTTGAAATGAAATTGAATTTTGTGTTTTTACATTTATTTCATTCAATAAAATTTTTTTTATTATTATATATGGTCCAAGATGGGACGAAGAAGTCGTGCGCCTGGTGGTAACCGACACGCGTATCCATGACAGTTTTAACCGCGAAGATCACCCTGAGACATAAGTTGACAAGTCCCATGTGCCTGTAATTTCACCAGCACCCGGAAACGCAGTAATGCTCACATTACTGCTTGGCGGCTGAAATTGGTAAAGCAGTACTTCCTTGGACGAACTCTCACCAGGATCTCTACTGCTACTAAGTGTAGACTATGTCTAACAATAACATGCGAATCGTATTGCTTGGTGGCAATTATGTTTACATTTTATTCTAACTCCATTATCTTATATCTATTCTGAAGACTGAACAATGAACATGTGTCTATAAACCAACTTCTTTCACTCTATCATCTACGTCAATCCTAATAATATCAGACACCAAGCAATACGCATCACATGTTGCAGTTACACTAAAAATATAGTCTACGTATTACTTCAGTAAATTCAAGTTCCCTCTAGCTGACTGTACATGCGGGTATGGTTGTTCATTTTTTGTTGTAACAGAATTATATTATGCCATTTAATTTCGGCTAATTAGTTGTTTGGAATTCCTTTTAATTAAACGGAGGTGCAAACCGCGATACGGTGCGGTGTGAAAGATGGAGTTCCCAGAAATTTGAATCGAAGAGAATGTATTAGTGTTCAATAATATTAAAACAAAATGGCATCCAACTGTAATCTTCAAAACAGAAAAGAAGAGGACATAAATTATAGCCTTGTTGGACTTCTATACATTTTGCTGGTAAAAATGGTATACATACTACACCATCACACCTTAATTCCGATGGAATAAGCAGATACTGTTTGGTTTATCCATTACGCGCCTTACTTGTTACTTCTATCAGTCTTTTCACAAGATTTGATCCGTTTTAGATTTTGATCAGGACAACACTTTGATCTTTTTAAGGATAATTATCTTTATTGTACTTTTGCTAACGCCATTCAGAACTTTTGATAGATATACATATGTATATTACTCAATAACATCCTAAGAGCTTCACAAGTTTAGATGTTGTTTAGCAGATAGATAGTTTACATCCCGAATCATCAAATAAGGGAAAGTCGCATACGACTTTATGCTAATAAAACGTTGTTTGAACTCCTAATGAACGCCTTCAAAATTCTGCAATTCTGTTTACTTATTACTGTAATTTATATTGATAATTATGATATCGTGGACAGGTAAGAAGTGAAAAGCGCCTTATAAGGTACCTAATAGGAGTGAATTATATGAAAGTAATAGCAAAAAGTATTACGAGAAAGTGGTGCATTATCGGATTATTGAAGCGTCAAAAAAGTGCTCAGATTGCAACAAAACCTGGGCAGATTGATGCAGAAAGAGAAATTCAAACCAATGACATACAAGACTGATTTTCGTTTAAACTGGCGTTTGATATAGAGAATTAATGTAGTTCATTCAGGTATATCATGAGTGCAAAAAGTATAGACTAACTTTTTAAACATGCCCAAGCAAGCACATTATTGTATTATAGAAAGTAAAACGTGTGGAAATTTGAAAATTATCTCAGTATTCTGCCAAACGGAGCGACATGAAATGATATTATCCTCCGATATAAGAGAGTATCATGTACCAGGCGAGCATAATCCCGCAACGGGCTAATGAACGTATCGGTTCTGGATCGGGTTACTCGTTAGCGGCCGATAGCTTCGCAAAGCCATTGTCTCCTGGTACACGTTGACTTGTTTACAAGGAGGAGTACAATGGTTTCGAAAAGGTATTTTAAGATATTTTCAGGAGGAAAATGAGTAAGTTTTGTGCGAGTAATTGGGATTTACAAAGTTTGCGATGTTGTGATAGACAGTGTAAGCGCATTGGCACTTAAGAATGCTTTGTATGTGATTATGTTTATGAGGGAAGCGGAAGTTTTCCATAAAATAAAAGTAACATATTATAGTGTATCGGTTTCCACCTATGTTTTGTATAAAACTAATGAAAAATCCCAAACAGACATAAATAAGACTGCAGTACTAATTAATATGTTTTAGTTTATTCTAATTTCTATTAATAATTAATAATAAATTAAACTTAATAAAAATTCATTCAATAACATAATTTGTAAAACTTAATGTAGAGTAAATTGGAATGTTTTCTTTGTAAAATTAAAAATAAGGTATTTAATTAATAACTATTGTAACTATAGTGAAAAAATAGGGTGGTTTGCATTAATATTAGACATAACTGATTGAAGATTGTACTACCTCGGTCAACCGTGACCATGGGACCTGTAAAGGGCCCGAAACGTCGGTTTGTTTGAAAAAACAAATATACGCGATTTAAATCCGGAAAAATAGTTTCATTTCTTATGTGTAACAATCGCGAAAACCTAAGAACTCGATATAAAACTAAGTTTTAATTGCTATTTAAAATAACAAATATAATATATTGCATAAACTTTTAGTGGATCGTGATAAACAGGGTAGGCTATTTGTGCAAAACATAAAAATAATATTCTGATATGAATGAACTATTCTGTCGCCGTTTTAGTTTAAAGAAATGTAATAAAATTCTAGTTTTCTCTTGCGGTAACCTTATCCACCTACGTAAAAATAAAAATAGTGACAGGTCGGCCATTTTCACTGATCACGGCAGTATACATAACAAAATTTTTGAAAAAATGTCACATGTGTCTTTTCAACTAATGGCGGTAGTATTATGACATACGTAATTTCAACGGACTTTATTAAATTTTTATTCACGGAATTCTAAAATACAGTGAAGGTGTAAGTAACTGGTTTCCACTGTCACCCAAAGACCAACGTGCTACTGACCTTATCAATCATCAACTCCGCACCTATTGGTGAAGAACCGTTGAAAACATCGACAACTGAATGAAAGCATGGAGGTGTGACTATGCATCAATTTGTCCACAACAAAACCCACCCTGTCAGTCAGCGAGCGTTCCCAACCGTCCGAGGAATGGCCCCTGACGACGGCCATAGAGATTTACGCGACTCCCGCGCCGACGATTAGGCTCCATGCCAACCCGACAGCATTCGATTCCTCACGAAGAGTTGAACGAACGCTGTCAATTGTTTTCTCTCCATGCGGGCGCTAAATTGTCAGTTTAATTGTAACTAGTCCTTTTTCTGTGGAAATGGACCGTTGTTATTTCACTGTCGACGATAAATAACTTTCATTGAGTGCTCGAGCTAAAATACTGCTCTTTGCAAGGATTCTGCAAAGCTTCTTTGCGTCCGGTAAAACTGTGATATTTGTAAATAAAGGCCTTCTTGAAAACAAACACTTCAGGAGTGGAAAGGATGACTCCAAGGAACAATATTAAGTTTTCATCTGCAGTTAATTGACATAGATATAAATGTATACTTGAGAGGTTTAGTATCCTCGGTATGTACTCGCTCTAGATCTATAATTGCGAAATATTCGGCTGGCAACGCGATGACACCGGCTTTGTCAATTATTTTGGCACGGCGCGCGCGCACATACTGGGTCAGCGGCACGTAGATCACCTTAGCCCAAAACCACTCTTTGTACTTTATTCTCTTCATTCAAAGTTTAAATTTCAATACAGAATTAGATACGACAGTGAATAGACTTGTACATACGATGAATGCCTCGTCAGTATTAAAATTTTGTTTTCAAACGTCGCATTTAGCAGCAGCTTTAACTTCTTCTTGAATGAGAAGTAAAATAACGTGCAAGAGAAATGGGGAAATATTTACAAGTGTTCAACGCAAAAACAATAAAATAACACTTGAAAGGGAAATAAAACAATATCATTAAAGTTGGAAGAGAGAAATCTCAATATTGCCATTATAATACGAAGCTAGTAAAGTGTCGAGTAAAATTTACGATTATGACACATAACGTAGTCCGTTAATCAGCGGAGCAATCGTGGCAAAAGTCGATATTTGTCCGAGAATCGAGTTTTCGATCCCATCTGCGTTGGTACGAGACAATGGCCTTTGGGTGTTCGCTTGATTTACGGAGCATCGTTATGAGCACCATAATGAGCTGCGCAGACGCCGGTCGCTCTCGCATCCACTCGATTACAACCGGCCATTTTTAAATTAAGAAACTAAATGATGAATAGAATGTTCCAATTTGAAATTTCAAATCGAATTCTTCTGTCGAGTTGGGTTCTTAGTTGTTACTTTCTTTTATTTTACACAACATCAACAAGGTGTTGGTTTATCGTTTATTTGTATGTTTTGTTAATTTTGTTTCAGGTAAGTGTTAAATCATGTTCAGAAATAGCAGGTGTCTGTTCCTTGTTGGTAAGATAAGTTAGAAAAACAAGCAGATGTTTCCAGTTCATATGTTTATATCGGTATCACTTTCTTTATAGTAATAACATAGGCATCTAATTTTTAATGATAATAACATTGACTTACAAATAAATGGACGACGGGTCTAATACAAAAACCACGAAAAAAATGTCCCAAGTCAACCTATTCGAAAATTAAATTGTAATGTCATCGCAGTATCGCGCTGTCAGTCGAACAAATGAAGACTAAAGCGGAGTTTGGCGCTCTGTATACGATTTTAGCGCCTTACAAGTGCGGATACTTTTTAGCGCGGACCCGACGTCCATATAATTGTAAGTCAATGGATAATAACTTTAAAAACAGTTGCTGGTAAATACGACTAATGTTCAATTCTTAATCACGAATAAGTACTTTTTTTACATTATTAAAAAAAACATATCCGCAGCTAATTATCATATTACTGTTTTCATGAATACAAATGAACACGGAGAGGACACACCTTTGGCGAATTCCTTCTATTCTCTAAAAGGTCTTTCATTACAATTAATTGTATTTAAAAAAGCAATCTGCTTATAATGACACTGACTAACGAACGGCAACGTCACTAGGGGACAGCATAAGACATCATAATATTAAATATATTTTGCATATTGTTAAGATTATATAGAAAGGTTGGACTTACATTGCTAGTTTTCTTGAGCTCTCTCACATAAAGCTTGAAGTAAAACTGCAATGCAAAAGTGAACGTGTGATAAAGAAAGATATGGGGAATATTTTTTCATAACATGACCAGGGGTCGAAGTAGGGAGAACCGACCTACTCGCGTTACTGTGTGAAGAGTCCCACAGGGATCTATTCTGGGCCCCTCAAGCTACACCATTTTTTTCCTCGTCTCTTGCTAAGTGATGTATTTATAGAAATAGACGGCAGACGAGATTTTGTATTTAGTTTTATCTTTAAGAAAGTCGAAAGTTTTTTTGGACTTTGTAGGATGTCCTTTTTGTGTTTACTTTGAAACGTGAAGTGTGGTTTAATAAAAATAGGTGTTAGTCTTAAACTTCATGATTGTGTTCTTGGTAATCACAACACAACCACAATGAACAAGTCATATAAAATTATACTAGTAAAATTAGAGAAAGCTATACTAAATATTCTGTTTTTATAATAAATTATTCACACAAACATATTTGTACGTATAGCTTAAGTAATTGCCTTCACTACGCATTGTTTGTCTACTTAGCACTTACGTAACGTAAAACTACCGCAACGTTTTTACAGCGAAGCATCTCTAAAAATTCCTTCAAGCAAATAAAGAACCATTCACAATCCATGCCACACCATTTATTTACCGTAAAAACAATACCATTACCACCAGTGACTCTCATAACGAAAATTCATTAAGGAAGCACCATTAATTTTCCTCCGCATGCACTATTACTGCTTTTGCTATCCAAAACAAACAAATCCTGCAATTATTCTAACCTCACAAACTTTTCTATGCCAGTAATTCTTTTGAAAACCAGCTTTGTCTCTTTAACATTAGAGATCTCATCAACAGAGTTAATGCTAGCATCTTCTGTTCCTTATATTGTAGCATCAGCAATATGACTAATGTAGTCCCTATCAACAAAACTAGCTTTTATATCAATAGCGTAAAGATTTATTTTATCTTGTACAGCTGGACTGGATCCCTAAGTTGTATGTCCCCAAAATTCTCAAGATATTGAAAGATTAGCGGGTTTCAGAATGTCCCTATAAATAATACATTGGAAGGGGAATCGTGATGGATTGTATGTCTGTCTATGTGCTTTCTATTAGTTGGAATTCTTAAAGGGTGGATCTTAGGGGTTGTTATTATTAGCGAGAGCCAATGTTAGCTTTCGAAGTGATACTGTTCGTCTCTCAAAGCATTAGGATGTCATGTAATGGATTCGGTGCTTATGTGCGCTTGTTTGATGGGGATTGGAAGTGCCGTTGAATTTATCAACTAATGTATCGGATTGCCGAATTTATTCTGCTGTAGGTACTGTTTTGAATTCAATCAACGAGTTTCCTGAACATTATATACGTAGATATTGTGATATATATGATATGTTACGAAATTGTACTCAAATGTGACTACTTATGTTGTAAGACAGTTCGTAAAGTAGATAATATTTGAGTTTTGTTGAAAACAAGTAGTTTCTTGCACAGTAATTTTTTAGAAAGAATAGTTTTTATGATGAACCTAAGGTGTTGAACTGTGTACTTTATTATGAATAAAGCGTACAAAAGTAAATAGTAAATCACACGACGCCTAAATGTAATCCTCAAATATTTGTAAATTCGTGTTCAAATTCCGATAATTTCGATATCAATTCGCACTGACAGTATCTTACTGTTACATGGGAATTTTGGTAGAAATCCACACGCGTTGATAAGTGTAGATAACACTAGATATATATAGATAGGCTGCGATAAGCCATCTTTTCGACACACTTGTGACCGATAAGTTATTGAAAATGTTGAGAGAAAATTATGGGTGTCATAAAAATTTTGAAGTTGCTTTAGATTGTGGATTTGATGTTCACAAATACGACATTTTCAACTGGATTACAGTCATATGAGATTTTGGGTTTCTTGGGCTAGTTAGTGGTCGGGCAGTTTGGGATATCAGATTGACTGCAATATATGCAATTCCTTAGGTCTGGCTTCTAGTGTAGGTCGTTTATATTTCATAACCTATAGTTTCAATTTCAGTTATATCAGTATAGCTAAATTCTGATAATGACTGCTCACCAATTTTTTTGGGACAGACATGAATATTTACAAACAAATTGTGGCAAAATGTTTCGATCGCTTTTCTATCTTGTCAAAATGTCCGGGCCTCGTAAAAAGTTTTCATTCGTCGTAAAAGCGAACAACAGCGTCGGCAGGTTGTGAATCATTTCTCTATTATTTATCTCATTCTTGTCCCTTCGATAAATACTTTTCAACTTATTGACGTGTCCCGAAAGTTTTTATTTCACTGTGGATGATTTTGTTAAATTTTTATGTTTGTCGGTTTATCGTAGTTTAGAAAGAGGTCTGTTTTGTCTCATTCAATTTAAAATGTAATTTGGCGTTTCTTTTGAGGTTTAAGTTGTATAGATTTTTCTATTGAATATGATAGTTCGATATAGAGTAAAGTTGTTGGTTAAGGAGTAACAAGTCGATTTTTGCATAATAATGTTATCGAAAGTGGTTTTATATTATTTAATTATATAGTATTATCTGTTCTTAAATGTTATAATACAATGACTCGTTTCCCTTCTAAGGTCAGTTTAACTTTTCAGTGATAACACATCCTGACATTTTCTACTTCGCTAGTCCTTCCGTGAGCGCCGCACCCTCCAACAGCTTCCAAGAGAGGAGATGGTTCAAAACAGAAGCTTACGTGAAAAATAACTTCAGTACTTTTATTTGTTCTTTTGCATCCGCTATTGGCACTACCTCATATATTTCAAAGAAATTTCAAACTTGACAATTATTATTATTCATTAATTTTGGTCTGTTCAAAATGTCATTGGATGCTTTATGGAAGCTCAAGTAAAGTTTGTCGCGAAGCTAATTCACTAAACCATCTTATCTCAGCTCATTTTTGTACTTTTATTATGATGCTTACAAAAAGACTAGAGGTACCGATTACGTAGTCCTATTTATGACCTGGCGCCCCTTGGCATGTGCTTCGCTTTATAAAGAATTGTCGTCCAAACTTTGCGATATCTCTCCCTTACACCATACAGAAAAACTTGAACCAATATCAACTTTTTATTATTGAAAGTATTTATATTATTTCACTTTGTCATTTACTTTTTAGAAAGTTCGGGCAGTTTAATACACTTAGGGAGGGCCCGAAGTTGTCGGGTTTGTTTCAATCATCTTTTTTTTTTGCCAAGTTTTTCAGAGATATTGAAAGTTTGCTCTTCATATGTGAAACTGTACTTTGCTTTTACGGGACACAGTTTTTGCATTTTCATTTGACGAAGTTTTGTTGTATATTTTGAATGTTTTTTGTCGTTTTTACAAATGGTTTATGGCTTTTTTCTCCGTTTGTTTTGGTGATGTTTTACAATGGTTTATAAAAATGTCATGTGTTATAAAAGTCAGAAAATCAATTATCTTCTTTTATATACTTTTTAAAGTATCCATTTAAGCATTATGTTGTGTGGTTTCCAATATTTTATTCACCTTTAATTTTGTAAGTATTCTTCTATTTAGTCAAATGTCAAAGTCAATGACTACGGGTGGTTTACCTGTAATTTTTATAAACGTACAAAGTGATGAGAATAACAATAAATAAAACCTGTGCTGTCAATCATTAACTTCAATAGAAGTATGACAGAAACACAACAAAATACATTATGAACACAAACTACGCTTTCATGTAGTAACGAAACGGTTTTCTAAAATAACAATAAGGCTTGACTAGAAAAACATGAACTCAAAATTTTTATCGACTAAAGCAAAGTCAAGAGCATGAAGCAGAATTTAACTTGTGGCAATTATTTAGTGTAGGCGGTTTAAAAAAGCCATTCAACATTTTGAAGACAATAGCAAAATATTAAATGTCAAACAAAACGAAAAATATAAAAACTGAAATTAGGAAGTAAGGGGTCGATTTGAAAAGAACCACAATCCAAATGGGGGAAAGTTTGAAATGCGGGGGAGGGGGAGGAAGACAAAGCTTGAATCTATCGAGGTGTCAGGTTACATGCAAACAGCAAAGGGCTGATATTGAATCCGCAAATGACGACTTGGATGTAGAAAATTACTACGTTGTTCTTTAGAGGTGACCTAATTCAACAGTAGAACTCAACGTCCGAATCCATATGGTGTGATACAGCTACTTGCTACATAAATTTGTTATGGTTCATTGTTAAAGATGTGTCTATAAAAAAAAAATTCGCCATAATCACCAAGCTTGGTAATAGGCTGACTATCGTAGTATTTGTAGAAGACACTCGTACAAAAATGACTTAGCCCTGATAGGACTCATGATAAGTTCAAGAATAATCTTGCGTTGGATAAAGATCAAACCGTGAATACTTACAAAAGTAGCTGTTTTTTTCTATCTATCTACATCAGATGCCACATCTAATCCAAATGAGCACACATATATTCTCACATCCTCTATCAGTAAGTATAAACCAGACGTTATGAATGCTAACTCCGCGACCCTCCATATGCAGATGCGATCGCGCTGTGAAACAGCTAACACCTTGGTTTTATACTATTATAGCTATATTATGTTTATTATATTACAGCACTTAAAGGACCTTTGTACGTTTCTTATTCGTTTTCGACAATTGCAAATAGAATTGTAGCTAACTTAATTAACTATTTTTATAATATGTGTTCGAAAACTATTTAACTTTACCGACGATTGTAAGTAATAATTTGAGGCTGACCCAACCGTTTGCAATGTGGGCGCAGCATGAAGACGTGAAGCGAACCAATAAGGGGTATTTTTTTAAAAATAGATTCTAGTTTGGATATTCTAGATAGTGCTCCGTAGTGAATTCCGTTGCTCAGGTATTCATTACACGAGGAATTACCTAGTTTATAACCAGGCAATTGGTGTCGTGGTTATTATTTATTATAATAAAATAATAAAACAATCGGCATATGATTTAGAATAAAATTAAGTACCCTTGCTGAAGATTGAACTTATCGATGTAAAATATGTTACCTTAAGAGCAAAATCTGAGTGTGGTTAGTCAGAGGCGGTAGTCAATATCTTCCTAAAAATGTAACACTTCACAGGCAAGACAAACAGTGGCCCTCCCGTCACAGTGACAGGCGACAGGCGTAATCTCACCATTGTCAGGCCCTCCAGCCACTCCGCTGTTTTCTTTTGTAATCAACCCCTCTACTGCTCCCCTAATGATTTTTCCTCTATTTGTTTTTGTACGGTAATTGTTGTTTGGTTTTCCTGCAAATTGCTTGTGGTAAATATGCTCCAAACATTGTGGTGTGTGTTGATAAGTTGGGGAATGGTTTATGGATTAGTGCATGGTCGTGTATGGGAAAGTTTTGGGTTTGTTTATGCATACGGATATTCTTGAAAAAATAATATAACTACAATTATTTTTCAAGTTGGGCAAAACTAGGAATGTTCCTGGTATTACGAATTTGGTAGCCTTTATATAATTTATACTACCATGACACAGCATATAAATATTAAATATCAAAAAAATGTAATATCTCTCACAAACCGCTTACTCTAAACCAGACAACCGTTACCCAAAGAAAGGTTCATTAAAAATATTCATTAATCCGACCACAGTTCAATGGTGCGACAAAGAAAATTTCAATATCAATTGTAAAGCAACGGTCCCAGCAGCGTGCCCTGTGAGACGCCGACACGTGTTCCCGGGCTTAACTGCACTTACAATTAAGCTTTAAGCTCCGGTTAATTAAACTCTGGCCGTATTGTCGCGCCAAACCCTTTAAGCCGCCCACAATGAAAGCTCCCGTAAAAAGCCTATTGAAAAGCATGCTCCACCATCTCATAGGCTTTATTGACGTACACTTTTTAATATAGACGTTTGTTTTGTTCCGGTCACCATGTATGAAAGATTTTTGTTTGTGGATTTCCGTTATTGACTTTGGTTTTAAACGTGGAGTTTTCATTAACTAGTTCATAGTTCCGTGGTTAATATGAGAGTTTGATTATCAAGTAGAAAACACTACCTGAACTGTTTTTAAAACAATGCATTTTACCATATTTCACACCTATTTATCTGATGTGATAAATAGGTTAAATATAATTCAGGTGCGGATTAAAATAAATCATGAATGATAGAAGAATTGACAGTCTGTAACTGACTTCTGATGTATACTAACTAGTATATGATTTGTTATTGGACACAGATCTCTTGTGAGGAAAGTAGACTACTGGAATGCAAAAGAAAACCCCAATTACACATCTTAAATATAAAATCAAGTAACACTCATTAACCAAATGGATTCAAATAAAAATCCCCCTTAAGCCTGAACCAATCTAATTTAAATAACGATAAAACTCGAATTAGGGAACCAATTAGTGCCTCCGGAAGCTTTGTAGGAAGCTAGACTTATACTGGGTAATCGCACTTGACCGTAGTCTTTGAATAATTTATGTTTGTCCGTTCCGTTACATTGAATAGCTAATGACGTGTGTTGGGCACGGTGAATATTTACTTTTAGTTAATATTAATGCTCAGTTAGACCGTGGGTCGACTGCTAAACGACGTCTGCACCGAGTCTAAGACGTTGCTGTGGAATATTTATAAGTTATGCCCTTTTTGTAGATGATACAGTAGCGTTGTTACTCCTATTCTGTTCACTGGTTTTTACAATTCTTTTTCTTATGCATAACAAGGAATATTTGACGTTTTGAAATGGCTTAAGGTATATTTTAAGTTAGATGGTAAAGTGTACGTTGACCTCATTGAAAATAATCCACGTAAGTATAAAAACTATTTTGATCTTAGAAACCATCATAAAAATCATTATGTTATTTTGAAAGGAATATATCATCATTCCTCAAATAACTTGAAATGGTTTGTAATACCGAAACTATTAAATGTACATTGACAAATAAATCTAAGTAAATATAAAGTTGAAATACAAAGCTATAAAATGGTAAACGGTTGTAGTTGCTCATACAATCCGGCGTCCCGCAGGGTAGCGTTATAGGCCCTATTCTTTACTTTATGTACATTTTATGATCTTTTTGAAGGTTGATAGCGTTTTCTACGTTTATGTACATCCTTATGATGTGCTTTTATTGCTGGGTTGCTTTTAGATGAACTCAAACATATGATACAATCAACTGACCAACGAATAAGATTTCAGTATAGTTGACCATACGTATTATGAAATGAGAGAGACGAGAATAAATTAAAACTATATTCCATGGCATTTTTAGAAATCTTATGAAAGTTAGATAGTTGTTATATAAACACAACCAAAATTACAAAACCAAAACCTAAATGGAAATATTTACTTAAGTAAAATAACGCAACACTTCAACGGAACAATTATGGAAAATGCGAGCATAGGCGTAAAAGTAATGTAATATACATGCTTCCACCCTTCCGTCGAGAGCCTTAGGGACCGAAGGGTCTGGTTACGAACAAACAATGAGAATAGAATCACTCTGTCTATTATTATAGTACAATTACTCTTGATTAGCTATTGAAACGCTGACCTATTTTTGTCAATTTTTCACTTTTTCGTTTGAAAGGTTTTAATCATTGGTTTGTATTTGTTTGATCATAAGTAAAATTTTTAAATGTAATGTTTATTCACATTGGCTCAAATATTATAAAAGCATATATCACACGGCGATACTCGTTCCGCATGCAGTAGTATATTGCTTTACTTTCAAGTATTGTGAACGACATTGTCACAATCGCCTACGATAAGCCGAATAACTCCAATTACGTAAACAATTTAATAAGGCTCAAACAAAACAAAGAAACCTCCAATACAGATTACACTAATGATACTCTCGAGTAATAAATCGAGGTACCAGGCCGGCATGATCGCAAGGAGGTGAGATCGCACGATAGCGGTTAAAGGACACTTTGATTGAACGGACCGGACAGCGAAGATAAGGGCCGCCTCACTATTTGCATATTTAATGAGACGATATTAATTTCCAAGCCTGGCTAGAGTACTTGCAATGTAAGGGCTTTAGATACCTGCTTGGTTGATTGAAATTTTTATGCTAAATGGTTTTGAGAAGTGAACTTGTTTACTTAAATTTTTTCCACCCGTGTGTTCTTGTTGTCAGTTGATTTGAAGGATTTTTCCCTTTATGTTTTTATTTTACAATTTATACCTTTACTTCCCTTCATTAACGTACTGTCTCTCTTCTTTCTCATTCTTTCTTTGTTGCTGTCGCAAATATTGTTTTCCACATCTCGGTATCTTTTAAGCTATTTTGTAACAAAAATATCTTCATACATGAACCGATATTTACAATTTAGTAATGTTTAGGAAATAAATTTTTACTTTAACATTGTTACCAATCTGTTTGTGAGAAAATTGCTTAAAACGCGGAATGTAAGCAATGTCAATCCTTTCTGTAAAATTTTCAAAGGCATTCTTAGTAGAAATACCTTTATTTTCTGCTCGCCTAGTACCAGATACGTCTTCGCTATCTATTTGCATAGTGTTTAAAATTACCGTATTTAATTTAATTAAGAAGACTTGTATATTGAAATGCGGTCTTTATTAATCGCGTAGGTGGGACGTAGGCAGGTTTTCATTTATATCCTTTATGCGTTTCTGTTTTCTGGACTGCAAGTGCAAAATAACATTGTATAGTTTATACAAATTAATTGTTTATCTCTGTTATTAAATGGTATTAGTTTTAAACGCAATTCATTAGTTGGATGTTTATATTTATTTTTATTTTGAAGTTTATATTAACCGTACATTACTTTACAATAACATTTAAAATGATTTTTTATGATACCATATGACGGGAAGAACAAGTCGTGGAGTGCACACGTCCACGTGTCCATAACAGTTGTAGTGCCACTCAGAGCTTTAAATCGCATAGATATCAGGGACACTGTCACTTGTGTCTGTAACTTCATCAGCACCTTTACTAAAGTGGTAGTGCTTCCAAGAACAAACTGCAAACGAGGTGCATTGGACGTGATCACGGGCTGACTAAACTCTGATCATAATGTCGGGATGATGGGCAGTCGCAGTGACTTGACGATTTCAATTTCGGAGTGAATCTGCATTTGTTGTGCGTACCTTGTGATACTCATAAAAAATCTACAGAGCTTCTAATACAATGTCTGCAATGTTGAAAAGAACAAGACAATCACAAATGATAACACAGAGAGAATATCATATAAAAATAGCTACAGTTAATTCTGAATTGGAAATAGGAAATTTTCCAAAGAATACTGTAACTAATATTATATTTCATCAAGATAATTCTTGTATATTTTAAGTACGCTTCAAGTGTCGCACATTAATGGTGTATAATCTATACAGTGACACTAATTCTTGATTGATAATCATTCGATCGTATATATTAAAACCGCTGTGAAATGTCTAATAAAATTCTAATGTTACTTACAATTCGTTACATGACTACAAAGTGTACGTAATTTATAATCTTAACATCAAAATCACTTTACTTGAACTTACAAACAATGAAACAAACATACCGAATGCGTCTATGATTCAACTTCAGAAAACTATTTACAAAGTACACAAGCTCTTAATGACATTCATAGTAGTCAGGACAGAGCCAAAAATTAAGAAATGCACACATCGTATTCGTAATCTTGAAGCATTCTTGGTTATTCAATTGTTACACCGATCATAGATCACGGTAGGAAACCTGTAAGTAACTATAATCATACAATTAAATATATAGTAAAACATATAGAGAATAACGCAATTTTAGATCGTGGTGAATAATTCCAGATGGATATAAAAAACAAAGCAACTGTAAGGCCGATCAAGGATGAGATACTTTGATATAGGGTTTAAGAAAAGCTTTGTCTTAAGACAGAATGGCGTTTACTAAACCGATAGGGACTTAATTTTTAAATGCAAGAGAAAGAGAACACATTTCTATGTGTGTGTTAAAGTCATAATAAAAAAATCGAACTGTAAGTTCGAGAGTATATGTAAGGAGATATATATTTAAGTTAAAAAAACTTTTGTCATTGGTGAGAAATTACAGTTAAAATCGTCATATTAATTAATTCTTCTATTCATTTGTAAATATACATTCATTCACATTATTAACAAGCTGGAAGAAGAAATCAGTACTTTGGATTTTTGTCGTCTAAGTAGGTACTTAGAGGCTGTATAATAATAATCTTTTGTATAAAGTTTTTGTGTCGCTATAGTTTCAAACGTCGTAAATGGAAAAAATTGAATATCAACAGGAATTATTGAGGCAGTCTGCGTTGCCAGTTAGGTGAATTTGTGGCTTTGTGAAGACGACTTAAACTAGTTTAACAGAGTGGTCTAAACCGTACCATTCTGTTTTACAGCACTACCGGTTTTGTGTTAACGGTATTTATTCACGTGCGTAATTATTTACGATACGTCCGATAGGCAAAGTGCAATGATAATCCAATATATATAATAATGATACAATGCAAATGACCTAAATTGAGATATACAAACATAGAAACAGAATTTTCATCACATTAGATGACAGTTTAGCGTCTTCAAACATGGTAGAGTCTGATCTTTCTTTACCGTATGATCTCCAGTTGGCTAAGAGTAAAATAGAAAACTTTACTGTTACGCCACAACACGAAAACAAAAACAACAAAGCATACATCAAATAATAGGGGTTAAAGTATGAAATTGCCGATTTGTACTGAAAATCTAAATTGTTTATTTTTTAAATTTTTAACAAATTTATTTAATCAAAATAGTTGCCATTATTATCTATACATTGCTGCCATCTAATGGGAAGGTTATTAATGCCTTTGCGATAGAACTCCGACGATCTAGACTGCACAAACTGTGTGAAAGCATTTTGTACTGCCTCCTGGGAAGAAAACTTCTTGTCACGTAGATAATTGTCCAAATCACGAAAAAAATGGTAGTCCGTTGGAGCAAGGTCTGGTGAATACGGAGGATGACGAATGGTTTCTAACTGCAGTTCCTGAAGGGTCAAAATGGTTTCTCGTGCTGTGTGAGGTCTCGCGTTGTCGTGGAGCAATAATGGTGAAGATCGATTCATGAGTCGGGGCTGTTTTACTGCTAGTTTTGTCAACATGGTTCGGAGTTCGGCACAATAGACATCTGCCGTTATTGCTTGACCAGATCGGAGAAAACTATAGTGAATAACACCATGCTGAGACCACCAAACAGTTACCATTACCTTTTTATTGGTAAGTTTTGCTTTAGGACACTGTTGTGGCATTTGACCTGGGGTCAGCCATTGCATTTTTCTTTTCCGGTTATCATAAAGAATCCACTTTTCATCACATGTTACAATTCGATCCAATATTCCTTCATTTCTGTACCGGTTCAACAAGGCAACACAAGTTTCAACACGCGTTTCTTTCTGCAGATCAGTCAAATCATGAGGCACCCATTTTTCGTATTTTTTTATTTTATTGATTTGACGCAAGTGAGTCAATATTGTGGGTAAGGTAACGTTAAACCATGCCGCTAATTCCTGGGTAGTTTGACTAGGATCGGCTTCCACTATCTCTCTTAATTCATCGTTATTCACCTGTGTGGGGTCTTCCTCGTGGCTCGTTCTTTAAGTCGAAATTTCCATCACGAAAGCGTTTAAACCAAAATCGCACGGTGCGTTCATTAGTAGACCCCTCTCCAAACGCAGCATTGATATTGCGGGCTGTTTCTGCCGCGTTAGTTCCGCGTCGGAACTCGTATTCAAAAATCACTCGAATTTTCGCAGTATCCATCTTTCTTGTCTAAATTGAATTACAAAAACAATTGAAAGTCAAATTGTAATAAAATTTAGTAAAATTGTAGTTGTAGTAAAATTGACTAAATAAAATATACAC
This sequence comes from Hyposmocoma kahamanoa, assembly GCF_003589595.1. Classification (NCBI taxonomy): domain Eukaryota; kingdom Metazoa; phylum Arthropoda; class Insecta; order Lepidoptera; family Cosmopterigidae; genus Hyposmocoma; species Hyposmocoma kahamanoa. The sequence continues at coordinate 1,879,895 of NW_020653397.1, read as the reverse complement.
TGATTACAATACGGTGTAAAAACACGATTCCTAAAAATTTTCATGACAGAAAAGAAAAACACAAAGTTACTTCGAAATTTTACAAGAAAACCGGTGTATTCGATAGGTATGTTACATACACCAATGATTTTTTTTATATAAACTGAACTAAATAGAACACGTTATATTAAGGATGCGAAATTGATATACTGTTGTGTTTGTAGCTGTGATGTAACTAAAAAGATCTATTCGGGTAATTCCACAGCCTAGATTAGGCTTAGTAATTGAAATTAGTTTTATATATAATTTATATGTTATAAAGCAAAGCAAAACCTTATACTTAAAACTTAGACTGTAGTCTAACTTTTTTACAAGACTAATAGTAATTTTAATTTAACATAATATCCTAGTTTACAAATAACCTTATTATATAGAAAATTATCCATCGAAAAAATATATTTTAACGTTAGTGACGGGGAAGGCATTTGTTTCACGTATTTATAGTCTAATGAACACTGGCACTAACATTTATTTTATTCACTATAACTTAACTACATTGATTCAATTTTTTTTATAATATCAAGTGACGGGACGAACAAGTCGTGCGCCTGATGGTAACCTACACGCCTGTCCATAACGGTAGCAGTGCCACTCAGAGCTTTAAATCGCAAATATCTTTGAGGCACTGTCACTGCGTCCGTCACCCTGAGACATCATTTGATGGGACCCTTACCCTTCAAAACCGGAACACAATAATGCTGGTATTACTGCTTGGCGGCAGAAATAGGCAAGGTGGCAGTACTTCCCTGGATAAACTCTTTCACAAAGAGATCTACAGCTACTAAAGTATTTAGTTTTTTATAGTCTACGCACTATATTTGTATTATTGTTGTATAGCCATAAAGATTCACGTGATGATGAAGTCATGTTCGTGAGCTTCGGCGTACTGTTTTATCACTTTATCTATGAGCTCTATATTCAAATCGCCATGCACATTCTCATTTCGTGTATACAAAGGAGCACCAGAAAATGACATGGTGATCACTGATGACAGATAGCATGAAGTGGCCTAGAGGTGGTTATACGTCCTGTAATGTTGACGACATTGTCAACATCATGGTTGAAGGCACAAGCTATGAATGAAAAATGAAAATGCAACATCCTTTTTAGGTGCCTCCTCCTGTGTTACAAATATATACGGTCAGAATTTATAGGTGTCCTTCTACCACGTGTGGTTAATTTATAGCATCTTTCCCATGGCGGTGTTTGACCTGCGCCGGCGCCTTGAAGCATTACAATTAATATCACGGACTCGTAAAACTATGGCGACATAATGGCGTCGAAAACATTATGGGAATCAGAAACAAGCTTGGCCAGAGCAGGAAGCGTTTTTCGGTTTGATAGATTTAATTGAATGTTTCCGGGGTTTTTAGCTGATACGAGTGTCGATTGAGAATGTTTTAATATTTAGCATTGTTTATGGTTGGCACGATTGTGTGAGAGTTGTTCAAGAGTCGTACATTTTTTTTGTACTTAAGAACTTTTTTATAATATCAAATGACGGGACGAACGAGTCGTGCGCCTGGTGGCTTCTGAAGTCTAAGTCGCAAAGTCTTGAGGAACACTGCCATTGCGCCCGTCATCCTGAGACATAAGTTGACAAGTACCGTGTGCCTGTAATTTCACCAGTACCCTTATCATTCATACTACTTATTCACGTTACAGCTTGGCAGTGTTTCTTTCACTTTGTTAAATTCATTAAATCCTTTTTTTATTTACTTAGATTGATTTCCATAATTCACATGCAATAATGAATGGCAAATATATTTCAAACGCCTTTACTTCCTTTCTTTTTTTCACTACGTCTCTTTTATATTTAGGATATTAAAAAAACCTGGAACATATTGTCCTTCAAAGGTTTTCACTTAATTCTTATCCCTGTCAAGTAGTTATTGCCAGACCTAACAAACATTGAATAACTAGTAACTACTCGAATTAAGTGTTCATTAAGATTAAACAAATAAACCAACAAACAAATGCAAATTACGCTATAGAAAAACATAAGGGTCGCCACAGACATGTCCTCAACGAATACAACACAATGCAGTTCAACCCTAACGTCAAATACACGCTCCAATGAATTAAATTCGAAATTCAAAACAATTCATAAAAAGAACAATGCAAGAGGGGTTCGAAGTTTGAATAATTTCGAATTTGGAACAGATCGACGCGTGCGCACGATCGGGTTTCGCGCCAGGTGGAAAGATGGCGGATGTTAGTCATAGAAAATTGCTCTTTTGTTCTGGGTTTTATTCCAGATATAAGTAGTTTACATAGACCTGAAATAAATAAACTGGTCAGTACATTAAAATTTTGCGAAATGGAGAAAATCAGGAAGAGAATATGATCGCCTAGGTAAATTAAAACTTGAAATTGTTTGTGCAATACTTTCACGTTAACTTTATCGAAATAGCACGAAATGTTTATCAAATTACATATAGATTGTGTTTATCTGTTTGTACGTGGTATCGAGTCAAGTGTATATATGCATTTATTTTCCTTCGACCCCATGTCCTATTTCACACCGACGGTCTCGCCGAATAAACGTGTAAAGGAAAAAGTGCACCTTTACAAGAGTGATTAAAAACTTAAATACAACTTTAACAAAAAACATTATAACTTATATTAAAATATGAAACACGAAAATATTGATTGTTTAAATTAATAAAAAACCCTTTAAAATTTTTGTTATAGTAAAAATTTCTGTGGCGGTTATTTGCTTGTCGTGTTTACACTATTATTATATATTTACTTTAAAATGTAACATATTTAAAATATTATTAAGTCATAAATTTTAAAAGTGCAAAAATGCATTATAATTTTAAAGATTTTTAGATTCCCATGCAAGAGTAGAGTGTGCAAAATGCATACTTGCAATATTCTTGCAAGATTGTTGATTTTATTTTCCGTAGAAAAATCATTGGAGTGCCAAATAATTGTAAAATTAATCGGAAAATAAATTTGAAAAAAAATATGAGGTGTGTTTTGAGCGGGAAATCCCAAACATGCAAAAAATAGTCCGTAACAGCTTTTACACTTTATTCGGTGGGGCCGTCGACTTGACGATAATGTTACTGGTAGCTTCTTTACATTTTTTAAATTGCTAAGGCCCCGTGTTCATCAAAATGTACATAACAGATGAAGTGATTCAGATTCAGACAATATTATTCTCAAGGTCATGTGAACGCCCAGCACATCAGCTACTCATTGACAGATCTTATTTCGTTGTACTGGAGGCGATATTCGAACAAATGCCAGATTTAACTGCACATTATAATGAAAATATTGCATTCAGATTTAGCGCCATGTTCCATTTGACCACAGACTACGTAGAAAAATACTTTGAAAAATTCCATTGGCATATCTGCTTATTTATTTATTTTAATTATTTCTAATCAAAAAGAATTATGTCATACTTGGTTATCGTCAGATGTCATGTGCGTCGAGTTATCATACTTTTTGAAATCGTTTTTGTAATTTACCCAAAAATCGGAGCTTTAAATCGCAAAGATCTTAGGGACAACGACGCCTGCCAACCTGTGACATAGGTTGATAAGTGTCATCCTACAAAACTGGAACGTAGTAATAAGATGGCAGCACATTCCTGTAGGAAATCTTTCACAAGGAGCTCTACTGCTACTAAATATAATATGATACCATTTCAATTTGTAACGCGACGTAAATAAAAACTAGCTGGATATGTCTTCAGACTAGTTGGATTCAAAGGACGACTGGAAAGAAAACAAAAGTCTGAATTAAGACGTATGGCCTCTCAAGATGACACCTAAATTCCCCCGCAAATTAATGGTAATGGAAAAGTCGGGTACCCTCCCCGTACCCTCCTACGGGAGAATATTTACCCCGAACCAAAGGGCAGGGGGACTGGACAGGCGACTTCAGTTACTAGCATTGTTTTTCTTTAGATAATTGTTAGACTTTTCTATATAGAGCTGAATACGTTTCTATTGTTCGAGATTGTTAGTTTATTAAGATAATGTAAAAAACAATTAATTGATTACTACGAATCAATGATACTATACTTCTGCCACGAATACAAACCAAAGAAAAAAAACAAAAATTAAAACGTAAAATAGAAAATAAAATTACAGCAAAACATAAATAAAGATGCTAAATATAAAATCACTTTGCGTAATGCCAGCTCCGATAACAAAAGGACCACTATCAGCACTGGAGAATGCAGTGCGTTTCCAACTGACCTTAATTTTAAATCTTATTTAATAAGCATATTCTTTCGCGAAAGTATGGCAGCTATTTCCACCTAAGACTGAGCTTCTGGTTATTCGAAGCTACAAAGAAGTGAAAGCTCCTTCCGTTCTTAACCTCCAGGTCTCAGGTTTTCCAAAAGGCATGACGCTGTAGCACGAACATCTAAATGACTTTATTTCTTCAAAAACTTGCTCGGAAATATATACATTAAGAAATACACGTCACTGTATTTGAGATTATCGTGGTTTGCGTGGTGGCCTGCGTGGTCGACTGGCTTGCATATGCGGTTTTCATAGGGTCGTCATCTCTGAGGTCACAGTTTCGATCCTCAGCCGGATCAATATAGAAAAACTTTTCTATATTATCTTGGGTCTGGGTGGCTTTTTCTATAACACCATGCAATGGGACGAACTAGTCAGCCTTGGTGGTAAGCGACACGCCTATCCATAACAGTTGCAGTGCCATTCAGAGCTTTAATTCGCAAAGATCTTGTGGGCACTGCCACTAGCACTGAGACAAGTTGACAAGTCCCATTATGTACTTGTAATTTCACCAGCACCCTTACTCTTCTAAACCGGAACGCAGTAATGCTCATATTACTGCTTGGCGGCAGAAATATGTAAGTTTCTATTGCTAAAGTAGTACCACCCTGGACGAACTTGACAGCGTGTACCGCGGCTGGTACCGCTTGGAATGTTCTGTAGGATTGTAGCCAGGAGAGTGTAGTAGCCTCCGCAGCCTCCATACATCTTGCTTAGTAAGTTTAAAGTTCAAAATTCAAAAGGGTAAAGAAATAGTGGTGATAAATCCAATTTTATAAATATTATTCCCGTTTTATTAATATTTGTGTTTTTTAAAATAGATATCGCACAAGAGATTTTTGGTCACTGGTAAACGGTTTAAACAGGAACCGGTGAAAAGGCGATAAAAACGAGGTCACATCGTCACAAATTCTTTCACAAGGAGCTCTAATTCTACTGTCCGTCGTTGTTTTCGATTTCCATAACGCAAGTGTTTTACTTACTTACTTAGAGATCAAAGTAACGTCTACGATGTTGCCTAATATTTATTTATTTATTTGAGATCACGAATGTATTCAAAATGTGGCAATTTTCTTTAGCCTGAAAGCCAATTAGCCGCCTAAAAAACGCTGCTCTCCTGGTAGGCGTTTTATAATCAAGACAAGGCCGTTGTTATATCATTAAATAATTTAATTATTCATTAATTGATTCTAGAAAATAAACTATCTATTTTCCATTCCAAGGATTCGCATGAAGCGTTATTCTCTTTTTTAATTCTTTCTTCCACATTTATGTGGCGAACGGCTGTTGACTGGAATTCCATGCCTGAAGAATTTATTCCCTGAACGCTATAACTTGGGCCTTTTTAAGACGAGATTGAATAGGCATTGTTTATGTGTTCATGTTCCATCATTAACTTTATCGTCATTTTCCATCAGGTGAGATTATATTAACTTCAAGCTAATTAAAAGCTAGGGCTGTAGATTCTGCCACGAGGAATATGAACCGCTTTTATACCTTCCAGGCTAATGTACCCTTTAATGGGCATATGTTATTCACTCCTGGGCAAACATATGCCAGCCAGACGACGTAAAGATGATCAAAGCTAAAAAATCTTTCAGTTTGTTAATTCTTTTGACCTCGACTCCAAGTTGCAGTTGTCGTAGGTACGTTTGATGTAATGAGTAAGTTTTTGTCATTGCCGGGAAATCATCCATTCATTCATTGTTGATACATTTTCAAGAGAAACAACTACAAAAATTGCACTTAATAAACAATACATTTCCCTCCATTACTAAAGAGCAAACAAAAACAATAAATCCTATGAGAAAAATAAAAAAAATAAAATTGACATCTTCATTAATACAAAATGAATTACCGTCTAATGCAATTAAGCAATAACTAATAAATAACATCACTAGCTTTGTCAATTGACAATTTTTATTTGCCGTTACGAAACTAACTCTTCACAGTATTTACAACCCGTGAATACGAAACTTAAACGCATTGAAAACTTTGTGCTGCAACCTTAACTTTGCAATCATGAAAATGGAATTTCTATACTAAGTATTAAGAAAGAACATCTTCTGCAATGGTAAAAACGAGTTGGTAATAGTAGTAGGGTAAAAATGATAATTACTAGGAACAAAGGTTTCGCACGGGTGTCAGATGCCGAACGCGAATAACGCGATGTCGTATTATGTCGTAGGGTGTTTGTCGTATGTCGCATGACGCATGGCGCGTGCATAGTATCAAATGTCGTGGGAAAACTGGTTTTTCGCGCTATTGGTTTGACTAACCATGGTGTAAATCGACGACACCATGGTTTCTTTAGTTTTCTTTTTAAATGTGGTTGATTTTATTGTATTATCAATGGTCATATTAGGACATGATAACACTAAAAACCTGATTATTTCATAATCATCATTGATTAGGTCATAAACCTCTTATTTTGAATGAGAAAAAACAGAAGCTTAGAATTCTGTTTCTTTTTTTGTTTCGTTTAGTTATCAATTTAGTTCTTAGTTATAATGTTTTCGATGGAAAGAGTTTGTATCCAGGTCATGCAATAAATTAAAAAAAAGATTTGATCGTTAAATTAACTGTTAATAAATTGTGGACAAGTTTTTTTTCTATATAGCGCGAGTTTTGATATTAAAAGTGAATAACTCCACCTGTCTATACTTAATAATCTCTGTACAAATCAGTGGCGAGGCGTCCTTATAACTCGATTCCCACCGGCTTGCCTAAACATTTCCACGTGCCATCAAATATTAGAAATAATTTAAAGTAATCTACTTTTTGTGCTCAATTTTACGTGTAGAATAATTAACCAGTGAAATAAAGTGTACTAATTATCTTGTGTGCCAATGAGTGTGATGTTTAATTGTCGCCAAGACGCCACTTGTTAAAGAAAGCTTTTTTGTTTTCCTCCAGTTTTACTAAAGACTACTTTCACGTCTCGCCACCGGTACAGAGTACTAAAAAAACCAACCTCAAAAGTCATTTATCTCCTAGTTTACCACCCTTAGAGGTAGAATATTATACTGTGCAAAAACAAATGTCGTAGTCATTGAAATAACAAAGTAGTAACGTTAAATCCCTCTCCTGTGAAATTTGGTATTGCAGATACGCGACTTTTACCAACAATACTTTTACTACATACGCGGACTTCCACTATCCCTGACGAAATGTTATACAACATATCGAGTTCTTAGGTTTTCGCGATTGTTACACATAGGAAATGAAACTATTTTTCCGGATTTAAATCGCGTATATTTGTTTTTTCAAACAAACCGACGTTTCGGGCCCTTTACAGGTCCTATGATCACGGTTGACTGAGGTGGTACAGTCTTCAACCAAATGTGTAATATTGATGCAAACAACCTTTTTTTTTCACTATAGTTACAATAGTTATTAATTAAATACCTTATTTTTAATTTTACAAAGAAAACATTCCAATTTACGCTATATTAAGTTTTAAAAATTATTTTATTGAATGAATTTTTATTAAATTCAATTTATTATTAATTATTAATAGAAATTAGAATAAACTAAAACATATTAATTAGTACTGCAGTCTTATGTCTGTTTGGGATTTTTCATTAGAGGAAATACTGGATCCCAAACTGGTAGTACGGAGAAACCATCTTCCCTGTTGAAATTAAGATGTTTTTTAATTTCAATGGCCTTTCGCAGCATCCTGGGTAGATAACGGACTTCTTTTGCAAGGACCTGGGGTTTGTCAAACTTCATTGAATGTGTAGGTTTATCCATGACATGCTCGCAGACTGCAGACTTGTTATACAACATGTCTCCATAAATAAATTAGTTATGAGTAATTTATATACATATTTAAAATAAAAAACCTTCTAGAATATACATTTATCGGAAATCGAACTGGTTCTCCAAAGTCAAAAGCTTAAAACTCATCCCAAATAACGAGCTTTTCAACACGTTCAACGTTAACTTTAATGCCATTCCGCAGACGAGGCGTGGCCGCATTGTGCGAGCCCCGGGTTCGGTTCCCGGAACGACACAACCGGGTGAAAGCTTTTTGCTTTTTAAAAACTTATGGGAATTAGACACATGTGGTTTGAGATTTTTTATCCTATTTACAGTTCTACCAACATGTGATATGATTTACAATGGCAGCAATTTGTTAAACTATAATTTTTTCGTTGCTAGCAACACAGCATTGATACTATTTTTATGGCAACAATTTACTCATAGATCTGTTAACTATATATACCTTCTTGTAAGAAATAATAAGTAAATGCATCATGCACGCCTGTCCAAAACCTGCTGGTACTGCAGTGCCACTCATAGCTTTAAATAACAAAGTTATGAGAGGCACTAGAACGACAAGTTCCATATGCCTGTAATTTCACCAGCACCGTTTCCTTTCAAAACCGGAACGCAGTAATGCTCATATTACTGCTTCACGGCAGAAATACCCTAGACAAACTCTTGCACAATGAGTTCTATTTCTACAAAACTAACACAACTTAATCCTGAAGGAACTATGCTACTAGGAGGTGCCATTACTGTCTAAGGATTTGTTGTGATTTATTTTAATGGGACAAATAATGAGGTACCCTATTTCCAACAAAAAAGTCTCATCAAAATCCGGTTCACAAGCCGGAGTAAAATACAGACGAATTGAGAACCTCCTCCTTTTCCGAAGTCGGTTAAATATAAAGCGACAGACAAGGTCCCTAAACAAAATCAACTCAAAATTACAATGATCAATATTCATCGGTAATAGATTAAACAATCGCGTGTCCGCACTAATTTACAAATCGATTTGGAAAACGACAAATGACACCTAAAGGTGTTACGATTGGATTGTTATTTGAAAACCGACACATATTTCGCTAACGAGTCCAAAATTACGCCCCGTATAAACAAAATTATAACAATAAGCAACATAATGATAAAGAAAATAAGTAATTTTTGACTCACACACATGGTGTGAAGGGATCACCATTAGCGCGCACGCTTCCTGCCACAGCCGCACAAAAAACGTCGTTTTTAAAAGCAATACTTCAATAACTTATTTGAGTGTTCTAAGTCGAATTAGTGACATTTAAAACTAACTTTGTGATTAAGTTCTCAAAATATCTAAAAAATATTTTTAAATTTCGTTAGATGCGATTTTGTTTGTGGTTTACGTAAATTGGAGGATTCGAATTTGGAATTGGCCTTGAAAACATGTGTTCTATTTTCAAATTAGAGATCAGATCAAGGTGATGCAATGACCTCACATGCCCGCAACTTTGTAAGGAAATTATTGCATATTTCTGTTACATTTTGTATTGAGATGCTTTTTAAGAATAGTTCAACAAGCTCAATCCAAAATCGACCCTATTTCACTTATTACTGAGATTTATTCAGAAAATAGTAATTTTATTGAGAATGGAACTCCAAGCTTTGCATTGGTTGCATATAATAACATGACAGCATTGGTCTTCTATTCGTCGACCATATCGATAGACAGTGGCCTATCTCAAAAGCATCTAGAGTAGTGACTTTAGAAACCCATCGATATATTTTATTAAGTCTCGACACTTTGTTAAACATTGTTTTTGAAAAAAATTTTAGTATAAACAAACGATAAGTTGATCAGGTTATGCATTATGGCTTTAAAATTCAGAAAATACATTGTTCTGAATATCATCAATTTTGAATCTGTAATTGAAAGAGGCGGCGGACATCTGTTCCAAATACGAATTCAAATTCGTCCGTCTGTTCGATTTCTTTAATGATTATTGAAATTGCCAGTTGCTGTTCTATATTAAGGTTTTATGTTCGAATTCGTTTCTGTTCTTTTTTTAATTATATTAAATAATGAACATTATTAAATATTTTTTTATTATCTAGTATTGGAACGTATAATTTAACGTGTTTTGGTTAATAAAAAACCAGTAAAAATGCGTTATATAGCCACTTATTTGTAGAGTGATATGTCAAATTTGAATCTCGCTATGGTAGTTTCATAGAATATGTTCGTAGCGTCCATAAATATTTCTCTATTCACCTGTTTATTGTCTATTACATATACAGCTTCCTTGCATCATCTCTTTTGATTTCAAATATAAATGAACAAAAACATGAAGGATCTAAAGATGGTTAAAATTCATTTATTTCGTATTTTTATGAAGACAATTACGGACCCTCAATGATAAGGCTATATTTGGAAAATTACAAGTTTGCAATTGTACTAAATAAATATATTGAGTATGACAAGAAATTAGTACGTCATAATCGTACTAGACATGCGGCGTTCTATACACACACTGTGTTTCACTGATGTGCTGTTCCGACTCAACACTTCAACATCATAGATTAATAAGCAACAGAGTGTCTGATTACACATAACAGAGTATGTATAATATGAATAAAAAGCAAAAAAACAATTCTGAAATAACGCCAAGTATCCTGCCGCTCGACCCGAGCAAAATGAGCCGTATTATTATTATTGTAAAATTCACATCAAAATTGTTATAACAGTGCTGTTTTATGTAATCTCTCTCCCTTTTCTGACTTTACAAATACGCTATTGTAAAAAAGAGAGCCAAGTTCACATAATTTATCACTTGTTTCAATTAACAATGCACAATAATTATAGTCGAATGAGTGTTGCTACACTAACGATCGTTAGTGCGATCAATGTTTGTGGCTATTAGCCGAATTTTCGGCTAGCCGGGAATGAGCTGGTATCAATCATAGACCATATATGGTAATCTTGAGTATATGGGGTGAAAAAATGAATGGACAAAAATGTTTTTTTTTAATAAAAGATACATGCGCATTAGACCTCAATCTCATCTGATGGAAGATGATGTCGATGATGGAGCATGCACACCCATATAATACCCATCTGCTTTCGCCTCGTATGTAGTTCGGTCTAATAACCCTTTGAATCACAAGGAAATGGAAGTTGTTAAGAGCCAGTACAACCTCAAACGGCTTTGTTTGATTCCGAACAGTGCAAGTGTTGAATCAATCATTTTGGAAAAGATATATAGTAAAATTGAGGATATATACTGATTACTGTACGGTGTGAAAACACGATACCTAAAAATTTTCACGAAAGAAAAAAAGACAAAGGTACCGCAGCGTCCAATACGTAGTTTACATATACCAATGTTTTTTTTTATATCAACTGAACTAAATAGAACACGTATAGTATACCATAGCCATATTCTGAAATAAAGCCAGTGTCCCTACTGCTGGCCCCAAGCAAAATGAACCATATTAGTACGCGAAGTATTTTTTTTTATAATACCAAGTAACGGGACAAACAAGTCGTGCGCCTGATGAAAATATAAGCTGATGCGACTGCGTGAGGCGAATGAGGTTTATCAGAAGTGTAGCAGGTGGAGGTTCATGGTCTCTGTTTATCCCGTTGGGAGGACGACGTGATGGTAACTATTTACATGGCATTGATGACACGTTGCTCCTGAACATTAAAAAATGTAAGTAACTTAGAAATCAAAGGCTTGTGAAATTAATCAATGTGTAATTTTTTTTTATTTTTTTTTTATTGTGACTTGGCAAAATGACTGCACCGCGCCTGATGGAAAGTGCGAATACAGTCCAGAGATGAGAGTAACGGATGGAAAACACAAATATCTTCACTCCGTCACTATCATTTTGCCGGTCTGGCCAAATGCTTCTTCACACTACGTTTGAAGGACCCGATGTTATAGAGGGGAGGGAATACATGCGCCGGGAGTTGGTTCCACAATTTGATGGTTCGGCATAAAAACGAATTGCCAAACTTTTTAGTGCGGGACGGTATTGAACTGACCGTCCAACTGTGGCAACGCAGTCCGGCACGGGTGGTCCGCTGATGGAAAGGAGAGGAAGGGATAAGGTTGAATAACTCTTCAGAGCACTCACCGTGGTACAGGCGATAGAATACGCTAAGAGACGCTATATCTCTGCGAAGCTGTAACGACTCCGCATGCTCAGTTACATGAGGATAAAGCTGGCTATACATGAAATGGTAAGAGAAAGCTGTAACCTATCACAAACAACCCTACGTTCCTACCTACCTAACAGCCTTAACCATACACTACTATATATACGTATATACATAGGTAGAGGAAGCCTGTTACCATGCGACCTAAGGTAACAGACGGAAGGTGGGAAGGATAAGGGGGGCAAGGAGAGGATTTTCTCACTGCCAGTCTCACAGACTCACAAGACTGATCAGATAAGCTGACGGCTAAAGGTGTCTTGGCCGCAGTGCGAGGATGCTGTAGTCAGGAGAGTTCCGTCGTCATCAATGAGACAGCGTTGATGTCTGGATTTAAAGAGATCTTTATTTCTAAAAACTAGACTATTTATACAAATTCTATTTACATGTGTGCGTGTAATCTACAATATAAATTTTAAATGTGAAAACAAAGGAAACTCCTACTCAACAGGCTGGTTTTGCACATTGCTATTCGGTCATTGCACTGCTGAGTAGTCTATAATCGTCACGTGGTAATTTATGTCTGATCAGGTTGTCTGTTCATGTCACGTGAACGTGAATGCCGCTGCAGGTATTAGAAATATTGACCTCGTATTGAGACGCAATCGTTTTCTCCCTGGACTACCACCCCTGTTTGCCATAATCCTGATTTCAAAATAAAGTTCGGTAGACTGACCAGATAAATTCAAGCTTGGTGTGTAGCAATGCAAAAACCTTCTTATATCAATTGCATAAAGTTGATTTACAACTGAAGAGACGCGTGCCGTCTGTACAATATAGGAAACCATAAAAATTGTTGTCACCGTACTGAAATATTTAACTGAACTGCGTTCTATACGATCGCATAACATGATCGAACCTATGTACGGTGCATATGGTCCGATTTGTCTTATACGATGCCTCAGCAGGCTTGACGACCTTGTAATTGACTTTTTAAATAAGTTCGCAAGACATTTTTAATGTTCCCATTAGGGTAGACAGATTTTCTTTCCACACTACTATTTTCACACAAGCCTTTTCATTTTAAACGATACATTTTAATTATTCAAAATGTTATAGTTATTATTATAAAGAATAAATATTATAAAAAAAAATTAAACTGAATAATATTTCACCCTATATAGTAAGTGAAACAGGCAATTTAGGTTACGTGGTCTTGCAATCCTTCGAAGTCCATATACACTTGAAGATTTCGTCATCGTAATATGTTGTAGGATAATGTTAAACAAGTTTAAGTCTTAACGTGTAGACATAACAGCTGAGTTGCATTGGCATTGCAATGGAAGTAAAAACGTGCTGTTAGCGCAAATTACAATATGGGCCCAAAGGGATTATATTTAGCTTTCATTATTCATCATCAGGTACAGCCTAATTCATTCATGGTTCGTGCCTTCAACCATGATCTTGATAATGTCGTCAATCCATCTCATTGCAGGACATATATATATATATGTTATCAGTGATCACCATGTCATTTTCTGGTGCTACTTTGTATATACGAAATGAGAATGTGCATGGCGATTTGAATATATAGCTCATAGATAAAGTGATAAAAAAGTACACCGAAGCTCACGAACATGACTTCATCATCACGTGAACCTTTGTGGCTAGCAACTAGTGAACAATACAAATATGGTGCGTAGACTATAAAGTACTAAATACTTTAGTAGCTGTAGATCTCCTTGAGAAAGAGTTTATCCAGGGAAGTACTGCCACCTTACCTGTTTCTGCCGCCAAGCAGTAATATCAGCATTATTGTGTTCCGGTTTTGAAGGGTTAAGGGTGCTGGTGAAATTACAGGCACATGGGACTTGTCAACTTATGTCTCTGGATGTCGGGCGCAGTGACAGTGCCCCTCAGATCTTTGCGATTTAAAGCTCGACTTGTTCGTCCCGTTACTTGATTTTATAAAAAAAGGGTTTCTAAAAGTTTTTATTGAATTCTTGCACTAGCGTTGAATAGTATTTTTTTCACGAAAAATTATGATAGACATAACATTAATACGGGGATAAAAATAAACATACATTAAAAGGGCAATGTACTTATAGGCTTAAAAAGTTGTTGGTGATAAAAATTTGCTATTTAAGCAGTTTAAAATAGTATATTCAAACAAAAACATTATTACACAGCTTCCGTTTAATTTGTTTTTATCAATGATATTTGACATTAGACAACGTACATTAGACAACATTACATACGGTGCTCTTATCCCAAAGTAAATAACTAAAGCGCTTGTTTTATGGAAATCGGAAACAACAACGATACACAGTCCCAGACCCGAGACAATATAGAAAAAGTTAGTTTTTCTACATTGATCTGGCCGGGGATCGAACCCGGGGACCGCAGGTGAACGTCATGAAAACAGGTGTCCAAGTCATTCGACCACGGAGAACGTTAAATAGATATTGTAAATGATATTAATATATACAAATGTTTATTTACAAAGAGCAACCTCTGGAGTATCTTACTCATTCTTCTCAGTGAAATCTGCCTTACGAATGAATTTGCACACTAACGGTTCAAATGTATCGGGAGAACAATCTGGACGCAGTCGGAGCCACAAAAATGAAATCCGGGGGCCGTGTGTTTCCCGAAAAGTACTATTTGGGTAGCCCCAACAAAGCCGTTTTTTAGGCAAATGCGTACCATCGTCAGTCACATCGTCGTTTAACATCAGGTGAGATTGTGACCAATGCTGTGCCAAGCAATTTAAAAAAGAAATGTTTCTTTTTTTAATAATGCCAAGTAACGGGACGATTGTTCATGAAACTGGTGTTAAGCGGTAAGCCTGTCCATAGCAGTTACAGTGTAACTGAGTTTTAAGTCGAAAAGATCTGAGTAGCACTGACACTGCACCTGTCACCCAAGTCAACAAGTTCCATGTGCTTGTAATCTTACCAGATTTTCTTAAATTGGTAGGACTTGAAATGAAATCCAGGGCCGCTGTGCCACCGATGTAGGTCACTAGATCTTATTTAGGAACTAGGATCTTATCGGTGGATCATCTCTGTCCAGCGCTTTAACTTTGATTTCCTGATAAGACACGATATAAACGTTTTTCCTTATCTGATAGAAATAGCTTCGTCTTGGTTATCCTTTGCCTCTCTTTCCTTCGATCTTCCCTACTATAATGTTTCTAAGAAAACTATCTTGTCGCAACAGATGCCCAAACATATTTCTCCTGCGGTTCTCTATTATTACATCCTTACGATAATTGAGCATCTTATAATGGCGTCTTTAAAGATTTCTTTTGAAGGAAAAAGATATACTAGTTCGAACATTACTTCGAAAGTATTGCGGAAGAGTGCGCAAACGCACCGTTGGGTCCTAATGATCTAATTTGAGCGCATCAGATTTCCCGAGTTGGGCCATTTCGCGCGACAGGCTTCATAAAACTTGCTTATTGCACATTTTAAGAGCAGTAGGTTAAGTTCTCTCATTGTAACTTCAAAGATATTCTACAGTACAGCTTTAAAAAACGGTGATCAGCAGGTTTGCCTTTGTGGAGGGTCGTCTCTCTGATTCAGATCTGAACATAGCCGATTATGGGAGTTATCACTCTTATTGACGCAGAATCGTGTAAGAGCGAAAAAGACGTCCTGCGTTTCGCACCGGTTCGTACGTACGTGCTCGACCCAGGTCGGCACTGAATCTGTTTCCTGCGAATTTCCGATCGAGTCCATACGCATGACGACAGCTGATCCTGGTTTAGAAACAACTGGTGCGACGGTGCGCGAACGGCCGCGTCAACGGTGAATCGGCTTAATGTGTCAAGGTGTGGTTAAACACGATTGCATCAAGACGATTTCGCGTTAATAAGTTTGGTGACTCCTTAAGCGGATAGTGTACAGGATATAATCACGGAGAGTGTGCGACGGATTCGCATGATTCAATTCCACCTTCACCTTTCCATTATCGATCAATAGAAATCTTGAGTGTAAATAGAGACATGTGAATATATGTCAGTGTGCGTACCTTATATGTTTACAATTACGCAATTGACCATTTTGACTTGCTGATTTTCGCGATTCTACGCGCCATGGCAGGTGGTGCGCCTGCGCAAGTAATGGCGGATTGGCGTGCGCGCCGGCTCATTAGCGATCACCAAACACCGCCGCTCGAATAGAACAGTTATTTTTGAGCACACCGCCTATGCCATTTCGTAATTTCATACGGCAAATGTTGTATTATGATTATGGGCTCAATTGTTCTGTATCGGTTTGGATTTTAGGTTATTACAATGTGAAGATTATGTTTCACTTAACAACTTAACGCTCGGACCTAATGACTCTCATCCCTTGGAGTATGGGCCGGGCACTGGTGTGGGATGCCACATGTTCTGACACGCTTGCTCCATCCCATCTCCAGCATACCAGCAAAAGGACTGGCTCCGCAGCTGAGTTGGCGGAAAGAATAAAACGTAATTAGTACCAGGACCTCGGCTTCGACTGCTTATTTACAGACTTTAGTGTCGAAACCCTTTTCCCGTGCGGTCCCAGTGCCCCTAAATTTTATCCAAAAAATAATAGATTGTCTGGGAAACCCAAGAGTCAGCTACCTTGCCCAGCGCATAGCATCTTGGGCACCTTTTCGCGGGGAACCAATTTTATCCATATAATTTAATCCTACTTTTACTTTGTAGTGCTCAATAACAAGGGTTCTAAATATTGAAGAACAGATAAAAAAATAGGTTCGCGCACTAGGGCTGCGTGCTCCTGGAAGCTGGTAATGTTTTCAATTTGGATAGTTAAGTTTATACTTTGGTGCAAACCAGTCTTTTGGGCATCGGAGACGTCAACGAGGCAACCTGTAAGCTTCTTAGCTACAAGCCTGTGGCTTCCAGGAAACCAACGTTTGTATCGCAAAAGGCACAAGACTGCACTGGCTGAAGTCGGAGTATTTGAGCACTTCGGGATTCTGGACTGGTGTGATGGAATCCGCGCTGCTCATAGGAGGAGGCCACAGGGCCTAAACAGGTCCCTTGCTACACCAATTGGGTGTCCAGATTCAATTTGAAAATTTATAATATTTTGAGTTAATTTGGAAATTGTGTCGATTTGTAAAATAATAGTAGAATATATTTTGTAAATGGGACTTGCAAATTGATTAGATATAACATTAGACTTGATAAAAACAGTACAATAAGACAGTGTGTATATTCTTCATGTGGTTCTTATAGAGGAAAACAAGAAAGAGGGACATCATCGGACGTCTGGATAAAACATTAAAATATGGTAAGACGAAATCGGAACTCATCATAAAAAACGATTCCACATTTTGAGGGGGTGTCGCCTGAAAGTGAAATTAAAAATTGGCCCAATTGTCATCAAAATTTCTCATACAAAAATTACCAGGCGAGCATAACTTAACAATCTGGTGTTCTGTTGTCAACAGAGACCGCCGTCGTCGTCGCTGTCGTACGGCGGCGCGGTGAACGACGACGTGCGCTCGCCCGGCTCCGGCGGCACCCCCGGCCCCCTCAGCCAGCCCCCGCCGCAGACCCTCGATGCGACTGATCCAGGTGAGCTCCTCACATAACCTAACCTCCTCGTGTTTATGAAATCTTAGTATCTGATGCAGAATAGATGAGCAATGATTCAGACAGAAACTTAGAGGATCTGACAGAGTACAAAAACGTCATGTGATGTGAACAAATTTCCTGTTCAAGGCGTAAAATATTTAACAATACTAAATATAAGCGTACTATTAGAGGTGGGTTTGTCCTCTTTTATCGTCAGTAGGGCTCTCAAAAGCAATCAATCCCCCAAACGCAAATTACTATTTTATCACCCAACCAGCCGAAATATCCCATTGTCTCCATCCACCTCCATATTCCACCCGAATCAACACTGCCCATCCATCCATCACCACCCACGCATAGCTGATTCTCACGGCACTTCTCCCAGTCCTCGCCCACTGCTTCCCTGCGACAATATTGTTGCTTCTTGTTTATCAAATTAAGAGAATGTTGCATGTTGTTACAAATATATAGGTCGATGTTTGATTTATTTTACTACTAGAGAAAGTTTTGTGCAAGTTTGAAGTTTTTTTACAGCCGTTGTTGTTAAAACTGTTAACTTTATGTTTCCCACTAAGCGACGCAATGATTCTTAGACTAGACTATATTCCCTTTTCAAGGAATATAGTCTAGTTGGAAGAATAATTTCCCCATTATCGTAAAAATGATTCCTTATTGTTACTACGTAATGTTATCAGTTTTCCCTTTTTACCAAGCAACTTTGTTTCTGTTACGAAATGTTGCATACACATTGCATTTATTTGCATTCTAATCGCATTCAATTGCTCACTTTACCCAAGCTGTGAAAATAAAATGTAATAGTAAAACTCGTAAGAATATTACTTTTTTAAATAAACAGTGTTTTATAATGAATGCATTGAAGAAAATTGTACTTATAAGTGTGAAGTTAACAAAATTTAATTATTCGTAAAGGGTATGCGACTGAAATTCTAATGTCTCATTATATATCTTAATCTCCGGTCATAGGTCTCAAAACATTTTACTTTCAACTGTCATATTACAATGGTCTCCATCATTAAGCGCCTACGCATCCTCCACCTAACAATTAACTTGTGTCTCGGATCTAGATCCGACGCGATACGTCAACACCCCTTCAAGTCTCATTCAACACTGACAGCCATCCTTCTTCTTTCAAATTTCGAAATTTGAAAAAAGAATCCATCGCCAATTGGTCATCATTCGTTTGTCAACGTTCGGAAATCTATTAGGAGCGTTCGAAACTCTCAACGCTCAGACGCGACATGTGACGTTTTCAAACTTGATTGTGTGTCATGTAGGTTTGGTTTGAAAATGACGGATGGTGTCGTATTGGAAGGAGGAGTTAGTGCATTCTGAAAGCGCGTTCACTGACAATAGGTATTGAAATGAGGCGGAGGACACTATTTGTGAGGCATGTATCGCGACGTATCTACGATTATCGGTATGATATTGCCGCAGCGGTAATTTGTGTGGGATTACATTGTGTATTATTCAAATTTGCCTGTAGCATGTGGAAAGTCGGAGAATGAAAACAGGTGTGGTTAAGACGTGCGGTAAATATAGAAAGCAGAATGTGAAGCTTATGATTTCTCGTCAATGCAGGTTTCTTAATAATCTTATTTATATTAATAGAAATACAGTACGTTTTTAAACGACTTCAGAAAAAATAAGGAGGTTGTCTTTGCGACTGTATTTTTTTCTTCGAAGCCCTGCAGGAACTTTCATGAGTGGTGTCTACACTCCTTATTTAAACTAATTATTCTTTGTTGCGATTTGGTGAAGTTAGGTTTTTTGAAAACGAGGCACCTATCCCACTGCGGCATCTATCCCGGTTTTACCCTAAATCAGGTTTATTGGATTTCAACCGCTTTCCATTAATCATATTCCACAAAGTTTTGAAGTTGGTTTATTTTTGTTTTTAAATTAGGTATGAGAAGGAGAATAATTTTGCGATTGTGTAGGTTATTGCGCTATTCATTTTTATTCGTCCAACTTCTTTAAAGCTGTGTTAGCCTGATTGTTTTACCTACCGCCTCTTGAGCAGAGGCTCGTGGGTTTTGAATCCGGGCTTGAACCTATTGAGTTATACTAAAATTTAAATACGATAATTATTTTTAAATTCACCATGAGCTTTTCGATGAAGAGAAACATCGTCAAAAAACAGGAACATATCTACAAAGCAAGTTTATGTGTGTGAAGTCCTCGATCCGCATTATGCTTGCGTGAAATAGTTATTATTATTAGCTTTTTTAAAGTAATAGCGACTTAGGGTCGTATTCTAGAACTCTACTCAATGCTCAAGTCAGGTTTGCACTGGAAACACAAGCACTGGAAATACGACCCTAATGGAAGGGACTTGAGTATGATTTCGAGTGCTTTAAACCATACTCAAATCCTGACTTGAATTGAGTAGAGTTCTAGAATACGACCCTTAGACTCGATCGAGTATGGAGTACAATTGTCTAGATATACGTATTAATATAATATGTACGCTAATATAATTTCCAAGCAAACCAGATAGAAATGTGTAAAATGTAGGGCGTCCAAATGTTTATATATTTATATATTGTTAACTTGCCTCCGTGGCCGAACGGTTACCATGCCGGATTGCCACGCAGAGGTCCCAGGTTCGATTCCCGGGCCGGCCAGAAATATTTGAATGGCCTACATTTATTTATCTCGTGAGTTTGGGTGTAATTTGTGATTGTCTAATTGTATGTCCATGGCACCCGCGACACAGGGTTTCCCTAGTGCGGGGCTATGTTGAGTGTGTGCGTTAGTATTATTTATTTATTTATACATTTTCTTTACAAACACGCTCCAAAGGTTTATATATTTTCAAGGCAAGCGTAGTATAAATATGTGAATATGAGACCATACAAATATGTGTGAATTTTCGTTGACAATCGTTTTCTATTCTCGATATATCACTTGATATTAATGTTAAGGTTGCAGATTTAAAAAGTACTTGATATTAGTTATTTTCCTTTTTAATGTATGCGTATAGCTGACGACTAAAATCACTCCACACCACTCTACCACAAGGTCGTAAAAAATTGTTTAAAAAAAGATATTATTTTTAAAAAGGTGTCGCAGAGGCTATCTCTGGCTGCTATGACAGCTGTCAAACGCCGCGATGGCGCTATGTATTCTAAAACCACTACTAGATGATCTCTGACTTGATTTTTATTAATCTCTTATTAGATAAACAATGTAATATTGACACAATTAACTTACAGTGAGGAATTTGCAAGATTTTGTTGTAACTTTCTAATTAACATCAATTTAGGCTACTATAGTAAACTTGATGACCTTGTGTAAGAGTTCGTCCAGGTACTGTCAACTAACAGAACGGTCCTGGTGAACTTACAGACACATGACACTTATCAACTTATGTCTCAGGGTGACAGGCGCAGAGGCAATGTTCCTCGGATCTTTACGATTTAAAGATCTGAGTGGCACTGCAACTGTTATGAACAGGCGTGTCGCTTAACACTAGGCGCACAAATTGTACGTCCCTTCACTTGGTATCATAAAAAAAACCAACTGACCTATCTACAATAATATTAATTGTATTTCAAATCAATGATATTTCACGAATCTTCTAACAGTAGCCATGTAGCAAAAACCATCATGGCGTCAGTTTTAGCGGGAAATAACACTCAGCGCCATTCTTTTGGTATTTTGGCGGGGAAATTCATAGTACCCGCGAACGTTTGTGTAATACGTTTGGTTTCACCCATGAAATTGGATTTGGCGTCATCGATTTGTGAGCAGACACCATTGTTGCGAGACTTACGGTGATTACAATTTGAAATTTTTAGTTCCCTTTTGTCTGTTTTATTTTTACAAACTGAAATGGGGACTGGTAACCTGTAAATGCAGCCATTTTTAATGCTTATCTCCCTCACAAATACGGTTGAATAATGATACCACTTGTCTATAGGTTTTTTTATTACATAATTAATAATAATTGTGTAGTGGTAGAAAATGAATAAATTATATTATTATTCGAAAGTCAGGACGTTTTATCACTTGATATTCAATTATTTTTTTGTGAAATTACTCTACTTGTATGTTGTAATTCAAGCTGAATATGGGACAACACTCCTTTATCTTTCAGGCCGAAGTGTACGCCATAATTACTTGTGCGGATTTGACCCTGAAGAGAGGCTATGTTGACGAGCATATTTACATGAACTCAGATAGTCAAGCGGCTCTACATGCACTAGCCTCGGTCACCCACACATCAAGGATTGTTGAGAACTGTGTAAATATGCTGAATACTCTCGGGGAAAGTAATACAGTGGTACTACGCTGGTTTCCAGGTCACTCTGACATCGAGGGTAATGAGTCAGCGGATGAACTGGCAAAGGCTGGTACTAGGAAAACCTTTATTGGTCCCGAACCATTCATAGGGATAGCATACAGCCTGGCAAAGCTCACTCTACTAAATGAGACCACACACCTCTCCCGAGAAGTGTGGCTACAGAACATTCAAAAGCCCTGATATCTGCCTACAAGCTCTGTCATTGGACGGGAATGGCATAAGAATGCTAACTAGAGCCTTTACAGGGCATTGTGGCTTAAACAAGCACATGACAAATATTGGGCAGGGAGAGAGAGAATAGAGAATGTAGGTTCTGCCACAAGGCGGATGAAACTCCTGTTCATCTGCTCACCCAATGCTACCCCTTGATGGGCGTACGAAGTTCCGTACTGGGAAGGCACATGCCACAACCAGAGGACATTAATTCTGTCGGAGCCAGGAAAGTCCTTCTGTTCTTGGTCTTTGCCTCTGCACTGTAATTGGTGGTGATCACAATAGATCAGTCAATGGTCGCAGTGATGAGGGGATGCATAGGCCCTAATAAACCACCATAATAATAATAATAATGTCGTAATTATTAATACAAAGATCGATACGGCTAGACTTGAAACAGCGTTTTCTAGCAAATCATGCTAGACTCTATGTCAAGTAAGCCACGGAACGAACCCGCGGATCTTACAAATTTTTCTATGTGCTTGTTACGATCTTTGTTTTTTTTAACGACTTTTTTTGCCGTAGCTCAAACATATCGTGATTTCACACAATTCTAAAAGTAAGTTTCGGGAAGGGACAACATATATATTTTTAAAAATAACGTACGTGGCGTCTGCCATTTAAGCTATCTTTATGTTGTTAAATGTGACAAAAATTCCAGTTAATAAAAATTATATAATATAATAACATATAACACTTACACACACAATCATAGCCCTGCCCTAGAGAAACCCGGTATAGCGGCTACCATGGACATGCACATAGACAACCAAACTCACGAGAAAAATAAATGTAGGCCATAACTGGAACCTCTGCGTGGCAGTTCAGGGTGGTAACCGTTCGGCCACTGAGGCTGTTAAGTATATAACAATGTACATGTGATAATAATGTAATAACTAGTATGCGCTGTCTAACATTTTAGTATCCCAACGGGGTGCTATAAGTCTAAGGCGAGAAATGATGTATATACATAGATCTAAGACTACTATGACAATGCCATAAATATGAGTAATAATAATAACACACTCATAGCCCCGCACTAGGGACACCCTGTATCGCGGGTGCCTCGGACACACGCATAGACAACCACAAATTACCTCCAAACTCGCGTGAGAAATACAAGATATCTATTCGCTGAAAAATGTCGTTTACTAAGATGTTATAGTATATTAAATGTAGGTAAATAAATGTGGGTCATGCAAATAAATCGAACTTGGAACCTCTGCGTGACAGATCAGCATGGTCACCGTTCGGACAGATCAGAATGGTACCTACCCAGTTAATATGAATAACGATGCATTAGTTTTTATTTCTGTTAATATTTTGTCTACAAAAATTAAGCCATTTTGTTATTGTCAATACTTTTAGTGAATAAAGTATTTATTATCTCACAAGTTCTTCGTTTGGCTGTGACACATACGACTTGTTCATCCCATCACTAAAAAAAAAGAAAACAAATCGCTTATTACCTTGTTGAACATGTTTATTATTTATTTTTCGAAATAAATTATTTTCGTGTGATTTATATAATGACTTAGCGTAGTCTCGTGACGTCGCGTGTTATTTAAAGAATTATAATTACAGTTTACTCCGTCCATGGTTATGGGTAACTTTATTTAAGTATCGCATACTGATCGTCATTCTTTCACTAAACTGTAGTTATATTATTATTGAAAAAATAATTGTCTAAAAACTCAACCAATTTTTATTATGATTAATTATATTTAAAGCCACGATCATACTTCACCGTGTATTGTTGCTCTTACCAACTGAGCTCCGGACCAAGTTATAGATGCGTCGATATTCTCCTATCATTGTACTGGGTATCGGCATTGTTGTGAGAGATTTTAGAAACTTTTTCATCGTAGTTATATTATTTTTTACTTAGTCGGTTCTTGTTTATAGTTTAAATATGTCAAGGTAACGCTATTACGATGAAGGATATAAAAACTATTATAAATAACGTGACCTATTTAAAGTAGCGCAAGTCCGGTCATTATGGAGATCTTTGACTGAGGCCTAAATACAGAAATAAGGCAGATATGTTGATGAAGAAGGCTTTCGTGTCTTTTGTTTTGATATGTATCCAAAGCCAAACGGAGAACTTCTTCTTCTTCTCATTTAAGAGCTAGGCTCTTGTCGGTGGAGTAATCGCCAATCGTCTCTGTTTAGTGCTTTAGCCTTGATTTCCAGATACGACACGACTAAATAAGTCTAAATAAGAAATGAAACTATTTTTCCGGATTTAAATCGCGTATATTTGTTTTTTCAAACAAACCGACGTTTCGGGCCCTTTACAGATATGGAAAAGGCTCTGGAAGGGGGAGTGATTGCGTGTTGACGAATTAAAATTGAGAGCAGATAAAGCTGGCGTACTGATAGCACATTCGCTTCCAGGTACAGTTGGGATGTAGGAAATAGTCGAGATTTGCAGAGTGCAACTTTCAGTAAGTTTGTCAGTAACTTCCGGCAAACAAATAATCGTGTACCAATCACTATTCACGGTACAACGATTCTCCAAAGCAACAGCCAGGTGTCCAGTTTTATTAAAAAAATAAACAATCATCCGCTTAGAGGCACTTTGCACGCACGCCACTTCGGTTGGTTTCGGCTCATTTCGAAAGACCTATACGCTTGATTGCTGCTTTGTTTTGAGATCGTAACTATAAATCCATGTTTCGTCACCTGTTAATATGTTACACTGTTACACCCACACTACTGGTAAGCATGGCAATGCACCAAGAGACGCGATCCGTTTTATGAGCCTTAGTTAAATTGTGTGGGATCCACCGAGAGCACAGCTTTTTCACACCCAAACGTTTGTGTAGTATTGATTGTATTTGACTCATGCCTATGCCTAATGATACCCGAATCTCATGGTATGTCACATGCCTGTCTGTTTTGATCATACGGCGCACAGCATCGATGTTTTTGTTGTTCACAGCAGTGAACTCACCCGCCCATTACGAAATTCGTCACTGAGATTCATACGGTCGCGTTTGAATTCTGCAAACCAGCTATAAATAGTTGTCTTGCATGGTGCTTCATCGCCAAAAGCACAAAAGCTCCGCTGAGCTGTTAAATTACACGTAAAGTCGTAGAAAATCAAACTACGACAATTTTCACGAGTTAAATCCACGGTCACGTACACAACCAATTTCTAAAATGGTAAGCCACAATGTAAAAACAAGTGACAGTCAGATGAAACAAACTGTATTCTACAGCCAAAGAGTTCCATTTTCAAATGTAGTAATTACTTTTTAAATATTGTTTATGTAAGTGGCCAGTTCCGGAAAGTTATAGTGTGCCCTATGTATATTTTATTTTTGTAACGCTTATATTACAAAACAATAATTGCCAAATTATCCCCACACTTTTAAACCAAAAGCGCACAACCCTAACTCTGCAAAGGGCTAACGGTAAATTATTCAAAATTCAAAATTCCGCTATAATTCAATCAAGCCACGTTACCTCCTCCCCTGGGAACATCCCTAGGGGGCTGAAAGGGGGGCTGAATGGGGGGAGTCACGATTATTTGCGAATTTAATATTAATTAACGCTCTCGTCGTAATTGCATTTTTCAATTACATCAGACTGACGGAATCCGGGTGACGAGATTGCGACTAATTTGTCGTATGTGTTTGTATTGCTTTATGATTTATTGGCGAGTGCCAAATCTCGTTATATGTATGTTAAATTCGATTATTTTTGTCAATAAATAGAAATTGCGGTGCTCGGCCAGCAGGAGAATGGTTGTTCTTTGACTAAGTTATTAACGGTTTGAACCTCTATGGCGGCTTGTACATGGGGTTTTAATTTGTAATGGTGGGAACCATAAACCCTCTCTTTAGTAGAGATCTGTGCTCAGTACTGGGACATGTACAACGCTAAAAAGTTTGAATTATGGTAACAACTTTCATATGAAATACTGGCCACGTATACCGGACCGTTAAAACGAAATAAAAAAACAGTTGAAGTTATTCGTTTTTCAAATTGAATAATTGAATAAAAATGTAAACAGAGGTACAGCAACATATTTTTATTTATGATACCAACAAGCAGTGCGCCTGGTGGTTAGCGACACACCTGTCCATAACAGTTGAAATGTCACTCAAAGCTTTAAATTGCAGAGATCTGTGAGGAGACCATAAGATATGAAGTACACAAGTCCAATGTGCTTATAATTTCACCAGCACCCTTACCCTTCAAAACTGGAACGCAGTAATACTTACACTACTGCTTGACAGAAGAAATAGATATGGTGGCGGTACATCCCTGGACGAGCTCTTTCACAAGAAGCTTTACTCCTACTAATTTGTTACTCTGTTTTCCGACTAAGTTTTTTTTTAACAATATGTAATCTTAATAATATAGATAATAATTTCTAAAATCTATACATTGACTTACAAATAAATGGACGACGACGGGTCTAATACAAAAACCACGAAAAAAATGTCCCAAGTCAACCTATTTAAACGTAGTGACATGTAAAGGAATATGAGAAAGCTAAAACGTTGAATTCAAATTGTAATGTCATCGCAGTACTGTCTAATTTTGCTTGCTTCGCTGTCAGTCGAACAAGCGAAGACTAAAGCGTGAATGGCGCTCAGTATACGATTTTAACGCCCTATAAGTTCGGACACTTTTTATCGCGGACCCGACGTCCATATAATTGTAAGTCAATGAATCTTTAAAAAAAATAACATATTTTTTCGATAAGAAAATAGCATCCTAATATAAAATAATTATGAACTTAAGTTTTATTTAAAGTTACACTGTAGAAAAAAACGAAATGCGATCCATACCACTTTTGCGCTCAAAATCTCTGTTCAGATTTTGACGGGTAAGGGTTGAAATTATAGGCACATGAGGCTTGTGAACTTATCTATATATCTATATATTATATTATTATTATATATATAACTTAGTGTATCACGCGCACGACTTGTTCGTCCCGTCACTTGATACTATGAAAAAATCTGAATTGTTTCCTGTCTGGGTGTTCTAAATTGTGCTCTCGGAGTTAACTTCATTATTATGGTGCTTGTACTTAAGGGAATTTCTTAGTTTAAGACTAAGTACTTGATGTGGTTACTTAATTGAGTGCCAGGTTTTGTGAATGACGCTTGCTGATTGTGTCTGTGAGTGTAGTTTGTTTGTGCAAGTGCTGTGCATACTTCTGTGCATAATCTGCTGAATGGTTTCTAATTGATAATGATGCTACATTTATTGTTTGTAACTATGGTTCTTTTAGTATATATATATTTCTTGTAATTTTTAATGTTATTATTATTACTTGACGACTTTTTTGACGATGTTTGCACTGTTGGCACTGTATGAGGAGGTTGGATTCCCGGTAGAACAGATCTGGGGAATTAACTTTTCTAAAAAAACTATAACCATCGCCTGGGTGTTCTCTGGTATAAGGAAATTCCCTAGATCGAGACTGATTGGTGTGGTTTTTTATTATTATTATTTTACTGCCTCCGTGGCCAAACGGTTACCATGCTGGACTGCCACGCAGAGGTCCCGGGTTCGATTCCCGGGCCGGGAGAAACACGTTCATACGTAACACTACGTTCCGTATCGAGCAGGACGACTTTCTGCATTTGTGCTGGAAGAGACACGCCACAGAAATACAACCGCCTCAAGCTGCGGACAAAACATTTGGAATTAGTTCAGTGGAGGCCACATACCACATGTCGGTGATCTCGTGCGCCAGGTCGAGATACTTTCGGCGTTTCTCGGTTTCGGCTTTCACGAGATCCTCGTCATGTGGGATGGTAACTACGATCGATCCAGTATCACAATATCAGGCTTCTTTGCAAGAATAGTTCTATCTGCGATAGTGACTTATTATTAGTTTTAGAGTTAGGTACTCATAATGTATTTGCCTGTAATGCACTTTGGTGGCATGCTTTCTGTGCTGCAATCTCTCACCATATGGTACTGGCAGAAAACCAGGACTGTTTGACTTCTCACGGTTTACAGTATTTATGCGGGGTCAGGGCCATTTCATCAGACACTGTAGTCATACAAAATTTTGTTAATTCTCAAAAATAGGTACCTACTTTGTCAACTGATTGTAAATATTTTGTTTTTTTTCTTTTCGTGGGTTTTGACTATTTTTTTATAACACTAATTGATGGGACGGACAAGTCGTTCGCCTGGTGGTAAGCGACACGTTTATCCATAACAGTTTTAAATCGCAAAGATCTTAGAGGCACTGCCACTGCGCCCATCATCTTGAGACATAGGTGTTTCCCCACGGGAATCTTGTGCACCTTTGTTTAAAGAATTGGGAATTTTGCCGTTACCGTGTACGTACATTTTCGAAGTGGTATGGTTTGTTAAGCAAAACCTATAAATCTTTAAAAAAAAATACAGATGTACATACTAGAGGTGTAAGTGACCCAAATAGACTGGTGTACCTACAATAATAAACCTAGATTGTGTTATTACAAAAATCAATGTGTCCGAATTTATAATTTATTTATTTATTCAGTTCTACAACGCTATACACATTATATCATTCAATTAGGTATTTAACATTACAAAACAAAGAACTTAATCATATAGCAGTTATAGGTGAAGACAACATGCAATGTAGAATAAGAATGTTAACATTTACTATTACAATTTGAATCGATCAATTATATTAAATTTATAAGAATGTCAATAACATTAATAAAGCAAAAAATAAAAAAGTAAATCCAAAATAAAGTAATTAAGGCACAAGACACACAAAACAATATACCTACCTATATATATTTAAGATGTTTTACGATGTCAGGGACTTGATAGAATGTCTAAATTTGGGCAAACTGTCGGCAAAGATGTCAACAGTGTTCATACACTTACTGTTATGCAGACATGCCAGTCTAACCAGAGGTGCAAAGTAGCCCAAATTGGAGTGGGAGCTTGGGGTACAGAATAGATTAAAACATTGCGAGGACCTTGGCAACCTACGCGGTATGTTAAAGTCTAGTTCGTTCAGTAATTCAGACGTATCCAGGATTCCATTAGCAAGCTTAAAGAAGAACAGATTGTCGAGAGTGTGCCTGCGATGCGATAATGATTCCAACTTGAAGTGCTTAAGTCTGACGTCATAGTTCTTTTAAGACTTAGCAAGAAAACAGGAATAGGTCAAGTGCCACATGAATCTTTTCTGCACCCTTTCGAGTTTCTTTTTGTATACGTCATAGAAAGGGTTCCATACAACACTATAGTGCTCCAACCCGCTTCGCACCAAAAAATTGTACAGCATAATTTTAATGCTAGGCGACTTAATGGCCCTACAGTTTCGGAAGACGAAACCGAGGGTTTGAAAACATCAACAAACAAACCGACGTTTCGGGCCCTTTACAGGTCCCACGGTCACGGTTGACCATGGGACCTGTAAGGACCATGAAAAAACAAATATACGCGACTTAAATCCGGAAAAATAGTTTCACTTCCTAGGTGTATGCATGTTTAATGAAATAATGATTATGATATTTAATAGGTTGACATTGATAGTTATTATTTTCTTGTTATTAATTAATTGATTGATTATTCCTTATACACGTCCGATGACAGTGCTATAATTAAATTAATGTAATGCATGCTTAGTCAGGTAAAACATGTGTTCTGTAATAGTTGTTCCACCTTTCACACCATGTTTTAAGCTGACAAGTCATAAGTTGACAAGTCCCAAAAGCCTATAATTTCACCAGCACTCTTAGCCTTCCAATAGAGTTTATCTAAAGTGTCAAACACTGTAGAGAAGCTTTATCACTGGACAGGAATAGCATCAGAATGGTCAGTAAAGCCTTAACAAAGTCAAATAATCTTTATTTCATAGGTAAGCAAATTACATTACATCATACTGATTAAACTCTTCTGCTCATTCGTAATGCAGATTCTCCTGAGGAGAATGAGCAAGAAACTCTAGGGGTTGCTCTTTAGAAATATACATTTGAATACATTTATCATTACAATGTTTAATTTAAACATCTTAGACATCGACAATACCTGAAAGAGGTAAACGAGTTGCTACCAAGGATTTTTATCATAAAATTGTATTTATAACCTTTAGTATAAAGTTTTTGTTTCACAATAGTTTTAAACCTCGTTAGTGGCAAATTTTGAATATCAATCGGAATCTTATTACAAAGGCGACAAGGTACTGTGGCTTGAATAAGCACATGTCAAATATTGGGTACAGAGAGAATAGACTGTGTAGATTCTGCCACGAGGCGGATGAAACTCCTGTGTATCTTCTCACACAATGCTGCCCCCTGATGGGCGTACGAAGCTCCATACTAGGAGGCACTTGCCACAGCCAGAGGACATAAAATCTGTCGGAACCAGGAAAGTCCTTCAGTTCTTCAATACTGTCAGCCTTGGCTCTCAATAGAGCAGTTGATGGTCACAGTGATGAAGGTCTGCATGAATGAAACCACCCTAATAATAATAATAATACCCTTCCAAACCGGAAATCAGTAGTGCACACATTACAGCTTGGCGGCAGAAATAGGTAAGGTTACAGTGCGTCACTGGACGAAATCTTTCACAAGGAGCTCTACTGACTACATTATTTTTAATAATAATTAACTTAACTTTTTGGCTTAATATTTTTAAAATAATACTCAATAAGCTGTTGTCCACAAACTAATTCTGTAACCGAAAACGCAAAGTGCTGTAACTCCGAAATAATATTATGACGATTATTGCATTATGAACTCCCTTACCCGCCCTCGCGGAGGGGGGCTCCAATACGAAATAAAATTATCGCGTTGCCGGTGGTTCCACTTTCGTCATAATTGCCCTCGAGTTGCCTCGTCAAACTTGGACATAGAGATGGTACAATGGATTTGTAACTAGTATCATACTATGTAACTTCTGTATGTAAACAATCTTACTTTAATATTAGTTACCCTATTTAGCCCCACTGCTGAACGCAGGCTTCTTCTTCTTATTCAGTTTGGGCTACCTTGTGAGCCCACTGCGGATACGAAACTTCACACATGTCATTAAATTGTTTTGCAGATACGTGTAGGTTTTATTTTTGTGGCATATTAAAAAGGCATACCGTTAACCGTTAAAAGTCGAATTTGAAATTAGATTTATTTTTTCTCATGGCAACTTTATTCACCCCAGATTGGGGAGCTATTTTTCCAGTATCAAGTTTAATGACAAGGACGCAATGTCGGAAGTATACTGATGCGGTATCCGCGATTAACGAGACGTGGTCTCGCCATAGCAATCGCTTTCAAACTTATTTTAAAATAAAAATCAGTGAAACAAATAACAACAAAATAATATATATGTTATTACTGTACTCCTGCCAAGTGACATTCGCATCTCTGAAATTAGTACATGATTTTTCAGAAAAAAAAGACATTTTCAATTGAATGTTTGGGTCTCCGTCACGATCTGTAGTCTGTCTGTTACACATTAGATTTAGATAAAAAAAGTTTCAACATGTCTGTGACCATAGGACTTGTAAAGGGCGCGAAACGTTGGTTCATTAGCAAAAACAAATAGGTGCACGTAGTTCAGATCTAAAGAAAATAGTTTTATGTCTATTATTCCACTTTCAAATTTTATGCATACCGATTGAGGAAAGTTTTTTAGATAATGCAATTTACTTGGGTGCCAAGAATTACTTCGTTCGCTGCGTATTTTTATAAACCCGTAGATATACTCGTATATTGGTGGTAAAAGTACTTAATATTTTTACCAATATTTTGTTTTAAAAAAGGGAAACTGGTGTCAATAGTGGAATTTTTATATATAATTACACGATGATTTTAAGCGAAAACGGAACGCGCCTAAAATAAATTGTCATTCAGCCAATACACGTTCGACTTTGTGCAGACTCAACTTAATTTTTTGTAGTAAAAACAAAAATTGTTATAAAAAAGAACGATTAGGTAATCTATATAATAATATGCGTGAAATAATAATATGACATTCGTAGACGGGCATTAGTTTCAAACAACTGTTTTGAATATAAAATTTTGTACTTATGTACTTAAAAATAAACATCTCTTTGTTTTTATTCAATTAAAAGATAGTTATATTACTTTATTTATATAGCAGTTTTTAACCGGCTTAAGAAACGGAGGTGGTTTGCAATTCGGCTGTATTTTTTTTGTGCGTATTACGCGATTACAGGTTTGGACCGATTTCCCGATTTTGATCATCCTTTTGTTATATTTAGTATTAGTCCCATAATAAATGAATTTGAAGAAAATATTCCACCTCTAAGGGTGGTAAACTAGGGGATGAATCTGGTTTCACTCAATTTCAACAAAACTTGGCAAATAGATGTAATTCTACCAACTTTTGAAGTCGGTTTTTTTATATATCTGTAAACTTTTGGTTAAACTCTTAACATAGGTGTTTCGTGCCCTTTTACAGGTCCCATACTCACGTCTGACTGACATCTGAGTTTCATTTCCAGCGTGTATGAACCGCGAAAGCCTGGGAACTAGAAAATGTACCAAATCCACCAAAATAATAACAAAATCAGTAGCAACCAGTAAGCTCTATTCATGGCTAAGATATTCAACGCACGCTTCAAACACCCGCAGTGTGGTCACAAATGCCAATTCGCGTACTTCTCAGCCACTACTGACCGGTTCTCTACTGGACTTCATCCGCTGTACGCTTTGTACGGTAGACTTTTGCTAGATCGTCACCGAAAATTAACCCTTAGTTAGTATTTAAAATTTTGTTAAAATTTTATTTTTTACGAAATAAAACTATTTTTTCGGATATAAATTGTATATTTGTTTTTACAAATATCCCATGGTCACTGCTAACCATTTTTTTTATAATATCTAGTGACGTATGGTGAACTACACGCCTGTTCATAACAGTTGCAGTGCCACTCAGAGCTTTAAATCGCAAAGATCTGAGGGGCACTGCCGCTGCGCCCGTCACCCTGAGACATATGTTGACAAGTCTCATGTGCCTGTAATTTCACCAGCACCCTTCGAAACCGGAACACAGTAATGCTGACATTACAGATAGAAATAGAAAAGGCAGCAGTATTCCCCTGGACTAACTTTCTCACAACGAGCACAGCTCCTACAAGATTAACTGCAAAGAGACCAAAACGTAGATCTTAGATTTAGGTCCGAAATTTTTTTTGTTTACGATGACGGTATGGACATGTCATGCACCTGATGGTAAGTTTCACGCTCAAAGCATTAAATAAAAAGATTCGAGGGACACTGCCACTGCGCCACCCTGACGTAAGTTGACAATTTCACTAGCACCGTTATCCTTCAAAAACGGAATGCAATAATGTGAGCATTGCTGCTTGGCGGCAGAAATAGGAAAGGTAGTATTTCCCAGGACCGACTCTTTCATAAGGAGCTTTATTGCTAACACTAGCTTCATTTCCAACAAAACCATTTACAAAAGTCTTCTGTTGTTGCTCAAAGTATCTGAAAAAAAGATAAAACTCACTTGAGCGACTTTAGAAAGCGATTTTCTATATAACAGTCAATTTCCCAAACAGGTATAAGGCAATAACTCACATTTTCCAATTTCGAAATGAGCATCCGACCAATCACACTTCGAGGAAAATCTAAACGGGGATTCATCACGCAGCGCCACGCCCATTGGCTAATCCAATATTAAGCACATTCCGACATTAGATACAAAGTGAACATTCCGAAAATTTAATAATCTCACTCCCACACCTATGTTTCGACTGGGGTAGTCAGTGTTGGGAGAATTCGGAATTCGAATCGGTTTTATTGCTATTCGTTTCAAATGCCACTAGTGTCGACGGGCTATAATTGTATCTCATTGGTTTCCCAAACAAATTTACTCTCTAACTAATAATACTCTTAACTTACTATGTCTTATAATGTAGCATTAGTTAACTCATACATATATCTTCATCACTGAGTAGTACCTGGTATTCAATTAAATGCAGCAGAGTGTTTGTCTCACGTGGTGAAAAAAGAACTACTTTCCATAGTCAATGTTTATCATTTCGACCCAAATGTATAGGAAAGTCCTTCTTTAAATATTTTTCAGACCTTTTGGGATAATTTCGCTTATTACGGGAGCGTAGGCACGCTGACTTTTTTTTTAAAAAGCCGATTGTTTCGATTCGTATTCGGTTTCGGTTATAACATCCCTGATATCCACCCTAAGTTATCAACCTATCTCTAACTCTGCTGAATTATTAACAACAATTTTATGATTACGTTTAGCCGGGTATAAGTGGCGGACGTGACGCGAAAGTCGATTGGTGAAAAATGGCGGGAATTCTAGCATTTAATATTTTATTGGCTTCGATTTGAGTTATGTTAGTTTGGGGGAGAGTAATTTTCAGTGCTGTGACTCAAATATTAACAAGTCTTAAAATACTATTGTAAGAAAAGCGTTATTGTGTAACTTGCGAAGGGTGTGTCGGCTTTCCTAAGAATAAATTTTACTTACCACACTTATCCCGTTTGTGGACAGTCCGTAAAATTAAAAAAAAATCCGTTTATGTATCCGCTATTGATCCGAAAAAACTATCCAGAACTGTTGCAGTGTCTTTCGGACCTTTAAATCGCAAGAATCTGAGTGGAGCTGCCTCTGCGCCTGTCATAAATTCGTAGAACAAAATTGACGCCATCTTGGATTCTGTTATTTGGCTACTGTTAGAAGATTTGTGAAATATTATTCGTTTAAAAAACAAAAAATATTATTGTAAATAGGTCGTGAGTCTGTTGTTAAGCGACACGCCTGTTCATAGCAGTTGCAGTGCCTTGAGACACAAGTCCCTGTACCTGTAATGTCACCAGCAGCCTGTAAAACTGGAATACCATAATGCCTCACATCACGGCATGGCGGCGCAAATAAGTACCGTGGCAGAACTTCCCTGTACGAACTCTTTCACATGGAGTTATACTGTTACTAAATACTATGCTATGAGATGTTTAAATCAACTCTTCTTGTTAAGACCATTATTAATATTCAAGCTTTATTTGATTTTCTCACAACACTCAATCTTACGTCTGTCATAAAAAGAAATATATAAATCACAAAAAAGAAACCAAACGAGAATTGTGACGTCATAAATAATCCGCCATATTTGTTGCTTTCACACAAAGGAATTATACAGGCCCCAATGATACGGTATGGATAAAATACTGTATCTGATTATTGTTGAACCCTTTTGGTTTTATTGAGAATCTACAGTAATTGTTAGGATAACACCGAGGGTGTTTATTTGGGGTTGAAGCTTGGATATCCGAGCTTTAGGAGACAAGTTACATGTTCTTTCTATATGAATAAGATTTTTTTTAAAGGACCAAATGACGGGACGAGCAAGTCGTGCGCCTGGTGGTAAGCCTGTCTATAACAGTTGCAGTGCCACTTAGAGCTTTGAATTATAAGGCTCTGACGGGCACTGCCACTGAGTTGGCAAGTCCCATGTGCCTGTAATTTCACCTTACCCTTCAAAACTCTCACACTACTATTGGGCGGCAGAAATAGGTAAGGTGGCAGTTCTTCCCTCGATGAATTCTTTCAGAAGGACCTCTACAGCTGCTGGTTAAGGGAAAGTGGATGAAAGCAAATAAAAGGGATTCATTTCCTAATTTGCCATTTTAAGAGGCGGAATATTTTCTTTAAATTTGAATGCTCCCGGTACTGAGGTACCCCCTTTTCAACAAAAAAAGAAAACAGAAAACCACTTTTATTTTGAAGTCGCTTAAAAACTGTATGAATGTCACGGCAGTAAAAACATCACGATTTTCAATTATTGTATTTTTATATATTTAACGGTTGGAAGTTGTCCACTGCAAAGCACGTGCCTCCTAAACAGAACATTAACATTCTAACACCCTACTAAAGCAGATTAACGCCTAGGATTAACTCGGTAATGAATATTTGAACCAACGGTTAATTCTAGTTGTGTTACAAACCACTCGGTGGTTAACGAAGTCTAGTCAAGTATTGGATTACTGTAACTACTCTAGTTACAGGTGTAAAACGCAGTTTTATTTAAGTTTTGTTTTTTTTATTCAATTTGTATTGAATTGATGTTCAATATTTTTTTGTGAAATTACTCCACTACTTTGTCGCTTTGAAAAAATTCCTTCAATCCGGCCGGATTCGAACCGTTCTAGACACTAAGCCATTGAACAAACCAGCGGACCTCACGAATTTTTCTATGTGCTTGTTGTTTAATCCTTTTGTATTTGGTTTTTCAACGACTTTTTAGCCGTAGCGCCATTTATGAGAAATCTATCAAAGCATTTCGTCACCCAGGTAACTTTACAGCTACCAGCCACGGCTAGAGGTATTGCTATTAACTGTATTTAAATTTGTATTGCATTAATATTCAATATCATGTTTTTATTTTAACCGCGGCTAAAGTAAATTTTACTACCGGTACATGATATTATTATCAGTCATATATTTCGTCATTTAGTACAGTGGACAGAGACTATAGATTCGGACGTGCTGCAACTCTGGTTTGATTTTTTTTATGATACTAAGACGTAAGTGACGGGATGGACAAATAAGCGACAC
This sequence comes from Hyposmocoma kahamanoa, assembly GCF_003589595.1. NCBI lineage: Eukaryota > Metazoa > Arthropoda > Insecta > Lepidoptera > Cosmopterigidae > Hyposmocoma > Hyposmocoma kahamanoa. Next base: position 1,843,026 of record NW_020653397.1, on the reverse strand, counting down.
TTCTGCTCATAACAGTCACAATGCTACTCAAAATCACATACATCTGAGTAGCACTGCCCCTACACCCGTCACCCTAGGACATAAGTTGTCAACTTCCATGTACCTGTAATTTCCCAGCACCTTTCAAAACCGACACGCAGTAATGCACACATCATTGCTTGGATTGAATTGTTGCGTTCCGGTGTCGAAGGGTAAGTCTCTAAAATCTTTGCGTTCAAAATCTCACTCAGAGCTTTGCTGCAATGCGACTGCTATGGACTGGCGTGTCGCTTAACACACGACTTGTTCGTTCTGTCATTTGGTGTCATTAAAAAAATGCGCTATCGTCACTTTCCATCATGTGAAATGTTAGTCCAATAGCACACCTATGTTTTATTTAAAGAAAAGGGTTGTCAAAAATATCAAATCGATATAAAGTTAATTCTTCGATATAAAAGTAAACTACTTTCCGAATAGTCATTATATAATTCGATCTACAAGCGCTGCAAAAGCTATTGAGAAATGACAACGAAAAAAGAGGTGTATATACTCTTCAACAATACTTGAAAAAGCGCCAAGGACCATTTGCCATGAAATCCTTTACTATTGAATTAGTAGTATCAATGGACTCATACAAATGTGTAACAGCCATACATTCATACAAAATTAACAATAATTCCCCAGTTGTGAAAGGTTTCCGACTCGATGCGCGTACGCATCTAATTGTCGATTTGTTCTCTAGCTTTTAGGGTTCTGTGCGTATAAACGAAATTATGAGAACCATATGACGTCAAAGTATCGTAGGGAATGAAGTCTAAGAATGATGAAACTCTAGCGGTTGCACTTTGTAAATAGACATTTTGTCTTCACATTTAATTGTTTTTAATATTTAATTCAAATATAAGTAAGTAGATCACATTTATGAATTTTTGTCATCAAAGTGTATGAAGTTATATTACTGAGTTTCGGGTTTGGGTGCTGGTGAAATTGCAGGCACGTGGGACTTGTCAACATTATATCTCAAGGTAGCGGACGCAGTGCCAGTGATTGCTCCTTAGATCTCTGCGGTTTGAAGCTCCGAGTGGTTTTTTAACTGTTATGGGTAGGCGTGTCGCTTACCACCAGGTGCACGACTTGTTCGTCATGTCGCTTGATGTATTAATAATTGTAACTTTAATTATTAATATTAAGATCGAACACTCAGAAAAAATTCTTTCGATCCGGCCGGATTCAAACTGACGTCTTATAGCATACCATGCCAGACGCTATAGCAACTAAGCCACGGAACGAACCAGCAGACCTCACGAATTTTTCTATGTGTTTGTTGTCGTGTCTTCGTATTTGTTTTTTTCAACGATTTTTTAGCCGCAGCGCCATCTATGAGAAAATAGTGTAAAAACTAATTGAATATCAATTCAATACAAATTTAAATCGTAACTTTGTTATAAAAAAACCGACCTCAAAAGGTCGAATAACACCAATTTGCCAAGTTTTATTGAAGACGGTTACCGGAATATTTCCTTCAAATTTAAATGGGATCAATACTGAGGTACCCTCTTTCCAGTAAAAAAAAAGAATCGTCATAATCGGTTCTCAAAAAGTTATAGCATAACATACGTAAAAAATACAGTGGAATTGAGAACCTTCTCTTTTTTAAGTCGGTTAAAAAGTTATATATTATAGAAGCATATAAATGACTTTGTGACTTTGTTATAAACAAATTATAAAAAGACGAGCAGAACCTTAACCGCACAATTACAATACTCTCTACATTTTTTCCCCCACATCTGTCAGTCGTATGACGAATCACTTTGTCATATCTGACAGCTTTTTTGTTCGTCACATGTAATTCTCACCCTTTTGATTGGATGGACAGACACACAAAACTTACAGGCGGCGTGACGTTATGAATTTATGCAGTTGTTTCGAGGAGTGAAAGTATTTTTTTATTTGTTTATGTTATGCCAAGAAATGACGGATGGACGTATGTAGAGTATACTTATCTAGATTACAAGAATATAATTACACATAGAGAGAGCTGAAATGTTTTTTTATAGGAGCATGTTTTAGTTTTTCATGCTAAATTTAAATTCAATTTTGAAACCAAAACTGAATTTGAAAACATTGCGTAAATATTTTGAAACGGCCGTTAAAACATAAAACATATTTCCCCTCAATTTTTATTCAAAATGGCGGTTACGTCCTTTCTACAAAATACCGACGATATTATACTTTCCTCTGAAATCACAGAATTATCGTGTGTTATTCTATATTTTTAAAGATAACTAACAATTACATTGCCATGACATTTAAAAGTTCAAAAAGTTATAACTGTAAGTGTTTATCAGGTTTTTATCACGTTTCGTCAAAGTCAAATAATTTTTAAAATATACAGGTTGCCATTTTAGTGGGTAAAAATAAAACAGAAAAATGTAACTAAAAATTTCAGTTGCAATCACCGTTCGTCTCGCAACAATGGTGTCCGCTCACAAATCGATGACGCCAAATCCAATTTCATGGGTGAAACCAAACGTTCGCGATTACTATGAATTTTCCCACCAAAATACCAAAAGAATGGCGCTGAATGTTATTTCCCGCTAAAACTGACGCCATGTTAGCTTGAAACATCTTGACACTCAAAAAAATTGATTACTTGTAGTGTTATCAATATTTTTCGTGGCTTACGAATTTTAAACTTCCAGTCGTATGCATTGAAGTGCTTGAAACGATACTGCAACACCAAAATACTTTTAAAATCAAACATAATAGCATAAACAACATTGAATGCACATTGTGAAGTGTCAATTAACTTTGATCCAAGTCGCAGCGACAGCCGCTTTCATGTCGCAACGGTGAATTTCAGGACATCGCAAGGAATCTGGTTAAAATCCAACTGTGTTAACCGTGGGACACACTGAAGTGTAAATCGTAGAATGTTTGGTACATTTTTGTTAGGAATTAATGAAATATTCATTATTCATCATTAGTAGCAGTAGAGCTTCTTGTGAAAGATCGTTGGGAATGGTATTAATGCTTATATTACTGCTTGGCGGAAGAAATAGGTAAGGTGGTAGTACAACCCTGGTTGAGCTTTTTCACAAGGTACTCTACGGCTAGTAAAACATCGGTCGCCATTTTGCACTGTTTCGATGACCCTCTCTTGCTTCACTTCCATTCATCAAGCTTTTCATACAAGCCTTCTTATTCTATAGTAAATATTGCACTCTCAATAAAAAGGTGACTAAATTCCAAAGTTTACGTTTTTGTTGAAACTATATAAGTTTCGAATTAAAACTAATTTCTCAAGTTCGAAACCAGGTAACCGACATAAAAAAACTTGTATTATATACGTCACAACGTACAATGTGAAATTTTGATTGAAATAAACAAGATGTTGTTTAAGTTGATAATGTAACTTGTTTCATCAAGTACAATTTTTGCAACAACAAACACTATGATTGTAACAACACAGATCTTTGCGAGTTAAAGCTCTGATTGGCTCTGCAATTGTTGTTTGTCCCGTCACTTGATATTATTAAAAAAAATTTAGAGATTTTTTAAGTGCATGATAAAACGAATCATATTTATCGAATTTGAAAAATCAGTTAAATCAATTTGTACATAAAACGTATTTTGTTCACTGTAACAACTTATTTGTAAACTTGCATTCTTAACCGATTAGCCGCTTTGGATGTGGTTTAGCCAGCGTAGCCAATGTACGATTCGGTCAATGAATTTTCTTGAGCTTGCGGCTGTTCGCCGTAACCACAAGTCTATTATTCGAATCCCAATTCAAAGTTATGTTTACTTTACTCAAGATACTTTTACGAAGTGAATTTGATAGCGTGATGGGACGAACAAGTACATATCGTAATGATCTGAGATGCACTAACACTGCGCCCGTCTCTCTGAGACATAAGTTAAAAAGTCCTGTCTGTAATTTCACCAGCACCCTTACCCTTCAAAACCGAAACGTAGTAATACGAGTGTTACTGTTTGGCGGCTGAAAAAGGTAAGGTCTGCTGCTGCTAATTAACTTATTTTTAAGTCGAAAAAAATTACAAATTTCTTGTACCAACACATCAGATATCAAAATATAGTGATCATATCATGGAGCATGAAAATCTTGTCAGATTTTCCGTGGCAAGAAACCAGCTTCGAAGATTCACTTATAATAATCATAACGATATGTTAGCCGGTGTACCATGGGTGTACCAGGCGAACAGAAATCGTGAAACGCCTCTAAAGCGCTAGAGGCGTCTCGTGGACGAACTCTTACACAAGGAGCTCTACTGCTAGTAATAAATTTACACATTTCTTGTACCAACACATAAGATTAACTAGAGTCATCATAATATCACGGAGCAAGAGAATCTTGTCAGATTTTCCGTGGTCACAAGAAACCAGCTTCGAAGATCATCGTTAACTTATAATAATCACAAAAATGTATTAGCAGTTGTACCGGGCGAACAGAAATCGCCTATATACGTCTATAACACTTATCAAGCACTTCTGACATTCAAATCGGTATTTACTTAAAGGTGACATTACTTGTATGCTATATTGAATAAATTTTCTTTCTGTCATGGAAATGGTGGACATATGTACAATAACTGGTAGTGAATGTTTAAAGCCTAGTCGGCTAAAAATGAGCACATAAGGACGATACAAACGCGCCATTTTTCGTTGTAAGTGTGTATTCGATGACTCCGTAACGTCCAGTATGCACGTTGTATGCACTTCCCGAATGCCACTTACACAGCTGGAAAATTAGATTCCACGCGATCTAGATTCCAGACCATTCCAGCTGCTGGCCAAGAGCTAGAATTACTGTTATTTAGAATTAAAATAATTTTCATGCGAATTGCAACGCAGCTTAGTTAAAGAATGTGCCTACCATCGTAGTATATAATTGTATTACAGCTTTACTTTGTTAAATTTTAAGGTTAGAGCTTCTAATTTTGCACGGTTGAAAGTAAGAATCGATGTTGTATTTCTGTTTAATTTTGTTTTCACAGTCAAATAATTTATTGCATATCACAGTTGAAGCGTATAAAACACAATTTAAGTTGGTAGATTATTGTAAAGTACCACGTGACACCCTCTAAGGGTAGGACAAATTACAGAAAGACATAATATACGCGATTTTAGATCGGAAGAAATAGATTTTTTTAAATTAATTTTAAGTTTTTTAAATACACATTATTTTTTTATTTTATAATATCAAGTAACGGGACGAAGAAGTTGTGCGCCTGGTGGTAAGCGACAGGCCTATCCGTAACTGTTACAGTGTCATACAGAGCTTTAAATTGCAAAGATCTGAGGGGCGCAGTTGACCAGTCTCATGTGTCTCTTCTAAACCGGAACGCATTAATGCTCACGTTACTGCTTGGCGGCAGAAATAGGTACTTCCCTGTAGTACTTTACTGTAGTACTGTCATTCGACAGGTAACTTACTAGAAATGACAGGTTAAAAACAGGAAAGAAAATATTGATTATTGTTTAAAAAAAAAATAACTTTGTTGTGTTTTAATTATTAATACAAAGATCGAACACTCAGAAAAAATTCCTTCGATCCAGTCGGATTCGAACTGACATCTTCTTGCATACCGTGCCAGACGCTATACCAACTAAGCCACGGAACGAACCAACGGACCTCACGAATTTTTCTATGTGCTTGCGTCGTGTCTTTGTATTTGGTCTTTCAACGACTTTTTAGTCGTAGCGCCGTCTATGAGAAACCTATTACAGATTTATCACCCAGTTAGTACCTTTACAGCTACCAGTCCTGGCGAGAGATGTCGCTATTCACTGTATTAATTAAATTTTTATTGAATTGATATTCAATTATTATTTTTTGTTGTGTTTGTGAACTGGGTTTCCTATCACAGGTGTTATAGTGCTTAAAATAAAATTCCTGTGGCTATTATTGTAAACTGAGAAGTGTTACCCTTAACATGACCCATTACCCATTATTCTTATTATTCTAAATAATAAAGGGCAACACATATTCTGCAAACTGTCACTTTAAAAACAATCTGTCAAACGTCAAAAACAAAACATAAAAACCACGAAATTAACCCAAAAACATTAAAGACAATAAAGACCAATTAATTCCGAAATGTTTAACAAAAGAACATTTCGGACAATAGATTTAGGTCTACAAAATGGCGTGAAAATTATGCACATAAGTAAATGTTGACAAGTTGCTTCTGGACCCTGAAATGATGGCGCTAGTGTTGTTTTTTTGACAGCAACGTTCGTTGCCAGTAGAAGTAGAAACTAGTTCTTGAAAACTACGCAAGACGGCGAGAGCTCAAAGTTCACTAGTCAAGTCTTAAAATGTGGTGTTTGAATAGCCATAGTTTAGAACAAGAGATAATTGGCAATGATTCGATATGGTCGCAGAGTTGACGTCATTTTGAGAACGACAAATGACAAATTTTTACATTTCTTTAAAAACACTTCGCGCGTCGTTTCAACAACAAATTTGGACCTTACCGCTTTTACTGTATAGTTTAAAATTAGCTTCGTTTATGTTATAAATTAGATGTAAAGTTATTATGAATATTTATGGTTGTTATTTTGAATTCGTAAAATTCTGCCACCCAAGAAGTTGTCTTGTTGCCGCTATTTCATTATAACACGTTTTAAGTGTTTTTTAACTTATTTATTGTTCCATGTAAATTGTTCATACTATAAATAAATTCCTTCTACTATAATAACATAATAATAATGCACCCACACTATAACCCCGCAATAGGGAAACCCTACTGCGGTTGTTTATGTGTGTAGTGGACACACACATAAACAACCACAAATTACACCCAAACTCACGAGATAAATGTATGTGGGCTATACAAATATTTTTCCCGGCTCGGGAATCGAACCCAGAATCTCTGCGTAGCAGTCCAGCATGATACAGAGTTCTAGAGCAACGAAACTAACTCCGAAGTTACGAAAAATACTGAGAGAAAAATCAATTTGCATTAGTTCATTTATCTTAAGTAGAATCAAACCCGGAAACTCAGTGTCATCCGCTGAGTTATCGAAGGTAATCAATGATATTTTATTGTGATATTACCATGTGGTAGTGCCACCTGGCAAAAAATCCGTTGAAAACCATAAACAAAATTCTGCAACAAGCACATAGATAAATTCGTAAGGTCTGGTAACTTTTCAGGTCACTGGTTTGAGTCTGGCCGAAGCGAAATAATTTTTCTCTGTGTTTGTTTTTTTTATAAACTGTGAGTGCGTGAGGTAAATACATCCATCTCACCTGATGGAAAGTGACGATGGAGCATGCACACCTAAGTTGCCTATTCACTCTTGCCTGAAAAAGTGAATAGGCAACTTAGGAGGAAAAAGTGAAAAGGCACAAGTTATAACGTATTATAGGGAATTTCACTCCATAACCTTTCGCCATATAAATGTGGAGGCGTAAAGGCGCTAGGGTTCCAGCCGACGCCTAGTCTCTCGGTGATGGAAAGGGGAAGGCGAAATTAAATCGTGTAAAATACCTATAATAATGTAAAATATCCTTGTTTTAAAGACGTGGAATGTGTTGCAATATCTTCTCTACGCATAAAATTATAATATTTTAATTGCAAAGTTTTTATGAACAATAAAAAACATTTTGTAAAAACCATTTGTTGTTTTAACTGTTGTTTTTGCACAGGTGCCTGTGCATTGGTTAATTTTTAATGTGCTCTTAAGGTGCGTCCCCGAACAAAACGCTGCGTTAATGTTTTATGAACATTTTTACTGCCAATTTATTTGTCATTTAAAGATAAAATCAATTATTTAAAATATATTGGGTTTTATTTTTTAATTTCCATCACGAGCTGTGTAGAGCATTAGAGCTCCTTGGAAAAGAGTTCGTCCATAGAAATACTGCCATCTTACCTATTTCTGCCGCCAAGTAACCGTTACTGTGTTCCGGTTTGAAAGGTAAGAGTGCTGGTGAAATTACAGGTTCATGTACCTCTTCGTTTTGCGATTCTTCGTTCTCTGTACACGCTGTTCGTCTCTGAAACTCTCTCCCAGTTACGATAGACAATTGCAATCGTTAAACATATTTAAAAATCAAGTAAAGAAATTATACCTCTCACAATAGCAATGGACTGCTGCTGGACTGGTTCTTGTATGTTATTATATTGTATATGTGTAGATGTATATGTATATAATGTTGTATGCATGTATTGTATATTCATAAGTATAATGTGTTGTTAATAATTTCTATATGTCTGTGTAAATATTCATATCAAGCATCTCCGCTTTTATTCATGTTTAGTCTCGCTGTAAGCGGCAAGACCGCCAATTGTTACCCTGGTAATGTGTTTAATTTTTTGTACTGTGATCTCTATGTATGTGGTGCTAACAATAAAGAATTTTCTATCTACATCTTAACAGTTCATGACGGTTACAGTGTCGCGCAGAGTTTTAAATCGCAAAGATCTGAGCGGCACTGCCACTATGGCCGTCACCCTAAGACATAATGTCGGGGATAGTGACAATCCGCGCATGTAGCATTGGTAAAAGGCGCATATCTGCACAAACAAAATTTTTACAGGAGAGAGATTTTTATGAGAGAGAGATGTTATTCCAATACGACATAAATTTTTTGCACAGTAAGCATTAATTTATGTTGTCTACGGACTGATAACAATAGATTCCCGTATATCACGCTGATTTGTTTGCCACGACCATACGCGGATTTGACTTGGCCACTAAATTACCTGGATGGAAACTCATCATCCAATGCTAGTTACGCGTAAATGCTCTATCCTCGACGATAAGTTGATGAGTCTCATATGCCTGTATTTTCACCGGCACCCTTACCCTTCAAAACCGAAACACAGTAATGTGAGCATTACTGTTTGGCGGCAGAAATAGGTAACATGGCAGTAAGTCCCTAGACGAACTCTTTTAAAAGGACCTTTCTTTGTTTGTTACTTGTCTATCGTATTGGGTTTTTTCAGCTTTTATCGTCGGAGTGATTTAACTTTTTTTTTAAATTTATTTTTGTAGTTTAATGACAAACGGTATTTTGGGGTAATGCTGCCGATATTAATAGAATCTTTGTCCTATAAAAAAGTGCGGTGAGGCAATTAACAATCTGGGCCCGAGACTGTCTTTGAGAGTTAGGTTTAACGAGAGTAACATTCTTACACTAACGTCTCAGTATATTTAATTACTAATTAACTAAAAAATTCTTTCGTTCCGGCCGGATTCGAACCGACGTCGTCTAGCATACCGTGCCAGACGCTATATCAACTAAGCAATTTTTTTCTGAGTGTTCGATCTTTGTATTAATAATTAGAACAAACTAGTGGACTAATTAAAAAAAAAAGTTGAATATCCAATGAATAGCGACATTTCTAGCCAGGGCTGGTAGCTGTAACGGTATCTAACTGGATGATGAATACTCAATATCTCTCATAGATGGCGCTACGGCTAAAAAGTCGTTGAAAAAACCAAATGCAACGACACGACAACAAACACATAGAAAAACTCGTTAAGTCCGCTGGTTCGTTCCGTTGTTTACTTGTTATTTATGTTGTTTTTTTTTTGTAAATAGTAACAGTAACAAAGATTCGAGGAATAAACATAAACCAACTATTTTTGACACTCATCTTCATAAAGTCACAAATTCATTGAAGGGGCTTCTATAATAAGATTCCGATTGATATTCAAAATTTGTCATTTACTTTTAAAACTATAGTGAAACAAAAACTTACTGTAAAGGTTCATACAGCTTCTGCGAACTTGGATGTCAATAATTCGTGGTAGCGACCCGTTTAGCTCATGCAGGTATTCTCAAACAAAGATGATTGAAATAAATATTGCAAATGATAAATGTATTTGCCCATTCTTCGCAGGGGAATCTGCCTTACGAATGAGCAGTAGAGTTTCATCGTCATATCGATTTCAAGTGTAATTTGCTTATCTATGAAGCATAATAAATAAATAACATCATCATATTCAGTAGCAATCAAAATAATTGAACTTTTAAAATTTTACTTTTCATTTTATAATTTATCATCACACTATATACCCGTAATGTATTCGAAAAGAGCGCACGCGCAATTACAAGCGGCAACCGGACAGATGTATTAATATTTATATTATTACGAATGTCAGTTTCAATTATGTCAGCGCATCTACATTATGAATCTGTCATAATGCGTTTGGGCACAAGCGTTAGCCATTGAGCTTTGTAAGTGCAATGTTTTATTGTTATTTGTACTTTTTATTATTATTTAACGTGTCGAGTGGCTCGCACACCGGTTGTCATGGTGTCCCCATCTCTGAGGTTCCGTGTTCAATCTCCTGCCGTGTCAGTGTAGGAAACTAATTTTATTTTATTTTTTAATTTAAGTTACTTACTTTGGTATCTGACCTACGTGTGTGACGTTGTCTAATATGTATTTCTGCCGTTCACTAACTAAAACGTGGTTAAGTGATAAAATATTTTTTTGAGATATCATACCAACCCCGTTTTCAGAATATTGAAATTCTTGATATTTCAGTCATACATCGTTAGGCTAAGTTCCGATAAGTTTAACTGTTTTTAAAAGGAAATATTGTGCTCTATTTTTGCTATTTAAATGGTTGTTTGACTATTTTTATCAATTAGCCGCGTTTTGGTTATTGGACGACAGATTTATATTTATTTATACGTCCAACTGATGGGCACGCGTCTCTTCGTCGAGGCTTTAGGCCATGGTCCGCTATAATAGACCAACGGGGGTTGGGGACTTAATATTTTTTCTGCGTGTTGAGAACCTTCTTGGACGTGGAGATTTCATCACGATGTCTTTCTTCACCGAAAAACTCATGGTAAATTTCATATTACATAAATTCCGAGAAACTTGGAGATGCGGACTCGGATTCCTAACATTAGGTTACCTCTTCAGTATTTATTTATTATAATTTGGCGGAAATTTCGAAATCTATATATTTTTTAATATTAGTGTAAAATTTTTACACTAGAAAACGTCATTTTTTAAGCTACTGCTCGTTCACTACGCTGACCTCCCTGAGAAGAACGAGCAAGAAGCTCTAGGGATTGCACTTTTCAAGTAAACTTAGACGCTATGCACTTTGAATCATAATTGTGTGACATCAAGACTCACGTTGTCTTTCCAAACATCTTTCTAACAAATACTTTTCAATTTTGTAATATGCCTTTTCAATTAAATTACTTTTAATGTAAGTTTTAAACTTACGAGATGGTCATCATAATATATGCTCCGGAATTTTATTGTAAAAACGTATACAGTTCTCCATAAAATAATCGTTTACCTTAGTTAAACAAAATCGTGGTACCATGAGTTTGGACTTAGTTCTAAGGTTAATATTATGGAGTACTACCGCCTTGCTTATTTCTTCCGGTTTAGACGGAAAAATGCTGGTGGAACTACAAGCACATAAGATTTGTCAATTCATATCTCAGGGTGACAGTCGCAGTGGCAGTGTACCTCAGATCTTTGCGATTCAAAGCTATGAGTGGCACTGCAACCGCTATGAACAGGCGTGTCGCTTAACAGCAGGCGTACGACTTGATCTTTCTGATGTCGGTATGATAAAAAAAATTGCAAATAAAATTATCTTTTCATTAGTAATGGATGTGTGTTGCCACTTCTCACATTCCATGCCCTTGCCCATCGGACCTGATGGAAAGAGACTATAAGGGCAACGATGGAGCATAAATACCTAAATCATGCCTTGTCACTTTCGCCTTGAAAAGGTTTGTTTAAGGTGTGATATATTTTAAATTAATTACGGCTTCAATAGGATAGTATTGTTGTCGCTGGATCATGGTCTGAGTTCAATTCCAGGTGGGATTTTGGACTTTGTGTTCAGAGCAGTCTCTGAAGTTAATCTCTTTGCCCTGGTACTCACAGTGCAGGGACGTATCTAGTTTGATACTTGGCAATTTGTGTGTTTGTCATTTGATCCGTTTTGCATAAACTTCTGCTTGCTAAACGAACTAAAAATAAATTTTACGTGACAAAGAAAAAAATATTACAATAGTCAAAATTACATGCACCGTCAATTGTCACGGTGGAGTTATTGTCACCAGTAGCGGCAAAAAAGACCATAAACGTAGCATCCCTCATTCGCGGAGATTGACATCTGTCCAGTAGGGATCTACCCCTAATGTATTTATGTCGGTGCTTACATAGCTACACCGGTGTCCTTTTGCCACGGTATGATTCTTCTTACGGTAAGTATACTATGTACTGAACAATAATAAAGTTAAATACATAACGACATTAAAAAATATATATGTAATAGTCCATAATATAAATATGTAGTCGGAGTAGAGCTCATTGTGAAAGAGATGGTCTGGCGAAGTACTGCTGCCGGTTTTGACGGGTGCTGGTGAAATCACAGGAATATCAGACTTGTCAACTTAAGTCTCAGGGTGACAGGCGCAGTGACAATTTGTTAGCCCCGTCCATTTTTTATAAACAAGTGACAGGACGAACAAGTCGTGCACTTGATGGTAACGGACACGCCTGTCCATGACAGATGCAGTGCCAGTCAGAGCTTTAAATCGGAAAGATCTTAGGGGTACCAGTGTACAACGCCCGTCACCCTGAAACATCAGTTGACAAGTCTCATGTGCCTGTAATTTTATCAGCACCCTTACCCTTCAAATTTATGTTATGAGAAATAACATATACTTTACTTGCACCCTTGCACCATATTTGTACTATACCAAGTCATATCAGACCCAGACTAAGTGCGATGGTATACATTTTTAATCAAAACATTTGCATCCCCTGCGTTAGCGTTAATTTCCATTGTTGTAGAGTGAATGACGTCAGTTGACTTATGCGAGCCTGGTAGGCGTGGTTCATGAATTCATTAAATAATTGACTAGATTTTTTTACATATTACATAAATTGTATTATTTATTATTATCTTTGTGTGTTATGGACAATGAGGTCCCTGATACGGTTCTCGGTAGGACCAATTTGGGATAGAACTTTTCTAAATTGGTTATGGTTTGAGTGGTATGGGTAGTGCTTCTGAGTAAATTCTGTTGTCCTGGTATTCCTAGTACGGGGAATTTCTGATCTCATAATCCTTTCTGATGCGTACGATGTTGGAACGGTTCTTCTTATCGTAATGGCGATATGCTTGCCACAGTGGTGAAAGAAATTTGGCTAATCAGCGTAAGACCGTTTGCGCACTACCGAATTCCGAAAGTTCCGAATCCGAAAGTGTCCGAAGTGTCATTTTATCTCTATGTGTGCAAACGATATTTGTAATTGAAATCTTAATCATAATTCCTTAAATAATAACAATAGTAATAAGCTACACAAAAACAATAATAAAAAAATATTGTCAATTGAATTACAATTACGTCAAATTACTAACAATCAATCAATAGCATCACACAATACTATCATCAAACGTGTAGAATGATTGCTTAAGGAGCCACGTTTTCAAGAGAAATGTGAATGACTTCCTCGATGGTGATTACGAGATAAGAAACTCAGAACTGCTTTTAAATACCAAAATTTTCGACTAACTTTTTTTACAACCATATGCATAGATTAAGCCGCACACTACGAACGTCACTCGTAAGCACTGTGATTTTTGGTAACGTAATAATGCAACGGGTACGATTACAGCTCGCTAGTGAGTTCCCGCCTTTATATAGAAGAATGACAGGAGCTGGTTCAAGTTGTCTAAAAACAATTCCTAATTTACACAAGGTATTTCTTTAAAAAAAAAATTCTCTTATATTTCTTAGCCTTCGATAGATAAGGCCGTGGAAGCATCCCTGCGGAAGTATTCAGCAAGAATTTCCCATATAAATTCCACAAAAAATCCTCCATTTCTTTTCTTTAGACGCTACACTCGCACGCGAAGTGTATAAGGTATTTTATTTGGCAAAACTCTTTGGTCATTTCGGGTATAATATATAGGGCAATAGTTCTTTTACCTATTGTGTCTTTTGTCATACAAAAAAACATACATATAAAAATGCCCTTTCATTATACTGGCCGCAATTTGTTGCGAAGAAAAATATTTGAATTTGGAGTTCGCCTTTTGTTGGGCGGAAACAAATTGGTCGTTTCTGCTTTCTTGACCTCTTCGCGTTTTATGGTCGCCTGGTACTTTTGTTGTTGATGTTGTTGAATTTTGCTGATTTTTACGTTTTTTCTTGCAGGTAAGCACGAAGTTGAGCTATAAAGAGGAGCCCAGCGACGGTGAGTCTAGAAATGAAGACTGTTATGGTCCAATTTACTTTACAGAACAAAATTACTTCAAGACTTATTTGAATAATAATATTAAGAAACACTTAAAGTACCCACAGTGATCCGCAAAGTATTAAAATAAATCGTTCAATTACCCCTAATGTAACTTCGCTTTCAAAATCTTAATTCCTAAGTTGTCCATTACTTACACTTCACAGGTTTAGGCCCCTTAATACGTAATGCTCATCACGTTTGCCCCCTCCCGAACCCCTGCCACCCTCCGTGGACACCTAGCGACATTTTATTTAATCAAGACCACTTTTTAAAATTCCATGAGCGATGGAACAATATTTTCTAAACGTGAGCATGAAAAAATAATAATAGAACATTTCCTGTTTTGTTATTTTGTTACTTGTCAGTATTATGTACGATTTTTTGGAATTTGCTCGATGTTCGAAAATAAAAAAATAATAATGTAAGTGTAATAATTCTCTTAAATCGAGCTTCATAAATGAAATTAACAGCCGCTTTAAAGTGGCAAGAGGACATAAAACCATACTTATTTCGAATTTTTCATCGAAATCACCGTGAAAATATGTTAATTAAAACGAATTTTCCCGAATTATCCCACCAGGGCCGAATTCTGAGCGGTTTTAGTGCCTCGTAAAACAATCTTTTTTCTCTCTCCTACCCTCACAGGCATAAATTTAAGATTTTGTCAGATTTATTAAGTAGGTCTTGTGTGAATTTGTCGTAAACGTCCGATAGTATTTTACTGCTCTAAGATTATTATAGGTACCATTTTTTTTGTTTAAGAAAAATAAACAGCTTGTCGCGACATGGAAGGAAATTTTAATTTTAATTTTTATACCTTTTTGTGCTCGTTAAAAGTTGAGTTTTTAGTGCGGTTAGGTCAATTAGACCTACTCAGACAAAGGCGGAAAGATTTTTTCATTTATAGATTTTTATTGGGTAATAAAAAATTTGATTGTAATAAATATTTTTGAACAGTTTTATGTTTCTAATGATGATGAGACGGCGACATCGTAAAACCTGGAATAAAAACGGCCACATGGGCCGATCTAATAAAAAAAAGCATAACTCTAACATTGTAAGGCACCTACAATAAAAATGAGAGATCTCCGTACAGCTAAAAAAATTATAGCTACTCGTAAGTTCATAAAGCACCTGTATGTAAAAACAAAATGGTTTCTCTTTGACATGCAATACAACATAATAAAAATACATAAATAACAATGGCCAACATTTTCAAAGTGTGCCTTAGCTATAGGTGGTATTTTTATTTAATTTTAATACCCGATTTACTTTTATTATTATATTTAAAAACAACACAACAAATAAGGCACAAATTAAAAGGAACTTGATTGCTTGTCAAATAGCCATTGCTACATAAAATTGGTAGTTACAAGCTAGAGCGTTGCGCTTTTGCGGTGGAAGTCTTGTGTCCCTGGAGGCCATAAGCGAAACGATAGGAGCTTTTACTTCATCTCGTGCTAGACTTCGGTGACCAGTAAGCCGGTAGTTACTTTCTTACGTACTTAGAAAAGTTAAAGGTAGATATTTTATCTATTTTTCTAAGTACTTACACTAGTCTTTTTCAGATTCCATTAAAATGAATACATTAGATGTAAAAAAAGAACGACTACATAATATTAATGGATTGTTTTTTATTTGTGTTGAAAGAATTTTGTAAAGTTTTCTAGACGTTTTGTTAGTAAGTACTAGCTTAGTAATTTAATTTTTTACCTGCCAGCCAACAAAATCACAAAGTTCCTCTCTGGAAATCCTATTAGAAATGCATTTGCTTGCATTCATTCTCATTTTTCTTGCTTTTCCTTCAATCGTACCCCTAATGGCTGCAAACATTACTTATCTTTAAATTACGCCCGATAGGTATTCCTAGGGGTTGATGAGAAAAAAATCCTTTTAACTTTCCAGGGAAAAGTACCAGGGTGGCATAAGACGAAAGCGTTGATAACACGGATTCATTCCTATTTCGAACTCCTTATCTCCCGCCTTTTTGATAGCCAGAAAAAGTAATTAACTTTTTGTTTAGAAGAAAAAGAAATTAAAGACTGTTTTGAATTTGGAACGACTGCGTTCTTTTTTGTTTTTGAATAATAGAATAGAAAAGGCGAAGCGAATTATAGGAATCTAAAATTTCTTAGGACCTTGATGGTCGAGTAGTTTGCGCTTGAGGTCTATGGTTCGATTCCCGGATAACGAACTGTTCTTAATAGGTCTGGGTGTTCTGGTTTGTACTCTGGAATCAGTTTCATTACTCTGGCATACATATTACAAGAAGTTCCTTAGTTTGAAACCAGAACATTGTGTGGTTGTTTAGCCATTACTATCATTATTTAAATATTTGTAGAAAGTTTTGTCCTAATTCTTATTGGATTTTAATAATACAGTGAAAATAATAAACGATAATAAAATTGAAACAAACTCGCATTAAGAAATTATTTTATATGAGCCTTCAAATCTAATACAAGTGAAAAAACCAATATCATAATAAACATTGTGTAAACTCAGGCTTCATAAATTCGTAAATGTATTCAAAACACGCGTTTTATTCGTATAAAAAACTTAATTGGAAGAATTACGAAAGATAAAAGACCTTTTTATAATTAAAAATGGACACGAAATCGTCTGCGAATATCTAAAAAGCTTATCACTGATGTCGCTATTTCGTCCCCTTACTTTCCTTGTGCCAGAGAGAGAGAATGATATACGGATTTAATATGTTCGAAAGAGATAGTTATAGGTGGGGGCGCCACAGCTAAGAAGGTATTGTTTTAAAGACAGTTTTAATTTCCCGAAGGTGATTTATCACTGGTTGTTTCTGGATATGTTTGGAGGGATGGCCATAAGCCACGCAGGTTGCTGACGCCATAGCTACTACCACTAACTTCAAATTTCTTTTTTAATTTTAGTCTTAATTATTTATCGAAACATAGTACACGAAGTCAACGAAGTTTTTTGGAATCGACTGAAATTGTACAATCTATAAACAGAATTTCTCGGTAATTTCTCAACCGATGAAATTTTGAAACTAGCTATTATTATTAATTACAATTCTAAAGTTCGTAACAGACAAAATTTTGAATTTCGATGCGAGTTTTTGCGGTCATGGTCACCATATAAAATGTTTGGGAACGAATTTCTGACATTCTTAAAGACGTTCCACTTACTATATCTAAGTAATTTGGTATACTTATTTGTAAACTCTAAGTTACGTAGTTTACGTCTATCGTCTAATCGATATTTATATTTTTTTAAACGCAGCAAGGGGAGTTCGTCCCCCGCGACGTTTTCAAATATAGAACGCTTCTGTTTAAAAATGAGAAAATATTATTTCGAACTTCGAATGCCTTTGCGGGTGAGGTGCATGCGATGTTATGAATATTTTAAAATGTTTAATATAAAAAAAAATCTACGAAAGTAATATCATTTACTTGGTGTATCGTTAAAATGTTATTTAGTAATTGTGTAGATCTTATTCAATTACTATAAACTTTAGACACTTTGAATTCTGTCACTGTTTTATAAGACTTCTAATTACCCTATCAAACGCAGCCGAAGCCTAATAACCATAGTGCAATTCATAATAAATCAAAACATCAGCACTCTCGATTATGTGGGCTGATCATTCCAGACATGCCGGCCGCCAGGCGTACAACCATACAACCTCATACAATCGGCATCACCATACAATCGTCACCACTGCACTGTTTGCAAATCAACGTGATTAGCATTTTCTTTTTAGTTCTAAATTCAAACGCACTAATCTCGCAGTGCTGGTGGTCTGCTTTCATATTCTTTACTTTTATGATAGCCTGGTACTTCATTTTTGTTATGACTACTTTAGTTAACTTTAACTAGAGTTTATTCTAAGTAAACGTTACACCAAAGGTGTTGTAGTCCGTTTAATTCCTTCGTCTAGGGTAAAACCGGGTTAGATGCCCCACTCTTTAAAAGGGCCTCCTAATCTAATTTTATTTCCTATGGGTATAACTAGTTTAATCTTTTACATTACATTAAGACTTGATTTTATTGATCGAACATTTATTGATTTTGAAGAAATTGACTTTTTGCAAATCTATTTTTTTAAGGATAGATGAAAATGAAAATACTAAGAAGGATAGATGCCCTTTAGAATAAAGTAGTAAAATTCTTAATAAAATGTTTTATTTGTAATCTTTTATCTACGTATTACATCTTTAATAGTAAATATAAGCGTATTTAAAGTTACTACCTATTTCACTTCCTATTTTTTGTAGCTATCAAAACATTCTATACAAAAATGTTCGCAGTTTGAACTGTGTGTGTGAACAATTTGTCTTTTTGGTACTTTTACTTACTTTTAAACTATTATCATTTACTTATTTTTTTCACTAAAATAATGTATTTTTTTATTTTCTTTTCATAACTTTCTAGTCTTGTCCTTTGTCGAAAAATCGAGGCGACTATCCTATACGATATGAATGGATGCCCTTTTATTATTTAACTAAGCGATTGTGCGCAGTTAATGTACCAACCAGTATACAGTTATAATAAAAATAAAACGGAATTTATTATAACTTACAAAGTTATGCGACAGTAAATTCTTGCGTCTGAAATTTTGAAGAATTTGTCGTGTTCGTCGCGGAGATACACGCAACTAATTATTCTTTGTTGCGATTTGGGGAACTTAGGTTTTTTGAAAACGAGGCACCTGTCCCACTGCGGCATCTATCCCGGTTTTACCCCAATCACGAAAAAAAACAACCACGGAATAAAACCTATTTTAAATGTCTAATAAACAGCTATGAGAAAGCTATAAATTAAAGTTGTCCAATGTCCAAATGAATTCATAATTAAGTATAGCCTCTTATAAGTACAAAAGAATCAACACATATATCAATTGGAATGTTTGTAATGACTGTAACAAACAATAAAAAAAAGTTCTGACTCGTTATGTAGTTAGGTAACAAATATACCTAAATAAAAAAAACATAACAAACGGCAAAACACCTGTAGACTTTGCATTCCTATCGCCTTTATATTGCCGTGGGCTTGGTGGTAAGCAACATGCTTGTCCATTACAGTTGCAGTGCCACTCAGAGCTTTAAAACGCAGAGATCTTCATCATGAGACAAAATTTGACTAGCACCTTTACTCTTCAAACATGGTACATGACTGTTTGGCGGCAGAAATAGGCAAGGTGGCAGTACTTCTCTGGTCGAACTTCACAAGGAGATCTGCTGCTACTAATAAAATTACGTAATTCCTGCAGATATCAAACTGGAGTCATCATATATCAACGAGCGATAAAATCTTGTCAGATTTTCCGTGGTCACAAGAAACCAATATCGAAGATCATCATTAACTTATAATAAGCACAAAAATGTATTAGCCGGTGTACCAGGCGAACAGAAATCGCGAGACGTCTCTAACGCTTATCAAGTACTTCTGACATATAAATCAGTATTTACTTAACCACCTGCGTAAATTGCTTGTATACTACACTTAATAAATTTTCTTTTTAATTTAGTACTTCACACTTTGAGCTGTGAACTCGTTCTGTCAGTAAGTTATATTTATATATGAAAAAGGTAGACATATGTAATAATTAGTAGCGAATGTTCGCTTTAAAGGTTAAGCAATATCGTGTAAGTATTATTAAAGTTAAAATAAAGTGCGCAGAGGAATGTTAACAAATTCAAACACACGTTTAATATTTCTTTCCAAATCAATGCGAGAAGATAAATGCTTCATTGTTTATAATGATAACGAAAAGAATAATTACTAACTTAATGTTTATCTAACTGTGTAGTATAATAAACGTATAGAGTTAAAGAAATAGGTTTAATTATTTTGAGTCGGCATTAGGCGCTTGGCCGAGCGCGGGATGGCGGAGGAATTCCGCACAAGTCTTCTAAGTTTCTTTAACAGTAGGGTGACCATGAATCGCAGCACTATAATACTAATATCATGAACAACAACTTCGGTTTCCTGACTTTTTACAAAACATTTTAAATTTACCAAAAATAAACTTTTAAGTTTTTGTTGTGCTATCTGATTTTTTAGATCTGTATTTGATATTAAGGTTGTAAGTACAAATGTCCAAGTATCCTCCCCGATGACCAACCGCCCCGCTCCTGTGTTTTGCATCATGCAGCACTGAGTTGTGACTGTTTAGAGATTTTTGTTTTTGTACGAAAATAATATCTTATGAATTATTAAAAGTTCATGAACAGCAGTTGTTGTTTATGAGGCTAGTAATAAAGTCCTACGCGGTTATATATTTTACAAATAACCCTATAGTGGCGTGTTACAAAATAACTGATACGTTCTTCTTTCGTATACAATGTTTAAAGAATTGTTGAAACGTCTTACAAATTTAAATCTGTGTTTTCAAGGAATAGAAAAAAAAATTCGTCAAATCTGAATTTCATGGTTGCGTATTGGTTTCAAGTTTATTTCAAGTTAATCACCAAACGGTGTAAGAAATACCTCCAGAGAAGTAAGGTACATTAATGTAAGTTTCTATTATCGTAAATTGCGGCAGGACACTAATAATACCGTTGTCGTACCAGCGCACCAAGATTTAAAATTGCATAAATTTTGTAGTAAATTTATTCCATTTTTCATCAAAATTATGGTTCTTCGAGTTCAAGATAACCGGGCACTCTGCTTTCAAAGTAAGCGGCTTTACTTCACGCGGCTTACAGGCTCGCACGTCGCTGGCGCTCGGGCGTGAACACCCTAAACGAACGGTACAGGTACAAAAGATGAACTTCATTCTCATTACCGTAGTATAGGTTTCATTACCATCGATCCGGGGAATGAGATATTGCAATTGAAATGATAAAGACAGCAATGATACCTTTGATTTAATTTCATATTGATTAGTATGACGTGCACTTTTAAAATAAAATACAACACACGCTGCAAATCACATGTATACATTGATAAGTTATAATACTCGTATGTGCCAGACAACCACACTAATTGCCTGGTCTCAAACTAGGGAATTCCCTGTACTGTGAGCAACGGAATTCAATCTGGGGCACTTCCCAGAACAACCAGACCAGAACCTATTCAGACATATTAATTTCCCGAATTGGCCCTACCAGGAGTCGAACCCGGGACCTCCGCATCCAGCGCCCACAACGTAAATAGTTAGGACGCCGAGGTCGTCAATAATTAAAACCATCCTTGCCAACACCGAATTTCCCTTCCATCGCCTCATTGACGCTCGATTGTGTAGCACATATTCGTCGGGTAATGTCGGTAACAATGTAGTATTATAATTATTGTAAGTTCTCCCGAACTGTAAAATATATAACAGCTAGTCGAGTATGTATGTACCGACGCTTTCATGGCTTTTACTCTAATTGTATAATCTACGAATCGAGTTAGTCGGTCGTTTCTCAATCAGTATACATGCCATTTGAAACATAAAAAGCACAGGTAGTGACATAGCCCAAATTTTGAATTTCGATTTGTGACCTGAGATCTCGATTGTCGAGTTCAAACGTTAAGATCATGAGAAAAAAATTACTTCATTGCAAAAAAAGACAAATAGGAAAGACTGGTGCGTTTACTGCGTTTCGATAGAAAACTCAACATTCCTCTTAGCATTTTTTGCGAAAAATATATATTTTTTTAATGAAGTGATGGGACGAACAAATGCGCCTGGCGATGAGCGACACGCTTGTGCAAAGATCCGAGGGACACTGCCACTGCGCCCGTCACTCTGAGATATAAGTTGACAAATCCCACGTAGGTACCTGTAAGTTCACCAGCACACTTACCTGTCAAAACCGGAACGCAATAATGCTCAAATTACTGCTTAGCGGCAGATATAGGTACGTACGTATAAATAGTAAAAATTGTTCGCATTTATAATCAGCCCGATGCATGCATGGTAATGACGATAATTACCTTGTTGAAAATTGACAGGACTGGTGTATTAAATCAACATCGAGCGGTAACACAAAACAATCTTCCTGCCCACTCGGCTGTGGAAGGTTTTTTACGTAACGCTATATTTTACACGCCACGTATCATTTCATACGCTGTGCACGGGTACAATCGATCTTTATAGTGTTAAAACAGATTTTCACAAAAATCGCTTTTACAATGTGGCATACAATCGTGGTAATCACCAGGTGGTGTCAAACTATCGTATTTCCTGTGCCAGCGTAAGGAAATTAACTGTATAATCTGTATTTGAAAAATATTGTTTCAAACCTGCACATCGTACAATTGACAACGATGATGCTTCTAAATTACTATTACTGGGGCTTTCTTCGCTTGAACCCAAGACCTTCTCATCAAACGCTCCTCACGTTATAATTTAAAAACCAAACATTATTTTTTAATGCCATGTGAAGGGACGAACAAGTCGTGCACCTGGTGGTAAGCGACACGTCTATCCTTAACAGTTGCAGTCCCGCTCAGAGTATTAAATCGCATAGATCTTAGGGGCACTGCCATTGCACTCATCCCCTGAGGCATAAGTTGACAAGTTCCATGTGCCTGTAATTTCACCAGCACCTTCCAAACCGGAACGCAGTAATGCTCACGTTACTGCTTGGCGGCGGAAATAGGTAAGGTTACAGTACTTCTCTGGATAATGCCGTCGTAAACGAATTTTGTAGCCATTGCTATAAAATTTTGCTTTAAAATTGTTAACCTATTATAGACAGCGACAGTACGTTTCGCATAATGTGTGTTTTTACCCCATAATGCGTGGTTTCGATCGCGGCCGCAGATTTACGAGCTGCGGATATGCCAGTTAAGAATACTTTATGCTTTTTAATTATTGACGGACCCATTATGAATTGTAATTATAGATCTTTTATGTTTATACGTACTTGTTTTAACTTACTAGGCCAATGTATTGTTTTAAGGCTGGTCTTCGTTAACTAGAATTTCAATTATGCATGGTATTAAGTTTTTAAACTTGCGTCCACACAATAAAGCAACGCATTTTAATATACGACCTTTTCAAATAGGCACCAGTCGTGTTTCGAAACTATTTGAAAAATACCTATTTAAACCAGTAGCGTTCTATGACTTCACTTACCTCTTGTTCCATTGTCTTACAAGCAATTTTAACTCCGGTAGCTCTTTGAAAACAAAAGAAAAAGATAAAAAAATAATCTCCTCGCATCTCATCTAGGGCCCGTTTGTACCAGGCTCGCATAAATAGGCACAGGTGGACGGTAATTTGCATACGTAATCGTCGAAACAAAGAACGGTCTATGCGTTGCCCGTGTACAGAGCTGCGCTGCGCTTCTGCTCGCCTGGTACATTGTTGATAAATGCTAATGAATATTGGGCACGTTTCTATATGATGATGTATGCGTGTTTTTGAATGTTTTTTCCGCCTTAAACCATCTCCAGTTTATTAAAAACATCTATAAGAAAAGCAGATTCACGTTTATAATGATAACATTGTAGTGCCTGCAGCATTTTTAGTTATGCATGTAAAATAACGAACCCAATAAACAGACAGCCTTTATTAACAATCTATCAACGTAATCGAAAGCTCAAATAACATCATTACAAACCGCTCATTAACATGTAAATTAGTTACAACCCACAACAATAACGTAACCTAACCAGGAGAGTAACAAAAAGGAGGTTTAAAGGATGAAAATGAATACCACAGAAAACGGGGCGATTTTAATTAGAACGGTCCCCGCCTCAGGCGCGACCGCGGGCCGTAAACTCGAGACTAGCTGCCGCCCGCCAGCCAAGCCTCAACACCATTAAAAAATTAACTCGCGCATTCTAAATTTCAACTTTTAAAGCCAACACTGGCAATTTCAAATACAACGCGCGCCTATATCGCTCTGCTGCCCTGGTAATTAAGACAGCATTCTCTAATTTATTACTCCCGACATTCCTCTTGGTTCAACTTTTGTATTTCTCGTACGCAATATTTTCGCTTAAGGAAATTCTCCCGCATTCTCGCTGCCCCGTCCATATATCATTCCCATGCGCAGATTTAACCCTCGAAACAAGACCGAAATCTCCATAGAAATTGTCTGCGGGCAAATATCACTGGTTCTGTTTTATCATACGAATGGCCGGACCTAAATAATACCGCCCTTATTTCCATATATTTGGGAATAACTACCGTGCCATGCCGTGACGCGTACCTTTCCACGACTCCAGCCTTCGCCACACGAAAAACTCGTGGAATTTTCGGATAGACGTTTTTTAAATGACTCGTCTTTTACATAGAATTTATGTACGGAGCTTAAACCAATAGAGCGGAAGTAAATTCTCCCCGAGGGACCGAGGGGTTGAAACCGAAAAACCACAAGACAATCCCGAAATTCATTACACGCACTACGAGAGCATCCGCGGAATTCACAATATTGAAATCCTTCGGCACCCCCGCGCCGCTGCCGGCCTGGTACCCAGATATTGCAAAACCCCAATGTAATGTCGCTATATTATTGCAAACTAACACGAAAGTAAATCGCTCACTTTACATAATGAGTTGTCTAACTTGGAAGCGCGCTTCGAGGGTTCCCTTTGCATGTTCCTTCCATCAACGAGGTTTCAATAAGGCATTATAAGCCGTAAATAATGAAAACATATCATAAAACAATTTAGCCGATAATCCATGGTATAATTTATGACCAGTAATATCGACTGAGAATCAGCGTTAAATCATAAAAAGAACACTTAACGCGTATTAGCTAACACTGGCAGCCTTTTAATAACTATTATTAATTCTCTTGACTAAATTCCTCAATAATAAAATTCGAGTGCTTCTGTTTTAAACTGGTCTGGTTTTATTAAGTCGCTGTGTCGTGGTGGTTTTCAATCACTGCAATGTTGCTTCGCTACGCCTAGAGTGTCCAACGACCAGTTCGACAATGTATAGAAGAGAGAGCCAGGCGTATTGGATTTTAACGTTACTGCGCTTTTATGACGCCCTGGTACTTTAGGTTAGTTTTAGAATCCTGGCTCCTGGTACTTACTTGTTTTAAAGCTTGTTTTATTTTAACTTTATACATAGTAAAGAAATTAAATTTCTAATTCTAGTTATAGCTGCACGTAGGCATAGCCACAGTGCAGTGCACAGTAATCACGGTGAACTCCTATT
This sequence comes from Hyposmocoma kahamanoa, assembly GCF_003589595.1. Lineage (NCBI taxonomy): Eukaryota > Metazoa > Arthropoda > Insecta > Lepidoptera > Cosmopterigidae > Hyposmocoma > Hyposmocoma kahamanoa. The sequence continues at coordinate 1,817,685 of NW_020653397.1, read as the reverse complement.
TAGCGTCAATTATTCATTGCGAAACTGTAAGAGTTGCTGAGGATTTCCTTGCAGCGTGATACACAGTTCCGTAAAAGATAAAATGTATCATTTACTCATTTTACGGTGCGGCAATCGTAAAGAGTGCATCAGTCACCGCGCCCCGCACGCCCCGCCACCTCGCCCCTTGCCAGCCACCAGGCGAACATGTGTCGTAAAGAGACCTCTTCGGCTAACAATTTCCTGATGGTCTGTAAATAGTAAGTTTATTGTCTTTTTATGAGGTACTCGGACCGTAAAAAGGAAATAAAAGAGCACCGCCGATGGTGATAATAAAAAAAATAATTTTCGACTCATCTTCGTGATTATCTCCCTCGGTTTTACGAGCTCCACTCGAGCCAGAGTGAGATAGAAACGTTTTACAGCGTGTCGTACGAATGTGACCCTTTCGACTCGATGGGGTAAAGGTCGTAAAATGGGAGCATAAGGATAATGTTTTGGGTTTCCTATACTGCGCTTCATTCATGATTTCGTTTTAGTACAGCCGGTAGACATGTAAATCCGATTGCTTTTACGTCGATACTCGTATTGGGAACGACGTTTTTCCCCATTACCCGCTGTAATACATTCGTAATAGAAAATTTCCCATTTTTATTAGCCCTCAAAGAAGTATTCAACGCTTTATTGCAATATTTTAAATACTTCTACAATAATGCCAACATCCACGTTTGAATACGAATGTTGAACGCCATTAAGAATAATGAAAAATTCAAATTCGGAAGTCGATAAGCGCGGCTTTAATTGCGCGTAGGGATGGGACAGCGGTGGGACCAGAAGCGCAATTCCCAGAGTCCGCTAAGTTTCGCCACTCCATTTGTTCAGCTCGAGCGCGCCTAACGCTCGTCCATGGGACGCATCCTAATTCTTAAAGGGCCATCACCAGACCTTTATGCGTTAATAAAGTTGCGATATAAAAAGAACGGAGGCGTCCGAGGGTGAAAGACGGAAAGGGTAGGGCTTAAGTGCGCGTTTAAGGCGATGTCGAGGGCGTGCGAATTTGTCAGGCCGTAGACTGTGACGATTCTATTGCACGATGATTAAATAAAGACAAAGACGCTCCATTGTCGGAGAGTAACTTTTGTCCGCTTTTGTTTTGGAACTTGTTATGGTGGACAAATTGTTTGGCGCACTTACCGTTGAGATAATTTAAGATAATTTAACGATCTACTGACTCTAAAAGGTCTTATATTTGTACAGAGTTTCTGCTTACAGGAAAATAAAAAACTGCATGCATTCATGTTCTTTATATTATCGTGCTCAGTCAAAGTTCAAAACATAATTAGATATCTTATTTTCCAAGTTCGACAAACACTCTCATCACCGAAAATTTATAACGCCAGCAAAATTTAACGACAAACTCGACATATCACCACAAAAATGTAGCATCAAAAGATAACCCTAATCGTGATGGGTCGTAGTTGGCCCTAAACAAAGAGAGCGGCCGTAAAGGAGAAGTGAGTGTTTTATTGGTCGTTCGGGCTTTATTTAACGCGCTCTCATACAGATTTTATACATCGGCGTCGAGGCGTCTGACGGCATCTTATGCCCGTGTATCGCGAGGGTTAAAGATGGCATCTTATTTTGTTTATAGGAAAATAAGGTGACTTTGTGCGGGACTTTTTTGTGGGGTTTTTGATATGGATATGGGCAAGACGGTTTTTTAATTTTGTTTTTGTGTGTTTGTATATTTTTCGAGGACATTTTTTTCACTTTAGTTACTTTGGTGAAACATCTACAATGCCTTATTTGTAATTAATCCTAATAACCTATTTCAAAACATGTAAACTATAAATATTTGTAATGAGTCACGAAAAAATCCTTAACAGTTCTCAAAAGGTGCTTCAAAGCCATATAGTGGCAGCAATGCGGTTGCCATTCGGGGACACTCGAATACACTTACGCATTGTAATCGCGGGTAAATCGAATAATCGGCCACTTCAACAAAGTGAGTTAACTCACTAAGCCCTTGCAACAGAGGGAGAGAAGCGAAAAACTAAATATTTCACGTGATCTAGATAAAATGGAATTTGACTCAGGTGATAAAATACACTGCCAAGCTGGTGATTATCGACAAAAATTGCGGAAATGTTTAAAAGCCGTGGTAGCTTTGTGGGAGAATGGTTGCTTCTTTATTAAGAGGTCGATAAGTACGACTTTAATTTCTATGTTTTGTACATTTGTGAACATTAGGAGCAATGCCTCTGGCTAATGGTGTAATAACACTTGGAAAAGTCTCTAGCTTGCATTGCTAATTATATTTTCATCTATAATAGGTTGGCGAGGATGATGATAAATGTTTTTATTCAGAGATACCTCTGTCACTGTTAAGTTTTGGACCTTGTTCTGTTTATATTTTGTTTTTTGTTTCTTTATTTTTTTCACAAAATTCGGGGAGCATAATATTAATATAATATTATATAAATATTACTGTTTACGAAAATAACAGAAGATGGCCAAAAAATAAAGTTGGCATTGTGTTCATAACAGGTATCGAAATATTTGATGTCTACCAGAGAAATAATGTTAAATTCGAATGCTGAAAATATATAATCGCATCTCTATCACTACTAGTATTACTTGAGAATTGCTATCCCCTTGCAATACCGGGTAATCGAATCGAGTACTGGCACTCGACAGTTGAGCGGAGTGTTACATTGTTAGCCGATTTTTGCGGGCCCTGCGGTTAGGGCGAATGCGATTATGCTAAAACACTTTGAGAATCTTTCTGCAGACTGTTTTATGGGTGTTTTTGGGAGACGATATAAAGTTTTAAATTGTTTTTGATATTTTTTGCTTTCATTTCGGCAGCACACATTTATTCAAGTATTAGATTTTGATGTCATTCACTCTTTTGCTCACGGTATCCAGGTCTATACAACACTAGAAGTAAAAAAAATGGGGTAATCACGTATGTAATCCAATTGGTGTAATAAGTTAAAATTAGTGGAAATATTTTGTACCCTCGATGGGTAATTTTATCAGGAAAAAAATTGGAAAAATTTAATTCGAAGACTCATGTTATGTTCTACATTTAGATATAATTTTTAATGTTTTATTTAGCATGAATTATAAATAAAATTGTATAAACATTGCTAAATGTAATTTTCTAAACCCCGCTTGCCTAATTTTCACAAAGTTTCATATAGTTACACAGACTTCAGTGACTTAAACTTTTGACATGCGTCATTGTCAGAAAAATATTTTTCTCTTAAATGAAAAATTTTCATGACTCAACACTACTTGTAAACTATTAGAAGGGTCTTTGTATTAACTCATTCCCCAAACTCATACAAATGACCTCATACAAATTAGTTAAACACGAACTCACACAGCATTAAAATTCCTGGCATATATCAAAAAGACACCGTAGTAGCAAAAATCCAATGCCACAGACAATGGATAATCGTGTATTCGATTCCAAAAACAGAGTATTCGACACTAACACCTTGTAAGCAAGTTAGTGTTGTACGTTTTGTTTAATTCTCTATTCGGACGTTTTTATGAATAATTCTCGGAGATTTTGGGATTTTGATAGATTGCTTGTTAGGAAAAATATTTTATTGTGGCCGAGTGGCTTGCTCACCGGTTTTCTTAGAATCGCCGTCTCTAAAGTCCCGGGTTCAATCCCCGACCGTGTCAATGTAGGCTAAAGTTAGCTTTTAACTTATCTATATTTTCTCGGATCTGGGTGTTTTTTATTATACTAAATGAAGGGACGGACACGCCTTCCATAATAGTTGCAGTGCCACCCCGAGCTGTAAATCGCAAAGATCTGGGTGGCACCCTGAGACATAAGTTGACAAGTCCCATGTACCTGTAATTTCACCAGCACCCTTACCCTTCAAAACCCGAACACAGTAAAGCTTACATTACTGCTTGGCGGCAGACATAGGTAAGGTAGCAGTACTAACCTGGATGAGCTCTTTCACACACCTCTACTGCTACTTATTAAATATTTTGGGTGTTTCTGATACCGTGCTGTTTCCAATTTCCATAACACAAGTGCTTTATTTACTTTGGAATCGGAGCAATGTATGTAACGTTGTTTATTATTTATTTATTGATTTAATTGTGTTTCTTAAAGCTTCTGCAAACAAGAACTAATAGAACACTGTATTAACGTACGTCAAAGTTATAATTACTATGAATTAAAGAAATCAGCACACTAAACTTATTGACACGGATTCCGCTTGCTGATCAGAAAAAGAAGCGTAAGGCGAACATTAGTGGCGATTCCATGATGATAAGTATTTCAGATGTCTAAAACAACAACTCATAATTAATATTTTACGTGTAAAGATATAACGCATCCATAATCGAATGATAAATCGACAACTTTAAATTCCACAAGATATTTTATAAGAAAATGCGTAAAACAAGACATGGTTTTTAGCAAACATTGACAAATACTGTTGTAGTGTAACAAAATGTAATACGAAACAAAAGACGCGGATTTTTGAACGCATCTTCACTTTGTATTCCGGTGACGATGCCCTATTCAATTTGAATACAACAACGTTCGAATACTAATACCAAAGGCAGTTTAGCAAATTGTATCTAGTGTTAGTCCATGTTTTATTTATGATACAATCGATTGTAAATTTAATTTGTCGCGTATCGCTCGATTTTGAACGCTCGGCCTAATAAAGCTGGGCTGTGAAACCGATTAGTGCCTTCATGATTTTAGTTGTTTTTTTTTCTTTTTTTTCCCCTAATAACAGACGACACTGTGTAGGAGTTTCTAAGACGCACAAGTTTATGTAGGATAACTTTTAGATTTGTAAGTATTACTTTGTGTAACTTGTAAATATCGAAATTTCTTTTTTTTATGATAGGTACTTAATGATGTGGTGCCTAGTTATTTTACCTGTTTATTGGTTTTATTACATTTAAACCTCTGTCTATACTTTTAGTAATTCATATTCATGCTGAAGTTTCGGTCTACCTTTAGCATTAATTTTCAACTGTGTAATAAGGTCACATTTGCAAAATGACAAGTTTTCAGGAGAAGAACTTTTTGGTAGCAGTAAAACTCCTTGTGAAAGAGTTCGTCTAGGGTAGTACTGCCACCTTACCTGTTTCTGCCGCCAAGCAGCAATGTCAGCATTACTGTGTTCGGGTTTTGAAGGGTAAGGGTGCTGGTGAAATTGCAGGCACATGGGACTTTTCAACTTATGTCTCAGGGTGGCGCAGTGGAAGTGCCCCTAAGATCTTTGCGACTTAAAGCTCGGAGTGGCACTGTAACTGTTATGGACAGGCCTGTAACCTACCATCAGGCGCAAGACTTGTTCAGTGAAAGCGTTGAATCAATAGCTTTGGAAAAAATATATAGTGGAATAGAGTATATACAGTGATTAGTATACGGTGTGAAAATACGATTCGTAAAGATTTTAACGATAGAAAAAAAAACCCAAACACCCCGAAATTTTATTCTATTCAATAGGTATTTTACATATACGAATGATTTTGTTTTTATATCAACTGAACTAAATAGTACACGTATAGTATACGATATACATTTTTCAAAAGTCGAAAACGTTATAGGTGTGTGATAACTATGTAGTTGGACTAAATGATTGCAGGGTCTATAGAAAATGTTTTTATTGACGAAGAAATGACGAATAACATTTTTTTATGATATCATGTACCAAGTACCAGGACGAACCTGGTGGTTTTTACACAGGGATGACTCCTACCTTTTCGGTACGTGAATTTGCCCGAATTCGACTCCCTTGTTTACACCGAGTGGACTGCCACCTTCGCCGAAATCACAAAATTATCAATACGACTTTAAGGACGTCTGCCGTCAACCAGTAATGTGAGCATTACTGCGTTCCAGTTTTGCAGGATAAGGTTGCTGGGTACCTGGTTACTTGTTGGTTACCTTTGGGTAAATCTATGGTTCATGGTGAAATTACAGGCACATGGAACTTGTCAACTTATGTCTCACAGTGACGGGGGCAGTGGCTGTTCTAGGTAGGTAGATAGGTAGGTAGGTATTCTCCGTAAAGATTTTCACGATAGAAAAAAAAACTCAAACACCCCGAAATTTTATTCTATTCAATAGGTAGTTTACATATACGAATGATTTTTTTTTATATCAACTGAACTAAATAGTACACGTATAGTATACGATATACATTTTTCAAATGGTTTTAACGTCGTTTGTAAAAAGGTAACTTCTGAAATAAAACCAGTGTCGCTACCGCACGACCCTAGCAAAATGGACCGTATAGCGTAATAAAATTTCACTCTGTATATAATTGGTCCAATATAGTTCGTATTATTTTTTACTTTCATGCGATAAAAGCGCTTTTGACGTATGAGCACATGTGATCTTATTATCCCAAGGCCACGAGTTTATTCTTTCAAACAAATGCAACGAAACCAATTCCTATGTTACAAAGTGTTGATTACAATTTTCAGAGAGCCCATTGAACGGGTTGATGAATGACATCTGTAACATTGTGTCGAGAACTCATTTAAGTTCATACACTCTCATTCATTTGTTCCTAGATCCCATTCTAACTTTCTCTGTATGAGAGTCACTTAAAATTAATTAACAGTCAACTCGAACGTGAGACGTGAGTTTTGGCATCGCTTCCTAAGAGAAAAACTCAAAGTATATCGGAAATAGGAACGGATGACTAATGACATGATATACCTAATGAATGTCGTGTGAGATTGTCACTTGTTTTAATTAATGTTGCTTTCTACAGCCTTTTTGACTTCGGAACGCACTTATTATGTTTCGTAATAGAAGAAACAGATAGACATTTGTATTTCATTATTTTAGCTGTCTCAGAGGTTCACGTAAAAATGCTTTGACGTTTGAAAGGAAATCTTTTCATGTTTGTTTGCCTTATAAATGTTACATCGTCTATCTAGAAGCATTTCAGTGGCTTTGTAACATTAATAATTTATTTTGCGTTTAGAAACGCTTGCGGCATGAGACGACGCCGTGAGAAAGACCAACAGAATTCGTAATATAAATGTTTAAATTTTGTACAAAAACATACAAGTGTTTGGTAATAGTGCTCGAGATCCGGATACGGAGATAAAGCACTCGACGTCAAGATTAGATTTTTCTAAATAAATATAACCCGGTGAGTGGTATTTACTAAGGCAGGCGCGCACAAGAGGTCCCCTGTTCTCGACTCAATGGTGTTTGTTTAAAACCACTTACACACTCGATGGGTATAGACAAATAACTGCACTGCCAGTAATCTATTGACAATACTCGACACTGTAAAAGTGCAAGCACTTCACATTTGACACTAAATCGTTTTTTAATCCCGTGTAGGTGTCACATCACTATGTTTACTTACCTGCTCTTTTGATCGAATCAGAAAATATTTTAACGTCTTATTTCACTTTTCAAATCTTTGTGAGTGGACTTCATATTTATTTTTGAATGCGAAATACCGTGATATCAGTGTAAATTGTGGTTTATAGATTGTTTGGTATCATTTCACGTGATACGGATAGGGCGCCTGGAAGTTTATCTATGACCAATATTGTGAAATATGTCCCAAAAGGCCATAGCATGACGTACCGTACCAAGGCAAAGCGTATCTCGGTGAATTTCTTTGCCTTCACAAACACTGACCGTAGATTAGATAACGCCGGATGTTGCTTCTGAGATCAGATGTCTGCATAAGCTATAGACAACATTTACTTAGAGCTACCGACCCTGATAACAAATTAGGTCCTTTCCATTATACAAAAATATTTATGCAGCTATTATGACGATAGAAGACGGAATTACTACACGGGTAGTACTTAATTTGTCAAAACCCAACTTGACATGACAATTTATTGAATCAATTAATTTATTAATCCCAAAAAGGTGTTAACGTCCCAACACTATTTTGCACGCACGAAAAAAACAATTGATCGAAAACTTTCGAATTAAGAACATATGGCCAGTAACTGCATTATAATGAGATAGAAAACGAAAAAGGTGCGAACGGTTACGTCCTATTGTTATTTGAAAATAATCGGTAACGCACTAATAATGTGCCAAATTCGAATTACCAGGCGAGCATGAGATAATTGTCGTTCGCACGCGAGCCGTCTATCAAAATTATTATCGTATGGGGTGCTTTTTTTCTTATGCACCCCTGGTTTCCCCGGTTCCCTAACGTGGGATACACGTACGGCACGCAATACACGTCAATACGTATAATTGTTTCATTATTCTTCTATTAACTCCGGTCATGCAGCAATTTATCTTAGGTTCGCGTTTGGAGGCTGCTGTCGGCGCAGACGCAGCGAAAATGGTAAATGGAGTAATAATTGCCCACTTACCGGTATGGGATTACGACATTTATGAGGGAATTATACGTATACTTTGTTGCAATTTCATGCCTATGTCCAAACAGACTTAGATACTGTACTTGTTCAACAGTATTTATTACTAGATAAAGCTCTATCAGGATTTTTAGAGTATACGTATGTACGTATGTACGTATGTACGAGTGGCAGCTGAAAAGTAATCCCTTTTGATTATTTTCAATTTAAAATAATACAAGTCGCTATCGTAACGCATTCCTTATTTATTCTTTTTTTTTAAATTAGTGACTCTCTTTTGTTTATTACGTTTCGCTTTGAATGGACAAAATGGCGGAAGGAAAAAGCGAAATATTTACAAATGATCAACAATTTTTAGTAATGTGCCTTTCTGACATTTAAGAATAAGCGAATTTTCTATTTTTATGTACATTATTCGTACTGAAATAATATCAGTACAGAGTACTAGAAAAACCAAACTGAAAAGTTCGTGGAATAACATCTATTTGCCAAGTTTTCATGAAATCGGTTACCGGAAAGTGCGCGAAACCGGATTCATCCCCTTATTTACCTCCCTTAGAGGTGTTTTTTCTTCAAAATTAAATGGGAACAATATTGAAGTTAACCTCTTTCCAACAAAAAACGAATCGTCAAAATCGATTTACATATGCCGCGTAACATACACAAAAAAATACATTCGAATTGAGAACCTCCTCCTTTTTTGAAGTCGGTTAAAAAATAAGTCTTTTATTGCGCGTACTTTAATAGATACTTTTCAGCCGCCACACGTATGTACGTAAGTTCCATGTGGGAAAGCTCGACTTCCGCTCGCATTTTCAAAATGTCAATGAAACGTTTTTTGTTGAAAAAAAAAAAATATTTTAGTCTTGAGATTCTACTCGTATGTAAATGTAGTTCCAGTGATATTTTAAAAGGATCTAATATGATTATTGCATGTATTTTATTCACTACGAAATATATTATAAACCCTTAAAAATGGCCGGTGCAAAAATATACAAAAAATTTAAAAAAATCGTGCAAGCGCATGTTCCGCATATATCTGTCTGATATTCTTCAAGAACTTCTTTTTAGTAGCAGTAGACCTCCTTGTGAAGTTCGTCCAGGGAAGTACTGCCACCTTGTCTATTTTTGCCGTCAAGCAGTAGTGTGAGCATTACTGCGTTCCGGTTTTGAATTGTACGGGTGCTGGTGAAATACAGGCTCACGTCATTTGTCAACTTATGTCTCAGGGGCACAGTAGCAGTCCCCGTCAGATGTGTGATTTAAAGTCAACCTGTTATTTTGGTTGACTGGTAGAGAATGTCTTTCAGTATTAAGTCCGCCGTTTGTACATTATTGCATTGTGAAAAAAAGTTTACACGATAAATGCACGTTAAGAGCGTAGCGAGATGGACAGTTTGTAGTATCCATCTACCTCAGTATATTTACTATACTATTTCCTTAATATAATATTGGGTGAAAATGAAATATGTTACTAAATAACTCACACTATTTAAATTACAAAACGTTTTCGTAAATGGTTTCGAAACGAAAACATAAAATCCCAAACCGATACTCCCACGAATTTGCAAAACCAAATCCGTTGCAACAAAATTGTGAAAAGCTAGCCCGTCGTAAACCCGCACGTGAAGTCCGTAGGCGTGGTAAGCACCGCCCTGCGTTTTAGTTGCGCCATGTCTCTATTAACCTTTACTTTAGGTGTGCACTTACTTTCTTTGTACTCCTGGTAGGTGGGAAGGCTATTTTTCTTGAGTTTTCAAGAAGTTTACTTGTTAAAACACCATACTGAAGTTTACTTGTTAAAACACCATACTGTTTACAATATATTATCTATACGTGTGTGTAAACCAACCGTCACAGTGGAATTCAGATTTCCCTTTTACTGCAATCTCTGTTCTGCAATGCTGTTTGTTTTTAACCGACTTCAAGCGACTCGACGTTACTCCATTAGTGAACTGATTTTGATGATTCTTTTTTTGTTGGAATTATTATTGCTAAATTTATTGTTCTATCAAAAGCCATAGAACAAAAGTTGTTATTTATGATGTTACTACAGGGTCAAGAGCACGTCAAGCTTGTTAGGTTTAAATTTAACTCTATGCCGCTAGCAATAAGAACGATCCAAAGTCCAAAGTGTCAAGTTTGATGTACTCTTGAATGTACTAATAATCCGGCGCCATTGTTAGTATTTTACAAGTTACCCAGTATATGTAGGTAGTGTAATATGTTACAGGTATACATGGTAAAATAACTTGCAATCGTGTTAAGAGACAAAAATACCTAATCTACGATAATGTAACAGAATCAAATAACGAAGGCGCAGCTTTGATTAATTAGTTGTTTTGGCTGAGGGAGGTGCAAGGAGGGACAGGAAGGGGAGTGCAATTATATAGATCACGCGAGGGATTTCTGTTTGCCACGTTTTAGCTGATTACCAAGTTTCCGCCGGGAAAAGAACGCCTTAAAGCTAGATTTCAAGGAATTTATATGATTCAGAACAAGGTGGATATCGGGTTTGATCAAATTTGTCTCAAAAGTCAGCTGGCTCTTGTACTCTACAGTTGTAGAACTGATTGGGTAGAAATAATGCCAAAACAAAACGTATTTATTTATATATTATGTAGTACAAAAATGTGAGTTGATGGTGGATTGGTACATTTCTGTATAAGCACGACAATTCATCATGACCGTAAGGATTCTATTCTAAAACACGGAGAGAAGCCACTGCTTGTCTTTAGGAAGTATTCCTCGTTTTTACTTGCTATGGTGATGTTCTGGGTGGTTCACTTCATGAATAAGATCCTCATCGATACCATATCTTTTCCTATCTTTTATTATGGTCTGTAAAAGAACGTATATCTTTTTTTCGCTATTTTGTTCAGTGAAAACAACGTCATATTTGACTGTAATTGGCGTGCATACAAAAACAATATATTTTTAAGTTTCTTGGTAAAAATTGAATATGGCGCTGTTGGCGTATTAAATGATGAACTAATAAGAAAGATCAAAGAGCTCTCCGATTTCATGGTCGCCTGGTATCTTTCGTAGATTGACAGACCGTGTCATGTGGTGATTGTTGACAACTTGTCATAATTAATTTGCATTGAAACTTTTAAATTTTCTCTAAAAAAGTTGTCTCGTAAGTTTGAGGGTTATTTTTGGAAAGATTCCATTTTCAGGGAATTAAAAAACCATTCTCAGATGTGTGACCTAGACCTTATTAATTGATTAACCACCGTATGTCTCCTCCAAATAAAAACTATTCATTTAATTCATTTTTCAACCGCTACTATCTTACTGCAGAACAACAGTCTCCATTCCCTTTCTTCACTCAACGCTAGTTAACGCCGCTACAGGTCGCGCAGTGTACAGTTCCGAACGCGGTCTGACAGATGTACTCCCAAGATAATGCGTTTCAAGACTCGCTAACACACCACTAGTGTGAACTTTTGACGATTCGTCAAAGATCAAGTTTGTGCATCGAGTTTCCTTTTAAGGAATAATTTTCTCTTCATCAGGAATAAGGAAAACAATAAGAACTAAATTATAAAAGAAATCATGATCCAGTAACACTACCACAGTCGTAACAGCAGTCATGTCAACAATTAGTTCCCCGTAAAGCAATCTCGGCGGGCCATATAAACATTGGTTACTCTGATGTTCATTTTATGAGTCCGATTTACTTGTTCACGATTCATGAATATTGATACTTGAAGTGGTTTTTCATTTGGTTAACGATTTAGAGTTATTAATTGTTAATGGATTTATTAATTCGGGTCTAAATTATTTAAGTCAGCCGTGACCATGAGGCCTGTAAATATCGTATACGATACGTTGATTTGTTTGGAAAAAATACACGCGGTTTAGATCCGAAAATACCTATTTGTTATGCAAGTTGTTGTTTGACCCGAGTGCTTGTATTGAAAGCTGAGCTTGCGAAGGAAGCTAAGATTGAACCACGAGCGAAGCGACTGGTTCAAAAGTAGAATACTGAGCGTAGCGAGGGTTTCCGACACGAGACGCAAAACAATTTTCCTGCCGAGCGAAACACACAACTTTTCACCTCACTACAGCGAGGAAAATGGTAGATGAAAGAAAAACAGTTGAACTATAAAACTATAAATGAAAAGAAATTTTATTAAATTTTTTTGTTCTTGCTTGTATTTTTATTTTGTGTGATTAAGTGATTATGGAAACTATTTTAGTTCTTTCACGAATTAAAATAATTTAATATACACAATTAGTTATCATTGGCAATTTAATTTCTACCATAATAAGAATAAAATATACCAACGGATTTATATTACATAAATAAGTAATGTACGACAAATCGCGTACTTGAACGTGTCATTATCTTTTTTTTTCATCGAAAGGAAAAATTTGGTACGCCACAGTCCATCGTCAAGTTCGAATTTCAAAATTCTTTTCCACGCTAGAGTGGAAAAAAACGCTTTTGCGCACAGATTTCTAATGAGAAAGAAAACCGTTCCGAACTAGTGAGGTGAAAAGAGCTTTTTCTTTTAAAGCGAGTCACCGGATGAGAAGCGGGAAAAGCTGTTTTGTTAGAACAAATGGTTCAGGTATTTAGTATTAAATAACGGTTTTGCAAAGATATACGATACACTATTATGATATTGTCTAAAGCACGTGCTAATTCGTTCCACGATAATATGTGCTTTATCTGATCATGTGAAATTGATAGCCTGAAAACAGGCTAAAATAAATAAATTTTTATCTGTGTACATAATTGTTATATGGAGATATTTCTCTTTGAGTACTACAGAGAACCTGCTACATTTTAGGCAGAGGAGGAAGCTCTACTGCGACTATAATATGAATAATTTTTTTTAGTTTATTGGTTCGCTTACAGTTATTACAATGTAACATACTATTAACTCAATTTGGTGAAGTTCTTATGTAAATTGCATAACTACTTAAGCAAAAATAACGTAAAATGTAAATTATATAGAATTTAAAAACAGCAACTTAAATTAAAAAAAAAGAAAAAGTGTTTCGGACAGCATCAAGCTAGGTGGAAAAAAAAATTACGTTTAACGTAATACTAGTTTTTAATTTCTTTTTCAATTTAATTTCATTTCCAATACGTAGATATCTCGAAAACCTAAGAACTAGATGAGTAATTGTATTGTTTGTATTGTTTAATTATGAAGTAGGATCTTTTCAAAGTCTCGTAGATCATAAAAATGGTTAAGAGACAAATCAAAAAGAAGCAGTCTGCATGTTCAACTACAAGCATCTTCTCAACGTCTCGATGATATTGTGTGAAGTATGGTTTTACAGCCTATAAATACTTAACCACAGCTTCATTCTGATTGCCAACCCTCCCACCAAGCGTGGCTGGTACCGCAATTTCTCTCGTATAGGCTAGCCTAGGCGTATAACTTGAACTTTAGGTATGGTCCTAAGGTTCTACCTTCACTGGCAAAATATACCGCGTAATATTTAACTTGATTACAATGACACATCTTAAACTTCATAAACCAAGTAGGACACGATTAGTAAAATCGTCGGTAGATATTGTGAATTCAAGTGTAATAAATGTAAATAATAAGTGTAAAAATTATTTGGCTTTGAAAAGCCCCGTGGGACTTGTGAGTTTTACGTCTCATGGTGTCTGAAGCAGTGGCAGTGTCTTGATTTTATTGTTCTATAGCTTACCACCAGGTGGTTTGTTATATGCCTTACTTGATATCATCATCAATTTTTACACTTAAAAACGAGCAGTATCCTAAGAAATTACTTTTTTATGCTACCGCTCGTTCAATACGCTAACTTCCCTGAGAAGAACGAGCATGAAACTCTAGGGATTGCTCTTTTCAAATAAACTTAAATGCTACATAATACATTGGGAATCATAGTTGTGTGGAATCTAGACTCACAATATTCTCTTTCCATACAAATTTATCTAACACGTAGTCTACAATTTTGTAATATGACTTTTCAATTAAAATACTTTTAATGTAAGTTTTAAATTTAGGAAATGTTAACTTAATATATGCTCCGGAATCTTATTGCAAAAACGTATACAGTTCCCCATAAAAGAATCGTTTACCTTAGTTAAACGAAAACATGGTACCATGAGTTTGGACTGAGTTCTAAGGTATATTATGGATATCTTCTTTCTTAACGAACTTATGTATATTTTTACGGGCGTACAAAATATTTTAGTAAATGCACTGTGATGCCACAGTTATGATACCAGTCTCCTTAAACTTTTCTCTGAGAGAAACCCGAGAGCCTAAACGGTACACAATAATAATATAATAATAACGCACACACTCAACATAGCCCCGCACTAGGGAAACCCTGTGTCGCGGGTGCCATGGACACACACATAGACAACCACAAATTACACCCAAACTCACGAGAGAAATAATTGTAGGCCATACAAATATTTCTCCCGGCCCGGGAATCGAACCTGGGACCTCTGCGTGGCAGTCGTAACCATGGTAACCGTTCGGCCACGGAGGCAGTTAAATACAGAACGAATGGCTCGTTTTTGCAACACAAATATGGTTTGTATATCTGCCGCATGTGGGGTAAACATGAAAATCCCGTAGGACATTATACTATGGAAGTAACTAAAGGAAACAAGCAGTAGCAACATCGGTAAGCCCACGTATTCTACGGACTGCGTTTGCAGCAGAGCTTAATCCGCTGGCCAAGGAAGATGGAGCTTCTACGAGTTGTCTTATAAGACAGCGTATGGGTTGATACGGTAGTTACCTTATGACGTATTCCCTTCGCGGCTAAAGCAAGTTTCAGAGATAGCAAAGTGTACACTGTCATTATCTATAGATTAACCTCTGTAATAAAGATACTGACTTCTAGTTTTTATATCGTCAGTGTTTGAATAGGTATTGTGATTAAGATAAGAAGTTAAGTTATAAAAAGATGATAGCTTAGTACACTTAGCTTCGTCATTTTAGAGTTTTGTGTCTGTCCCTGATTTAAAACAAGTTTTTCATCGTTATTTTGCTACAAATTACGTTTTTTTTTAATTTTACAAAACAATAATTATTTTACGTATTCATACATTACTGTTGAAATGAATTCACTAAGTACGAAATATGAAACATAACTAATGTATAGGAAATGAAACTATTTTTCCGGAGTTAAATCGCGTATATTTGTTCTTTCAAACAAACCAACGTTTCGGGCCCTTTACAGGTCCCATGGTCACGGTTGACTGAGGTGGTACAGTCTTCAACCAGTTACCAACAGTAACAACAGTAACAGTAACCTTACCTATTTCTGCCGCCAAGCAGTAATATGATTATTACGGCGTTTTGGTTTTTAAGAGTAAGGGTGCTGGTGAAATTACAAGCACGTGGGATTTACCAACCTATGTCTCATGGTAACGGGTGCAGTATCAGGGCCTCTAAGATCTTAGCGATTTAAAGCTCTGGTTGGCACTGCAACTGCTGTGGACGGGCGTGTCATTTACCATCAGATGCAAGACTTGTTCGCCCAGTCACTTGATATCACAAAAAACCCTTGAGAAACACGTGAATTTTCCAACCCGCATTAGATCAGCGTGATCTTTAGCCTAAGCCTCCTTAGAGGAGAGCCGTGTCCAGTAGTGGGACATCTAATGGGTTGGTAATGATAGTACGATGAGACGCATTCTGCTCGTAAGTAGACTGCGAAATTTCGACTATAGATCTTCGTGTCGTCGTCTACTCCCGTCCTTACTTACTGTCAAATAAGTAATACTTTATAAATTATAATCCGTACCTGAGAAGCATTACACTGTAATTTCTATTTTTGTAATTTTAACGGGGGACGCGATTTTGTGTCGATATGCAGCATGTACAACATTTAGAATGGCTTGAAATGAAACTAATTGACTATTAATAACATTTCGAGCTACCCATCAAATCTAAAGAGATTTGATCTTACTTACTTATTTGATAGCAATTCTTTTGAACGGAGAACGGCAGTAGACTCTCAGGTACCACTACGGTACTGGCAGCTACAGCTGTATCGTCTAATTTAAGGATTCTATTAAAGATATGATCTCCTAGTATGGTGTCTACATCTAGTACCTAATTGCGGTGTAAATTCAAAGCAAACAGATGGTGGCGGCGCGACGGTTAGTTGAAAAATTGTGGTTAGCCAGACACGTTATCAGTGTAGCCTTTTTCTCATTCATACACACTTAGTTAATCAAATGGAATAACAAATAACTTGTTAATGATCATCCATTTTCCCTGGAGAACTGTCTTTAATACAAATACGGGATTGCTTTTATCTGTATACGCTTTTTTGTTCTATCTCAACTTAATGCGTTTTTCGATTTTTTTTACATTGGCTATTGTTTTGTGAAGGAAGTTTTCAAGTGATGCACTAGAAGCAGTAACACAGGTTTATGTTGATAAAGGCTGTGAGGTTAAGCGTATCATCGTCAACCTATTACACGTCTCACTGCTAGACACGGGTCTTCTTCAAGGACAGCGTTTAGGTTGTTAGGCTGATTGGGAATTTTACCTAATTTCCACGTCGGCGTGCAGGTTTTATCACGAAAGTTAAGTAGTGGTGTTGCCACATTTACAAATGTAATTTAGAAACGGAGAAGTTGCAATTAAAGACATACAAACTTCACAAAAACGAGTAAAGCCCGCAAACATAATTGGAGTGTTAACTGCCTCCGTGGCCGAACGATTACCATGCTGGACTGCCACGCAGAGGTCCCGGGTGCGATTCTAGGGACGGGAGAAATATTTGTAAAGCCTACGCGATCTCCGCGCGGCGTGAGCGCGATGATATTTGTGTCAGTATAGTAATCATATTGTAAGAAACCTTAGAGCAAAACTAAAATTATACACCAGGAAGTACAAAAATACGGTTCTAAAAAACAAGTTCTACTGATTTAAGTGACTGCACTGTAACGTAACGGCTTGTATTTATTATTACTAGTGGATATCAAAGGCGGTGCAGGGCTCCGGTTCTGAGAACCGCCACGTTCGTCTTTTGTCTTCCGATACATTAACAAACTATTTGTGTCTATTCGCGGTATTACGATCATTGTACTTTTGTTCTATATATATACAGGGTGGAAAAAAAATCAATGGGATCAATGGGAACTATCTTTAGCAGAATACTCGAAGGATCAATATTGGGGTTCGTACCTAATGTTTGTAACTCTAGAATGTTCGTTTCCTGTACATTGTTCCGTTGTGGTATGTTGACGTAAAATATGTAAGGCATCGTAATGTCTGCAGGCTTTTATTGTACTAAAAATAATCTTAATTATACATAAATGCAAGCGCGACAATGCGTGCAATCAGCAACGTATTTATGTTAAATTATGACATGCCCAATGTACTGCTCGTACAACCTTAAATGCTTAAGATAGCTAATTTTAAGCTTAAAGGGAATATTCTTTTATTTTTCTTAATATAAATGAATG
Source organism: Hyposmocoma kahamanoa (assembly GCF_003589595.1). Classification (NCBI taxonomy): domain Eukaryota; kingdom Metazoa; phylum Arthropoda; class Insecta; order Lepidoptera; family Cosmopterigidae; genus Hyposmocoma; species Hyposmocoma kahamanoa. Next base: position 1,799,900 of record NW_020653397.1, on the reverse strand, counting down.
GCTTTGCTGATTTTTTTAAATCGATTGAGTGAGTGAAGTTCGATGTACATTCTATCGATTAGTACAATAGTGTGAGGTTTTTTTTGTATTTTAGTTGGTTCAATGCCCAGCTCATGTACAGGGTCAATGGCACGTCAAGTTTGACACTTAACATTTAAACTCAAATCTGTGCCGCTTACGATAAGAATGGTCCATAGTATAAAGTGTCAAGCTTGACGTGCACTTGACTGTACCTAAGTTTTCAAAAATATGTGTAAAATAAAAGAATGTTTCCTACAACACCCTTTTAAACATTTAACGTAGTGATTTTTTGTCCACCCTGTATACGTAGTGAAAGAATTGAAGAACACAACACGATAATTCTAATTAACTGGAAAATGCATAACGCTAACGGAAAGAAAGCATCTCTTATTTCAAGTTTAAAGAAATTTAGCATTAATATACTTTGATGTTAAACTGTTTTTTCGGATCGAAATCGTTGATTAATGACCCAACCGACTCAGGTGCCTGTACCACATAAGTTTGTTTAAAAAACATAATATATCGCATTCGTAATTAAATATTGTGGAATAGAAAAAACAACGATTTGACAGTTTAAAAAAGATGCTGGAATGGATCTTATTGCGAATAACGTGATAATTTTTATTTATGCATAATATTTAGTTATCTATATAATAACGAGAATATACCGATATTCATTATAAATTGTTATAAGTCAAAAACCATTTTTTGCTTTTAACTTAATATCTTTTTTTATGTATATTACAAGGTTCTTTGTTTGAAGTTAATATAACACTAAGTAAAACCAATTACAAAAATATTCGACAACAAGCACATAGAAAAATTCGTAAGATCCTCTGGTTCGTTCCGTGCCTTAGTTGGCATAGCGTCTGACATGGTTTGCTAGAAGACGCTGGTTTTTTTGTATTAACAAGTATAACAAACTAGTGGAAAAATAATTATATATAATTGTATAATAATATAGAGACATTTTTTCATAAACTTAATACGAAGTACGGAAATAAACTGGCTTTTCTTGACCGTCGTTAACAAATTTTACCGTTTACCATTTTACCATTTTGTATTTATGTAACTCTAGGGACTCATGTAACGCCCGAAATTCCATAAGAAGACTTGGTTTTACGTTATTCTTTCTCGTTCTCCATCTGTATTTTGATGACCCCCGGTCGAGTGGCTTACTTGCAGGCTTTCACGGCGCCGTTTCTGTTTGATGTTTGTGGTACCGTCGTTGTTTCCATGACACAAGTGTATACGAAGTTGTCTAATATTTATTTATTTTTATATTTTCAACGTTAACCTGTCAACTAAGAGTGGCATATTATGAAATTCGTACGTTTAGCGAAAAACCCCACATTTAAAATTAATATTTTAAACTCATGAGTACGTTGGATATTTTTGTGGTAGTGGTGTTGCCACATCATGTCCATCCAACCTTAAACGTCACAATTCTGTAGTACTAGGTTGTTACATTAACTTTTTATCGCCAGAACTCTTTTGATGTCCGCCCATCTGTTCGGGATTCGTCGTAAGAGCCGACCACACACGATCGTTTACGATTCGTTTACAGCCCAAACAAACATTTCCAACGTACAGTTTCAAAGACACCGAAATTTCTGGTTTCCTAGTAACTGTAACAGAAATTCAAATAGTTGATATACAAAAATAGATGCACACTTTTTCCAAAAGCTGTCCTGATTTTCCTTTAAAGTTCTAACCAAGATTTAATGTGGAATTCAAAATTGTTTTGAAACTGCTAAGTATGAAAGATGTTAATATAGTTTTCTTTTACATTTAATTTTTCCATAATCATAATTTCTTAAGTACCTACTGGACTCGCATCCTTTGGTTTAATAAGGCTACATCTGCAAAATTGCAATTTTTCAGGTGAGAAGTTTAAAGATTCAACAAATAAAATTATTCAGTAACTTTTTTATGCTTAAATAGAACAGTTATGAAATTTCACATTATACTTAATTTATTTCATACAGTTTAATGTGTTAAAAGCACTTTTGGCGTGTGATCATATCGTAATTATAACTAAAAAATTGGTGCCGTTAAGACAACACAACTAAGAAGTAAAAAAAATACTGAATGGCTTATTGCGAATATTGCAATTATTTTTATTTATACATAATTATTTAGGTGTCCATTTGTAAACGAGAATATAAATTTTATTGGTTTTATTCAGTAATTTTTTTAAACTTTCAAATCTTGTTTTGTTAATTCCACAATTTAGAGTTACGACAGTATTTAGTTACATGTGCGATTGCTTTTTTTATAATATTAAGTGACGGGACGAACAAGTCGTATGTCTGTGTCCATAATAGTTGCAGTGCCACTTAGAGCTTTAAATGACAAAGATCTGAACACTGCCACTGCGCCCGACGACGCCCTGAGACAAGTTGCCAAGTCCCATGTGCCTGTAATTTCACCAGCACCCTTGCCCTTCGAAACCGGAACGCAGTAATGTTCACACTACTGCTTGGCGACAGAAATAGGTAAGGTGGCAGTACTACCCTGGACGAACTGTTTGAGAAGGAGCTCTACTGCTGCTAAAATGCTTAATAATGCCAAGGACACGAATTTAAGGGTTTCTTATATTAATAACTCGAAGGTCTAAGAGTACGCGTAATTTGTTTACATCTCAATGCGTGTTTTCAAAAGAGAACAATACCCCAAACAAACAATGGCGGCAGTACTGTATTTCTAACAGCAATAGAGAAACGTATTTTTCGCGTATTTTCTCACTCGTTACACACCATATATATCTCCGCATGAGGGGCTGAGGGGAACTTTCCCATTTTCCAGGTACATCCCGGGATTTGCCCCGGGATCATTAGCCCCGGGAATCCTCAATACCAGTTCGACGCCAGGGGGAAACCAATCTCGAATTTTCCAACATTTTCTGTTACTTTTACGTCACTTCGGCGTTGTTTATTCTGGTTATTTTCTAGAAGGAAAAATGTTTTACAGTGATATTTATCGCACATAACATTAACTACGTAACCTTAAACAAATCTTGTTTTTTACCTATATTATAGGTAAAAAACAAGATTTGTTTAAGAACTACACTACCTCAGTTGGAATTCAATTTTTTCCGTACTAATATGGTCCATTTTGCTTGGGTTGAGCGGCAGAACCTATTTTATTATAAACGAAATTAAAGCTTTTTTCAAACAAACCGACGTTTCGCGCCCTTTACAGGTCCCATGGTCACGGTTGACTGAGGTGGTACAGTCTTCAACCAGTTATGTCTAATATTAATGCAAACCACCCACCAGTTACAGTAACTATAGTGAAAAAATAGGGTGGTTTGCATTAATATTAGACATAACTGGTTGAAGACTGTACCACCTCAGTCAACCGTGACCATGGGACCTGTAAAGGGCCCGAAACGTCGGTTTGTTTGAAAAAAACAAATATACGCGATTTAAATCCGGAAAAATAGTTTCATTTCCTATGTGTAACAATCGCGAAAATCTAAGAACTCGAAATTAAAGCTGTTTGAAAAATGTATATTATACTATATCGTATACTATACGAGTTCCATTTAGTTCAGTATGTATAAATAAAATCATTGATATATGTAAAGTACTAATTGTATACAGCGTTTTTCTTGTAAAATTTCAACGTAAAACATTTTTTGCCAAGGGGATTGACTCAACGCTTTCACTGTTACGCAGAATCAACCAAAACCATTTGAGGTTGCATCGAATTTTAACTAACAAAGCGTGTATTTTAACAAAATTGTCTATGGAATTCAAAAAACAAACTGACACCAAGACGCTTTGTTTAATTCTTTGATTAATTCAAGTTAATTTTAAATTTGTTTAAATTCTGTATTCTCACTTTATTATACCCATCTTGGCCACATATCTACTGGAATTGGAGGCCTGGTGACCTAAAACACAGGGTGTCCTAGTTTAGGCACCAGTCTCCACAAATTGCTATTCATAAGATAAAATTTGTTCGTTGGTTATATCTAAATTTTGTGGAGGAAATAAAGAAATTCCTCCTGGTTAAATGTGTCCATCAGTTTACTTTCTTACTTGTCGGTGGTTTTGGCGACATTTTGAAATTTTTCGTGATATCAAGTGACAGAATAAGCGACACGCCTGTCTACTACAGTTGCAGTGTCACTCCTAGCCTTAAGTCACAAATATCTAAAGAACATTACAACTACGTCAATCACCTTGACACATAAGTTGTCAAATATCATGCGCCTGTAATTACACTTCAAAACCGCAACGCAGTAATGCACACATTACTGCTTGGCGACAGAAACTGGTAAGATATTAAGTACTGCCTTGGACAAACTTTTTCACAAGGATCTCTACTGCCATTACATTTTCATCACATTTCAAACCACCTCTATTCTGAGACGTAATTTGGAGTTCATGATACATCATGATTATAAACTTTTTCTCATATCCTATTTGCAATGCGTCTAAAAATAATGTCGTGACGTATTAAACGCCCAAACATCTTTCCCCTTCAATTATAGGGTAAAAAACGGCTTAGAAACTTTAAAGACACGAAATACAATTATCAATCACAACTTAAGATCCTCAAATAATGAAATCTACCCAAATAAAGGAAAATTACTATAACTATGTCTTATCAAACTGATCAAACAGTACGAGAGACCTTTAAACGGCGGTGGCAATAACCGGACAATTATAAGAGCGCCATTATCAGTCGTGATACACCCGGATTACTCGCCCGGATAACCGGATGCGGGGATTTGCCATCCGGGTGATTCAAGATATAGAAGGGGTCTCGTTGGGTATACACATAGTATAGAGGAGATGTTCGAAACAAATGTGTTTTTAGGGGAATGATAGGTGTGGAACGCTGGTAGCTTAGTAGGAGAAAGATTGTTTCTCAATTGAAAGGTCAAGGGTTCATTCCGGCGATATTTACCTAAGTGTACTTGAATTATCGTCAAAATCAAAATCAGATAATCATTTATTCCATAGGTGAAATTTGGGTCAAGGACTCAGGTTCATGAACCGGCGAATGATACGTGTTGTTACTATTAATATTTTGTGCCATAACCATAGATTACAAGAATTATCTTTCTTATTCGTACTTTAATTAAAAAATCAAATGATGGAAATATTTAAAATTCCAACACTATCCTTGAAACTCAGGCCTTTGATCATCGGGTAATTGAAGCCGATAGCCGCGCAGTGAGAACCGGACAGATGCTAAATAAATAATTAAAAGAAATCCGCGAGCGTGCGCCCGCGCCGATGGTTAATTCTATTTACATTCCGCAACCGGCACGACTGACCGTTTGCACTAACTACAGTTTAAACTACACGGTTAAGTAAATACTATAATCTAACCGACATATCATAGGGAATTAAAAGAAACAATTGAAACCTGAAATGGAGACAAGACATCGACTAATAAAATTTTAACATTTTCATAATTAACGTTACGCATTATACGTAAGCATAGATCTTCGGTAGCAGTAGACCTCCTTATGAAAGAGTTCATCCAGGGAAGTACTGCCACGTTACCCACTTCTGCCACTAAGCAGTAAAATGAGCATTACTATAATCCAGTTTTGAAGGGTAAAGGTGCTTGTGAAATTACAGGCACATGGGAGTTGTCAACTTATGTCTCAAGTTGACGGGCGCAGTCCCTCAGGTCTTAACGATTTATGCAACTGTTATGGATAGGCTTGTCGCTTACCAACAGGCGTACGACCTGTTCGTCCCGTCAACTGGTATCATAAAAAAAATTAAAATATCGCCAACATCACCGACAAGTACCCACTGTTAAGTAAGAAAGAAGTATGAGAGAACCAGAACCAGGAAGAATTGAACAAGAGTCTTGGTTTCAGTTTGTTTTTTGAATTCCAGAGACAATTTTGTCAAGATATAACCTATGTTATTTAAAGAAGTCTTGTTTTTTACCTATGTTATCTACATAGTTATTGGCTATGTGCAATAAATATCATAGTAAATCATTATTCTTACTAACAACAAAATACGAGAAAATAACTAGAATAAACAACACCGAAATGACGTAAATTTAACAGAAAATGTTGGAAAATTTGGCATTGATTTCCCCGTGGCGTCGAACTGGTATCATAAAAGACAAGTCTCTTTTAAAGAGAACCACAATTCCCCACCCTGGGCCAATGCGGGTAGGGGTTTTTACACGTATTCCAAAAGTTGGGATCCTATTTCGATATCATAGTTTCATCACGTTCTTTTCCTCCATCTTTAACAAGAGGTATTGCTGGTAAACATTCACAAGTACACGTATATGGTTACACAACTAAATACTTATCACTTGTTACTAGTACCAAGTCATACCGTGATGGGAATCACGGTGTGACTTTATAGTTAATTATTTAAGTATAACTGGGAATATTGTTGTACATTCCCATCTAAAGCTGTGATTTCAATGCAATTTGAATTGGCTGAAATTTCATGCAGATAGACTAAGAAGAACTAGGCTCTCATTGACGACCTCCGTTGTCGATTGGCTCGCACACCGGTTTTAACGATGTCGCCACCTCTGGGGTTTCTGCACTGTCTCGGATCTGGGTGTTAGTGGTACCATCGTTGTTTCCGATTTCCATAATCCAAGTGCTTTAGTTACTTACTTCGGAATCGTAGCAACGTATGTGATGTTGTCTAATATTTATTTATTTATCACGACACACCCTTAATCTAGATACACATCATTCTGCATTTACTTTATTTCGGTCCCTAGATGTAGTTAATACCAGCCAATAAACCGCACCAATTATAATATGGTGTCAGAGTAGAGATTTCTCTGTAGGTGCAATGAATACCAGAGCAACGAAATTAACTCCCAGATTATACAGATTCCTGGGTGATACCCAGAAAACCCAGACCGGGACAAATTTAGGAAAGTTTGTTTCTTTAAAATTCTTTCTTACTCATTCCCTGTCTGCAGATTTCTTTCCTGAACGGTGTAACTTGAGTCGTTTCAAGACGTGTAAGTAGAGCCTTTTCAAGACGAGACGATTTATTTAGGTGAGCATGTTCCATCGTTGGCCTTATCATCACTTTCCATGAGATGAGATGGAGGTCAAATATATTTTTAAATAAAATAAAGTCTAATCTTTTACCTATGTTTTACATATACTTGCAATCTGTATTCTATATTAATGATATACGTCAAATTTACGGAATCGAACCAAGCTCCTCCTCATTTAGCGCAATGCAGACCGTCGGGCCACCGAAATCGTCAATTTACACTTATCCCTTCGTATAACAACGTATAGCTTCATGCCTTCTACATTTAACTCCCCCGTCAGTAAACCAACATCGTTTAGCAGTTTAGTCGAGTGCAACTCGCCTCGTGTGACGCAGTCCCTACTTGGAAATGTACGTTTGATTCCACTTACTGCTTCTGCACAGTTTACATGCCTCTGGTATTGCAAAGTTACTTTTGCTATTGCAAAAAAGTTTAAACTAGAACTTTGTTTGTGAATGTGGATAAAACTTTCAACATAATCCTAAAAACGATTGCAAACGTAAGTTGGTGATGTTATCCTTTAGAGGGTAAAATATTTCTCTTTTTTTTTTATATTCAATTTAAGATACCTAAGTCAGGAGGTTTGCCTTTTTCATCAGTATTGTTAGCACTTACAAGTGTTTGTTCACCTCTATTAAAGGAAGTAGGGAATGTTAGCCATAATGTAGACTCAAATTGCAAGAACAGTGTTTGAAAAGTTTGTGCGGATATGATATACATGGATGCATAGATGCTAGAAATAATCAGTATTATATTTTTATCCGTTACTATAGGATCCGTAAAGAACCCAAAACATATTGTTATTTTTACACATACATGCGTAATCACAGAGATTCATCGTTATTAAAACTCGAAGACATTAAAAAGAATAAGTTCCAAAACAGACCCATGAGAGACTTAAAAAAATTTAGACTAAATGTTATGGTATACATTAAAAATGGGCATAAGATACCCCCTTGAAGAACTCCTATTGCAAATTCAATTGCAAAAGTTTCACTTTGATAATATTATTGGGAAACAAAAGAGCGACATGCAGCAGCATGTAAGACGAGTCTGCGTGGATTGCGTGCCTATCCGGCGGAGTAGGAGTCGGTCTTATTAAGCGTTGAGTACAGGGTGTTCCCGACTCAGAAAGGGGTTATTGCACTCTTGGAGCTTGTTTTTATTGGTGTCCCATTGGTTACATGAGTTAAAAGGTCCAGACTTAATAAGCAGGGACGTTAAGACGCTTCACCAAAATCTTCGACGTGAAGAAATTTGCGCTTTGTCAAAAATTACATGTGAATTTGAAGAGCGTGTAACTTTGGACAAAAAACCTTTGCGTGAGTCTGCAGTGCCCAGTGACAGAGTGCAAAGCGTTACTTCTTGTGACTGCTAGAGGCGCTTACAATTTGCCTTGTAAAATTGTAAAGTATTTATCCAGTGTTTAGGTTTTCGCGCTTGTCGATTCTAACTATACTGCTCAAAAATGTGTAGGGATCGAACGCATATAAGAATTCATATAATACTAATCTCTAGAGGCATTTGATGTGTGTATTTGTTTCGTCTATTTTTATATGGTCACGTCTCATGGTCAGTCAGCCGTGATCATGGTACATGCAACGGGATCGAAACGTTGGTTTCTTTGAAAAAATAAAAAACAAATATTCGTTAGACTATTTTATATGCTATCGCTTGCGACATCTGCCACTGTTAAGTCATGGTGAACGTCTGCCAAGGGTAGAAATTTCCCTCTTTTAGAGAGAATATCTCATGGAATACATCGAAGTAAATTAGTTTCATTTCTAAAAAACCCTTCAGCGATAATGTGCCACATAATCAAACCAATCACTTCTAATAATCAAACTATCACAGGAAATTGCCCTGGTACACCAGGAGTACCTGAGTATAGAAATAAATCCAGACCATAACCAATTCATTAAAGTCCTTTTCTTAATTTCTAAAGCTCGGAGTTTCTCTGAATGATTCCTATCCTTCGAAATGAGGTTATCCGACAGAGAACCAAGGTCGTTGACATAGCTTCTAGCAAACTAAAGTGGCAGTAAGCTAGCCATATCTTTCGAAGAATCGATAACCGATGGGGGAAACGAGTTCTTGAGTGAAGACCACGGCTCGGCAGACGTAGTGTAGGACGCCCTGTGGCTAGATGAAGTGTCGCTCTATGAAAGTCTGCTAGCAGCAGATGAATGCGACAAGCTGAGGACCGGACGAAATGTCGCATATTATATACCTCCAGCAAAGGACTACGATAGGCTGATAATTATGATGTCAATTTTATTCGGGTTCTATTCTCGGCAGGACCAATTTGGGAATGAACTTTTATAAATTGATTCTAGTTTGAGTGTTACGGATTAGTACCTCGGAGAGTGTTATTTTATCGAGTATAGAGACGTTGACTTCAACGTCTAATACCCACAGCAAGCAACGGTAATCGTCAATTCAGGAACAAGTGCAAGACACAAATATAAAGTTGTAAACAGCCTGTGCAAAATAACTGCACAGCACACTGTCGTATTTACGCACACAACAATTTATACGTATTTATACGTGACCTACAGTACGCCGTCTGACATTTAACACGGTTTAGACAATACTGTAAATACCGCACGGAAAATGAACCGAAATAGATCTGCCTTCCGGCAACCGGCTTGAAAGTAACTATGCGTATATTCATACATTTGGAAACCCTTTGGAGTTAATAGAAACTGACGCCACTTCGAACAAATCTGATGTGTCTCTTCCTTCAGCAATCTTTTATACAAGTCTTCCATTCTTCTCACTGTGCACTACAACCATTTTAACAAGTTCAAACGCTCTTCGTGGCAATTCTCTTCCATTGTTGCCTTCCATTTTGGTTCTGTATGTATTTCTTTCGCTGCAAAAGCGAAATAGTCCGCCATTCATCATCAAATTGTAGAATTGTCACCATCCAAACCAATATTATAAATGCGAAAGTGACTCTGTTTGTCTGTAACGTTGTCACGCTAAACCACTAACCAATTTTAATGGAATTTGATATATAAATAGATGGGATCTAGGAGAAGGACAAGGGCTGTTTGTTACAGAAATAAATCTTAAAAGGGGGTGAAATAGGGAATGAAAGTTTGTATGATAAACTATTAAAACTTTGAAAATTAGTGTAGTACAGTGGGTTACAAGGACTACTTATTCTATGCAGACATTTAAGTTACAAACAAGAATTTGGCGTTAGTTTTACAATGCAAAGTTCCACCGATGCCTAGTCAACCAAACAAACAAACAAAAAGTGTCCCTACTACAAACAACAAGTACCAGGCGAGCATAGCCCGCGAGAAGCAATAATTTATTGGCTAGCGACACGGCTAATGCAGCTGACTGATAGCGGTGCAGCGATATGATACCATGATGCGGCTAAGTGCGATCGCTTGTATCCCGATACCGGGGGGATTCGTACGGTGACATCCTCGCCGATCATGGGAGCCTAGTAACATGGCTTTTTCATTATGTGTTAGTATGTGTTTTTAAGATTTAAAATCCCTTGAGATTTGGTAAAAAAATACACTAATACCAGCAGTGGAAAAAGTATAAGGTGGAAATTGAGTTATAGTGAGTTTTGAGATAATAATTCTAGATTTCTAAGAAAAGGTTATTAGGTTCAAACTCCAGGTATCGACTATATTTGTTTTTGTTTTCGGCTAGTTACCTTTTGCTTTTAAATTCTAGTCCCAAACTTCAGCCTATCAATCTGTCTAGCTGTCACTCATCTGTCAAACTGTCCAATTTAGTCAAGTGGCTGTCATTTTTGGTGATAACAGTTTTATATTGCAGTTTATCTACCGTGATACTGTTGATACATTGTCTTAAGATTAGACTTGAAAGTAGTTTGTAGACGATAATAATGTACATTAGTTGCGAAAAGTGGTTGTATTAGTTAAGAAATTGTTTATCAACTCTAGTGTCAGAAGAGGGATCTATCTTTTATTTTAAAAATTATTATGGTTAGTAAACAATGTAGGTACCGTTAAAGAGTTGAAAAATTTTTCTAATATGTATATAGGTATATATCCAATCACCTATTCATCTATGACATCCTTTTTCATCCAAATTTCGTCTGTTTTCCATAATCTTAATTCTGTTTCCCTAAATTTTTGATTGGCTAAATACGAAGGCAAAGCCATTAAAAAAAGTGATATTTGTAATCTAATAATACGCTTTAGCATATCTACCTGCCAAATGTTGCTTTATTTTGATATGTATAGTTGCTATAGCACAATACATGCACATTTTACTGCCAGCAGAAATCAAAGACAACTTTTCTTTGTTACAGATGCCATGGGTGAGTACAACAGCAAGACAACAGGAAGCCACATAAATCATGGAATGCCGTAAAAAGATCGTGTTAACAAAAATGGCAATCTTCATAAAACTCTGGAAAATAATTATGGCGGCCCGTGCTCGCGCTTTTTTACGCAAAATAAGTCAATCGGCCAACACTAGGAGTCCGGAGATTCGCCTCGCGTCGTAAACTTTGATTAGGTCATTAAAGCATACTAATTTATTAACCTTCGAACAACTCTCATTTGCCGTAAATACACAAAAATGGCACATAAAACTGAAACGTTAACGCTCACTTTCGAATGCTTTTCCGGAAAGCTTTTATGGTGTTTTAAATCGTTCGAGCGCGTGTAATCGAAAATCACCTTTGCTGTAATTATCGGCGTAGAATCGTGAACCAGAGCTAAATTTGGTACAAGAATAACCTAGTTTAAGATGTTTTTTTAAATTAAGTATTCATTTTAAAATTAACAAAAATTTTTAACGACAGAAAATTTTAATTTCAAATTGGAATATGGAATTTAACAGACGCTGTCAAGATTGAAGTATCCAATTCAATTTGAAAAATCATCGTTTTCTTTTTTATATTTGTATTCAAAAAACGGCGTATACGTTTGACGTTCTGCATTAAATGAATTAAATTGAAACAATATCAATCGGACACGGGAACACACTCAGGCAGTCTCGTTTTGTTATTTATCATAAAATGTGGACGCTTCAGTGGAATTGATCTGCTAGCTTTGTTTATCGCCCTTAGCGAGACAGAGATAAATATGGGTTCTTTTTAAAAATACAAAATCTTATTTAATTGTTAACTGAGTTTTACCTAACCTCCAATGAGACATTGAAACAATAATGGAACTTGCAGGACGTTTTCCTTTAATACTAAATCGTCTTCAACTGCAAAATTTCTTGATTATGAATCTTCTGAATCTGAATTTATAAGGTCAACTACATTCGTCAAATAATCAGTTAGAAGATAGTAGTAGTATAATAGGAGAATGCTTGCTGACCGGGCACGATGTCGCAGCGCGAGGTCATCGATTAATTTTCTACTGCCACGGCTATATATTATATACCTTACAAATCTCTCTCATTCCCTTAAATTCATCAATCTTTGCATACAATCCTTCATATTCTTCTCACTACTTCTCGACTTGGTCTTAGAATGTCCTTCGTAACCGGCCTTTAAAAACGATGCCTTGCACTTTGTTTCTATATTATATCTCTTTCGGCACGATTATTTCTTTCATTCGCTCTATGTGCCCAAACCACCTCAACACTCCGTTCTCTATTTTTGTTTTGATAGTTGTTTTTCTGCACCAGCTTTCCATTAATTCAATTTCCTTTTTTTGTTTTTCACAAATTTTCTTTAACAGAAAAAGCAGATTTAAGTTCTTCAGAAATTATATCGCCATTGTTTATTTGCTAGCCAGTAGATTTGTTAGATATCGTTTTGTATTAATTACAATTGTAATGGACTTCGTTGCTTTGTAGGCGATTGGCATCAGTATAATCAGTATTTCTCATTACCAGGACGTAATAAGCTATTTCATATTGTTTCAAGACGTAAACGATTTTTGGGGCCAGAAGATTATTTTATTTCGTGAGAGAACTATTAACTGCCCCCATGGCGGAATGGTTAACACGCTAGTCTGCCACTCATAGGTTCCGGGTTTGACTGCCGGGACGAGAGAAATATTTGTGTGACCTGTATTTATTTCTCTCATGAATTTGGGTGTAATTTGTGGTTGTCTACGTGTGTGTCCATGGCACCCGCGATACAGGGTTTCCCTAGTGCGAGGCTATGTTGATTGTGAGCGTTATTATTATTATTATTATTATTATAATCCCATGTGCCTGTAATTTCACCAGCACTCTTACCCTTCAACACCGGAACGCAAAAATGCTCACATTATTGCTTGGCGGCAGAAGAAGGTAAGTATTGTTAATAAAATATAATGCGAATTAGATGCGAAACAATTATGTAAATAAAATATTATCTATAATCATCACCGTTATCCAGAGCCCTGCTTTACGCCCTGGTTTAGGCCTCCTGTAGTTTACGCCATCCACCACGTTTTTATACGAGTCTCATCCACCTACAGCCTGCAGCTTTGACGATATCGTAATAAACATAATCGATCCAACGACTAAACAATAACAATCACACACAAAAACAACAGCTACTTAGCCATTGTCTTCTAATCTACAACCTACAAATTTAAAAAAAATGATTGATAGTCTAACTCGGGAACAGTAATAACCGAAATGATACAAATCGATATATATCAGCGATGGTAATTATAGAACGATCGATTATTTACGATAAATATTGCCGCTGGTGCTCTAAGGTCTTTAAACCTATGCTTTGAAGTTGAAGCTGCAACCACAGTGATTCTTTATTATTAATAGTCTAAAGGGATATATGACTCTCTCATTCCTGTTGTTGAGAGGGGAGTATTGTCCAGTCGATAAGACGTGTAAAGGTGCGATGACGATGTTTTTGTAGCAGTAAAGCTACTTGTGAAAGATTTCGTCGAAGGAAGTATTGCCACATTACTTATTTCTGCCGCCAAGCTGTAAGAGCATTACTGTATTTCTGTTTTGAAAGGTAAGGATGCTGGCACATGGGACTGAGTGACACTGAAACTGTTATGAACAGGCGTGTCGCTTACTATTAGGCCCACGACTTGTTCATTCCGTCACTTGGTAACATAAAAATGTAACTATTTACTATTAATAGTCTGAAGAGATATATGACTCTTTCGTTTCTCTTGTTGATTGGACAATACTCCCCGTATTGTCCAATTGATAAGACGTGTGATGGCGATGATGATATTTCTGGAATTATAATAGTAATGTTATTTATTTTCAACTGTAACTTTACAGTAAGAAATTTTATAAGTAAAGTTATTACAAGATCCATGACTGTGTAAAGGGTTAATTGCCTTGCATAATCAAGTTTACGTAGCACAGGGAAACAACTAAGGATTTAAAAAACAAATATAATAAAAATTATAACTTTCTTTATAAAAAAAAACTGACCTTAAACGTTTGTGGATTTACATCTATTTGCCAAGTTGTATCGAATTCGGTTAACGGAAAGTGGGTGAAAGCCAATAAACCAAATTGATCCCCAGATTTGCCATCCTTAGAAGTAGAATATTTTCTTTAAAATTAAATTTGGTACTACACTACTGAGGTTCCCCCTTTCCAACAAAAACAAGAATCATCAAAATCTGTTCACAAAGAATATTAATAACAACGCACACACTCACAGCCCTAGGCAAACCCCTCTGTACCATGGACACACATAGACAACCACAAATTACACCCCAACTCAGACAACACAACACAACACACCAAACAACACAGTCAAAAGACATAAATGTAGGCCATACAAATACTCCTCCCGGCCCGGGAACTGAACTAACTGCCTCCGTGGCCGAATGGTAACCGTTTGGCCACATAGGCAGCTGAAAAAATGTGAGACGTGTCTGCCGGGTCAAATTAACAAATCGTAAACCATACCAATGCTGCCACGTAATTTATTTTAACCAATGAAAAACTTAGTGTCCTGTTCACTCTGAGACGTAAGTTGATATGTACTGTGTGCGTATAATTTCACCAGCAACCTTATCCTTCAAAACCGAAACGCGGTAATGAAAAATAGATAAAGTGGCAGTACCTACTTCCCTGGACGAATTCTTTCACAAGGAGTTGTGCTGTTATCTGTACTGTGATATTTGACCTTAATTATCTCAGGTCATAGATTAAAATTCATTATTTGGGCTTAATCATAACATGTAGCCTTGTATTTTCTATTCCAGTTCCAAATTTCACGCATATTGGTTTAAGAGCGGCTAACTACTTAATTTCGTTCGTAGATTATGTAATTCGAGTGGATACTAAAAAAGCTTCGCAAGCTGCGCTTCGAGAAAAAATAAAATCCTCATTACCAGTGAATGACAGACAGCAAAAGTGATGCTTATTACAAATATGCGTTTAATTAGTATACTGTGTTGAATGAAGGTAATTGTGCGTTAAACAAAGTATTAGCTCTAATTGTTGCAAATTACAATTACGCAAGATGACAGTTGTGATTGCACGCTGTCAGATTGATGTACGATTAGCCCTACTCAGTTTGAATAGCGTGTCGTACAACATCCATTATTAAGTCAAAACAAACAATTAAACCTCTACTTTCATCATAATACCAACAAATCCACGTAGAGGACTTATTATTGTGTCAACTTCGTGTTGTCCCAAAAAAATAACCTAAAAAACTACAAAACACTTCTCAAACACCATTTTGACACTTTCGGCAACGACCCAATCGTGTTCAGATTCAAATTTCGAACAGAACATTCAAGATGGCGACCTTCGCAAGTCGTATATCAATCGTGATTTACGCTCCACGGTCGAGGTCGACGACCGCCCGAATTTCGTTCAGAAATGCACTCGCCGAGTAATTTATTTGTGACCATCTATTATTTTGTAGACTCACGAGGTCCTAAACGCAGCTGACATTAATATATCATTTTACGCGACGGCGGGCTTACAACATCGCTATCTCGTTTACACATACGTGTTTTAAGTTTGTCGGAAAAGGACAGATATTTAGGGGCAGAGTAGTTTGCGTTTTCACTTTTTATAGTAGCAATATATTTGATCAGCTGATCGTCATGACGTTTACTGCTCGTGAGCCAGTGTGTAATGTTTTTCATAATTTATATTATAGTGGTTTTGTGTTTTTATTCAAGTTGTCGAGGTCATGGTTTATTTTTATTGTTGAATATTTATCTAATAGCAATATTTGACTGCTGTTGGCCCGACGATGTGTTTTAGCGCTTGTGGTTTTTGGATAATGGCTCTACAATTAAAGTAAATGCGTGATTTATGAACGTGTCGGTAACAATTGGTTGGAAGCGTGTTGGGAATTAAATTCTTTGCGATCATTAGGAGCTATACCCATTCAGAACAAATATTGATGATTTTTGATAATAACGCTTTCAGATTTTATCATAATGTTATCCAAATTTGGAAGCTTCCATGTCACTTTGGGAATGTATAGTCATCGTCATCTAGACACGTGCCTTCTCTTCGGGTTTTGGGCATAGTTAGACTTAACACGTTTTCCTACGGTTGTGAACTTTCTGCAACCTACACAGGTTTCATCATGATATGTCACCTTCATGTTACCGAGATGTATTGTTATTAAAGTTTCACAAATGTACATAACCTAGAAATTAAAGTTATGCGTATATACGTACTCTAATGTAAATGTAAAATTCCACATACAACCCTTTATAGATATGTTCCACTACTGCAGACGTCAGGTCACTTTGTTTTATTTCTTAACCATCCTTTATTTTATTTGAATCATCAAATTGATCATGTTCTTCATCTTCTCAAATTGTATTATTTCCTCGGCCTATTTTGCAGTTTATGCAGTTTTATTTCCCAGCCTTTACGTAAATAACTTCATTGTTTTATTAAATTTTTCTTTTTTTTACCTCCCTAAGCAGTCTACGAACCAATACAAACAAATTTACTCAACACCCACCTCCTGTTGTTTTTACTCACGAAATAACAACGTAGGGAGCAAATCCAAACACAATTATACTTATAACAACTGCAGCATATATTTATATGTTATTATTATATTGTTATAACGTGTTAGACGTAAAGGTGCGTTGGCAGGACGCACGTGGTGCCTGTAAATATTTTTGGAGGCAATCGATTTCCGAAATCCATTCTGTACCCTCGCGCCGACGCCGCGCCGCGTTCTGAACGATTGTTATGGACACGCCCTGAAAATGTTTCTTTCCATCTCACGTATTCTATAAAGAAAAGGGACAAAAAATATTAAGCATTGCATGGAAGAAAATATACAGGGTTGTAAAGTATTAACAAACTCGTGGACTGTATTTTTATCGTGTAATAAAAATATTTAAACAGATTGGTCTAAACGGTAATAATTCTAGCGTTCTGCGATGCAAAACGCAGGAGCGGGAGTGGCGGTTGTTGGGGAAGGCACTTGCAAATTTGAACATACTTACTTAGTTCCAAATACAGATCTAAAAGATGTCAGATTGTAACAACATAAAATTAAAGTTTATTTTTAGTAAATTTATAATGTTTTGTAATGTTGTCCTGCATGATTGTAAGTATTGTACAAATAATCCCTGTATGTAGGCAGATAATGCCATCGTGCACTGTTCGTATCGCTAAACTTATTCTTTGATCGAAGTAGCTGGCAGCTTCAACAAATGAACTGAAAGCAGGAGTTTGACTAGTGGCCCCCAAGGTTTCAAGATTTTCACCGCGAAAAGCAGAGCTATGGGCTGTGGTTCGCGTATTTCAGATTTTTATAAGGTTTTTCATTGTAAGATTCAACATTCAATAAAACTTGTGTTGTAAAATGGATTGAACAAGGGACTCGTTACAAAGTTCCAATGTCGCTGCAAATTTGCAATGATTTTCTGCAGGCTGTGGATTCAAACTCATGTCATAGTCGTGATTCGTCCAAATCCGAAGTTATTGTCTGTTCTATCAGTAATCCCCTTCCGTAATATATCATGTTATCTTACCAGTTATAGAATGATATAATCGTCACCAAAATTAAGTTCATTTAAATGGTATTTTCTCAAATATGCTCGGAAATGTTTGCATTACTTTCAAAAAACGTTTGTCATTTATGGACCATGCGACTTCTTCTCGGCCAAGGTCAGCAAAGTAAGCATGAAAACTCATTACTGTCCTCCTCTCTAAACTTTTAAATCTACCTATTAATAATGAACTATGTAAACAGGCAAAAGGAAAACTCATACAGCCAACTGCCCAGAGTTCATAACTGCGAGAATTAAAAATGCCTACCTGTACCGCTTACTTAAAAAAAAGAAAATGGCGGTAACATTTAGGTTAAAGTGTTTTGGTATTCTTTTGTTTTGTCGTCTTTATATTTTGGTTGCGAAAATGAGTGCTAGTGAGAAGAGCAATAACGAAAATACAGTAATAGCAAATTCAAACACATCATCACAAGTCCAGCAGACTACTATTAATGTGCCTGGAAAAACAATAACATTTTTTTTTAGCAATTGCATTCTGTACTCGCTGGCACTCGTCCTTGTAATTCATACTCGTCCAGCAATCCCTTACTTCCCGGCCTGTGCAATAATGTACTATTACCTTGGAATTAAAAAAAATAATTCAAGAAATCGACATTTAAAGTCATATCCACACTAAACTGCGAGCATTAACGCGTATCGCACGGGCTGGCATCATTAATCTACGTGACAGTTCAAAATTTAGTTACAGAGGGTCCCCGCGCCCCTCCTCCCACACCTCCCTACACCCGCCCTCGCCTGAACGCTGCAAGTTTTTGAGGGATGCCTAAATACGGTTTTAGTGTGAGAACACTGAAATTTGTAGTTAGTTTCGAATGTATTACTGGAGTTATTGGTACGTGGGTACTTATTACCAGAAAACTCCACTATTTACTTCTGTACTGTGCTGAGTGGCCCAAAAAGGTATCTCATTGTTTAATGACAAGAAATAGATTCAATATAAGCTTTTATATAATATCACCGCTAACTAAATACAATTATTCAAAAGGTGTTATGCCAAAACGCACATTCCTAATTTAGTTTAGATAATTTGAAAATCATTGAGCCTGGTTTTATGTTGTTAATTTCTTCGACATTATCATTGTCAAAGTCTACGCGTTCATTACACTATCGATTTACATCACATCTGTGACTGTGATTATATGGCTCAAATTTCATTGACGTTGTCATAGCCAATAGACTCCATGGTAGACGCCTGTTACACGATCGATCTAACTACCAGGCTAGCAGCGGCATGCGTGGAGTTTCGAAGACGCCCCGCTGCGCCTGCCAACGCCAGACGCGTCTCTGGCCCGTGCTAATTACTTTTATATTTACCTCCGGGATATCTATGATGTCCTGGTACATTGTAATACATAGTAAAATATTGCAGTTAAATTGTTTATCTCTTTTTGTAGTTATATCACTACAGTCCCACTGCTGGGTTTAGGTCATAGTCCGCCAAGCTTTTCTAATGCGCTATTTGAACTTAACAAGTTTTCTAAGGGTTGTGATACCTTCTGCAATATCGATGATGTCCTACAACGTTGACCAGAGGTATTGAAATTCGACCCATCTCATCAATTGAGAAACCAACCGCTTTGTATCTTTCTCCAACCGAATATGAGTCATCAACTAAATAACCGAGTTTTGGTAAGAAGGTTCGAAATAAAACATTCCTTTAATGACCTAAGAAACAATGAGCGTTTGTTCCTAAATTAACATTAAAATTATGTGCGATCGATAAAAAAAACCTTTTAATCAACAAAGAGCGTTGACCCACAAAGGTAACCTTACCGAGCATTAGTGGAAAAAAGACCGTACGGAGGCCTCTAACCCCGGAGTCTCTGGTTGTAATATTTTTCTCAAAGTCGGCATGAATAATCACATTTTTCTATACGTACCACATTATTCAAGAATAGGGTACTGCTAACAACTAGAAAGGTACTAAATACTTAACAATGTTGCGCAATTGTATGCCTTAAAATTCAGAGCGTACGGTTGAAATTCTTATTTTTTCAGCTGCATGATCGGGAAAAGTATGAAGTGAGGTATACACGATGTATGCTCGCCCCCCGTGACTGGCACAATTTCGTATCGCAGTGTATATTTTTTATTGCCTACCGGTGATCTTGGATATTTTCGTAGTTTATGCGTTGGGGGAATAGAAATCGCAATTAAACTTATTGTTGTGACTGTGTTTTAAAGCATTTAAACTACGAAATATTCATGGACAGTCTAAATATTGCTCGTGACAAGTTACAAGAATTCAGCGATGACGATCAAAGTAAAAAAAAGGAAAAGGTAAAAAGAAACTTAATCTTTAAGAGTCTAAACTACCTCAAATGGCTCTAGTTGATTTTACACTTAGGAAAAAATATATAATAAAATTGAGGATATATATAATTAGTATACGGTGTGAAAACCCAAAAATTACAACTAACAAATACGATAAAACCGCTGTGTTCAACGGGTCCTTTACATACACCAATGACTTTTTTAATATCAACTGAACTAAATAGAACTCGTATAGTATACAATATTATGCATTTTTCAAATCGCTTTGTTTTCGTTTGTAAAGAAATAAGTTCTGAAATGAAGCCTGTGTTTCTGCCGCTCGATGCAAAATGAACCGTATTAGTACGGGAAAAATTTCGAGCAGAGGTAGTCTCTTCTCTTAAAAGAAAAAGATCCTTCGAAAAGAAGCTGAATGAAAAATAAGGAAATAAAAGTACTTGAAAGTACGAGTGCTAAGGATTTTTAGACTGCTAGTGATGAAAGTTTGGTACAGAATCAATAAGAAGAAGAGCTTAGTAGCAGTGATAGTGAGGTAAATTTTGAAGATCAGTTATCCATCACGACGGGTAATGATATAGATATAGAAATATGTAAAGTTCCTGAAACCTTGATAAGTTTGATAAAACAAATACTTCGCGATTTATTTCTGAAAAAGCAGTTCTTAATATCCAAGTAGATATTGCGAAAACTTCAGAAGTTGATATAATTACTAATACAAAGATCGAACACTCATAAAAAATTCCTTCAATCGAGGTAACGAAATGTCATAGATTTCTCATAGATCGCGCTATGGCTGAAAAGTCGTCGTAGGCGACGTAAGCACATAGAAAAATTCGTGAGATTTGCTGGTTCGTTCAGTGGCTTAGTTAGTTGGGATAGCGTCTGCCACGGTATACTAGAAGACAGCGGTTCGAATCCTGCCGGATCTAATGATTTTTTCTGAGTGTTCAATCTTTGTATTAAAATTATAACAAACTAGTGGAGTAATTTCACATAAAAGAAGTTGATGTTTATAGTACTTTCAAGTAGATTCTTTGGTGGTTACGTTATACGTTGCACTGATCTCAAAGTAAGTAATTAAACCATTTGTGTTATGGAAATCGCAAACAGCGACAGTACCACAAACATCCAGATCCGAGACAATATAGAAAATTTAGTTTTGAATAAAATTTTTCATCATCGTCTTCATCCACAGCCTAACTTCACTCTGCCGTTGCTTGTGCCTTCCACCACGACCTAGAGGTCTAGAATCAATGACTTTGACAATGTCATCTACACATATTGCTTCAGAACGTCACACGTTTTGAAGATCCCCGTGGTCTAGAGCCTTGCGCATCCTTTGATCCCCAGCCGGGTCAATGTATAAACTGACTTTTCTATATTGTCTCGGGTCTGGGTGTTTGTGGTACCGTCGTTGCTTCCGATTTCAATAACAGAAGTGCTTC
The DNA here is from genome assembly GCF_003589595.1 of Hyposmocoma kahamanoa. Lineage (NCBI taxonomy): Eukaryota > Metazoa > Arthropoda > Insecta > Lepidoptera > Cosmopterigidae > Hyposmocoma > Hyposmocoma kahamanoa. Next base: position 1,778,185 of record NW_020653397.1, on the reverse strand, counting down.
GGTTGCTTACTTTGAGATCAGAGCAACGTATGTAATGTTTTCTAATATGTTCCTGTAACAATTTCATGGCCACCGTTCGGTTGATGCATTTCTCTACTGATCATCTTCTTGCATTTATAAAAAAAAAATTACGTATTTCCATAACCCGATTTTAAACTAAGAAACTCCCTGTGCTATGAATACTAGAGCAACGGAGTTCACGAGGCACTGCCCAGACCATCCAGACTAAAATAAATTAAAAAATTGGTCATACAGGTAATCGGACATGGAACCTCATCAGCGCGCATTGTCTATCTCTAGATCACAGAGCTCATCAATATATTTAGCAAGAACTGTTTTATATAGTGGAGATCAGTGTTCAGAAGTGGAACGTTATGTATACGCGTTAAATTGAATATAAAAATGTAATGGCATTAAAAATACCGACTTCGTTTTTAATTCAGTATTTTTTCGTATTGATTTCTTGACACGTTCGGTCACACCTTAAACTAATCATTGCGTCAATTCTTAAACTGCAAATTTTAACGTTACAGAAATGACCTACAGTGTAATTTTAGATGCCGCCCATCACACGCACGCAGCAAAAGTAGAAAAAGTGAAGACAATATTTCCAATTAATTAAAATAGTGTCATATTACAGAAACATAAAAAAGCAATAGTGTTTTCGAAACATTAATAGAGCATCGTACACCACACCCTCGATACGTGAGACGCGAAAAAAACCCCACACGAAATTGCAAGTTCATCATTACATCGTGTCCGACTGTACCAGTACAGTCATCATCAAATTGTCGTTACGCCCCTGTGGTTATTTTTTTTGTATTAAATTCATGCGGTATTATATGAATTTAAAATATTGGCGTCAATATTAACTTATGACTATGAATGTTAGATAGGCTACATTAGTTATTCTGATAAATTCAACGGCAACGCCTGATGGTAAGCGACAGTTGAAGTGTCACTCAGGCTTTAAATCGCAAAGATGTCGACGCTACGCTCGTCACCCTGTAACATGAAGTTAACAAATCTCGTATGCTCGTAATTTCAACAACAACCTTAGGCGGTGGAAATCGTTAATTCCCAGTAAGTCCATGTACTCAGTTCCCCGTAGAACAATTGTAACCCAAAAATTCCATATATTGAACTAGTGGGAATAACAGGTATAAGGTAGTACGTCACTGGATGAATAACGGCGGTATTAAAAACTATGTCAAGAAATTCTAATCAATATTGTTTCTTCTTGTTATTTAGAGCGAGGCTTTTCAATAAGAAGAAGAACCACCTCGTCGTCCTCTGTCTCTCTTTCCTTCGATCTTCCCTTCTATAATGTTTATAAGAAACTTAACGAACTGTATCAGATGGTTTTGGTAGCAGTAGAGCTTCTTGTAAAACATCCAAGGAAGTACTGTTGTTTCACCTATAGTAGTAGAGGTAGTGTGAGTACTAATGTGTTCCGGTTTTGAAGGGGAAGTAAGGGTGCTGGCGAAATTACTGGCACAAGGGACTTGTCAACTTAGGTCTCAGAGAGACACTCAGAGTGGTACTGCAACTGCTAAGGGCAGAATTTGTTCGCCCCGTCACGTCGTAATTGGACGTAGTTTAGCAAAAACGATCCAATCCACAAAATTATCAAAAAATTTGTTATGTACCAAACCGTTCCTAAAGTCTAGCCTCTTAGATCAGCAAATAAAATCCAACATATAAATATAAATAAATATCTCTGGAGCTACACGACATTATAATATAAGTTTTGAAAATAACACAAGACATCTCGAAAGTGACTTTATGTGCATTGGATCCTTTTTGTTTAACTACGTCCAATTTCAAAATATACGTTTTTTTTTTAAGGCGTACACACTCATAGCCCCGTTTTAGGTAAACCTAAACTCACGAGAGAAATAAATGTAGGCCATACATGTTTACCCCGGCCCGGAAATCGAACCCGAGAGTTGCACGAGCACGGCATTCTAGTTCGGCCACCGAGGCAGTTAATAATGCTCAAACATCTTTTACCGGCGATTAAAAGTTATTCTTTTTTTATTTGTACAAACAAGAGCCTGTGGTTAACAGGAAGCTGCTATATGTTCAAGTATTGCGTCCAAGTTAAATTTTAGATAGACAAGCTGAAAGCTAAGTTAGGGTAAGTAACCGCTAAGTTTAACTTTGAGCTGGTATTGCAAGTAAACTTTGTTTAAAGTAGTATTCAATGCAGTCTTAATATAAGTTTCTGCTTCGTAAGTAATCTCGATAGCTTAGTGGTTGAATACTATAATGTCAAGTGAGCGGCGCAAGGTTCGATATTAAGAACTTAATATCCAACTTTATTAGTAAATAACGAACTTTTGTTAATAGGTTCAGGTCTGAGGCGTCAAGATACTTTCTTAAATGTTTATTTAAATTTAATTTCGATGATCTCATTGGCCTAGCGATTTGCACAATATAGATGAAGATACATTTATTTCAATATAACTTAATCGAATACAAGTAAAACAAGTGTAAATAAAGCTATTGTAGTATTAAAATATGCATTTATACGTTCTTCATAGTAAAGCATTTTAACATTAGAACCGTATGTGTAATTGCGATGCCTAAACTACGTAAATATATACCTGTAGTTTAGGCATATTTTTGGGCGAATTTCTTTTTAAACAGACTTTGAAACAGAGCGCAACAGAGATTGATTACAGCTTAAAAAGAGATTTTCTATATTTAACAATAAAACAACTAGTAGTTATAAATTAATGGTTACCTATATAAAAATAATTATGAAACAACTTCCAGAAAGCCCTCTGTTTGTATGCATCATTGTAAGCTTTACATTTAAGCCATAATTTAACAATCGGCGCTCGATGAGCAGGTCCTTGGTTCTATTCCCGGGTAGACCAGTTTAGGGAACACAAACTAGAGAATTCCATGTTACTAACCTATAATCAATTTTACTTAAAGTTCTTTAATATGGTTGTCTGGCATTATTTTTTGTTAACACTTTATTATTATACAGACTCGTCATCAGTCGATAAATGTCCACTGTAGGACATAAGTGTCTAAAACATTAACACAGACATTTAAAAACATTCGCCCATCTTTTAACCAGTAATTTCTAACACCATTTACAATAACAGCCATAACTAAACATCGAAGCCTTAATCGCCGCCCTAGCTAGGGCGGGCGCCGCCCTACAACCTTCTTCCTTTCGCAATAAAATCTATTATCCCTTGTTTCACAATTCTTGGAATTTGACAGAAAAACGTCATAAGACACAAGTGTCAATCGAAAGTAAATCTTAAAGATATGGTTATATATTTCATATTGGAATGTTGGCGGAAAGGTCGTCGTTCCGGAGTAGACGGCCAACTTTAGATGGGTGTAGTATATATCATTGGAGGTCGATATATTTTTAGGTGTGTTTGCGTTTCGGGCGGGGTGTCTGCTACGAGGTCTCAGGATCGATAATGGGCATATCTTCATAGTTGCTTGTTTGTTCGATAATGAGCATACCTTGGATGTTGGGACGTTAAAATGAGACGATTTTTGTGATGATATAACGTAGTTGTGATTAATTGAACTGAATGAAGGGCGGTTATTGCCTAGCTGAGAGAGCATCAGCTTTCGCTGCGGAAGGACCGAGTTCGAATCTCAATGGTTTTTTCAGCCATTGTTTTCAAAACATACTCTATTTTCAAGGCGAGAGTGAACAGGCATTATTTAGGTGTGCATGCTACATCCTCGACCTCATCGTCACTTTCCATCAGGTGAGATGGAGGTCAAATGCGCACTTATTTTTTATATAAAAAATAAATACTCATGGTGCAAGCTACGGCTGAGAATAGAACCCGGACTTGTTTAGTTATAAATCTACCTTGAACCACTTGGTTGTAATAAAGAGCAGTTTTAGGTTTAACACGCCAGCTTCATGTAGATTATGTTTCATAGTGATGTTTTCCTTCCCAGTGTAGCAAGAACTGATCCCAGGACTTCCTATACAAGAGGCAAGCCTTCCAAAAATCTTCTCATGCAAAATTATATCAGACATGAACTATCCCAATGACCTGCGAATAAAACCAATCGATACTATCAGCCGTTATCCATTACGCGTGGCTGTTCCTCGCTGACAGCTGACAGCTGTCAGACGCGGCCTTGACAGTCGCTGTCATCGATCATGTGACGTCACGGGTCGATAACCTGGAGGTGACGTAACAGGCGGGTTTTTTTTTTGGGAAACTGTATTCAATTCACAGTTTATTTCGGACAAATAACCATATCGTGTTAGTAAGGTATTAATTATCCGTATAAACTACATTAGTAAAACTAAGAACCAATAATTGACGGCGTAGGAGAGTATTTAGTACCTATATACACCAGATGTCGCGGTGAGTCTTTCCAAAAAGCTATTTTGTAAATAATTTGTTTTATATTGACAAACTGCAACTTATCAAAGCTACACTAATTTCTAGTGATAACAAACAAATCAACTAGATGGCGCTTATTGCACAGACCTGGGAATCACGCTCATTATTTCGGACCAGGACACTCAGATTAGAACCAATTTAGAAAAGTTCTTTTCTCAGATTGGTGCTACCGGGAATCGAACGCAGTGTAAACTGTTAGGCCACGGAGATCGTCAAAATAATTTGTTTAAAGCTTACTTGGAACACGCGTTATAATTATAATGCTAACTACACGATAGGATTGGATCTGTTAACAGTTTTTCTTACAATTTTTAAGTTATTGGATGTCACGATTGTTTGACATGTAATTATTTTTGTGAGATTACTTCACACTCCACTGGTTTGTTATAATTATTAATACAAAGAACGTGTCGGAACACTTAGAAAAAATCCTTCGATAATCGAGTCCTTCTCATAGATGGCGTTACGGCAAAAAAGTCGTTAAAATCATCAACAAAATACTGCGACAAGCACCTAGAAAAATTCGTAAGTTCCGCTAGTTCGCTCCGTGGCTTAGTTGATGTAGCATCTGACACAGTTTGCTGGAAGACGTTGGTTCGAATCCAACTGAAGAAATTTTTCTAACTGTTCGATCTTTGTATTATTGTTACAATTATAACAAACTAATGTTTTTCTTATAGTTTACAAGTTAATAGTTACTGTCGTTTAGATAATGGTTATGCACTTGTTTTGTTTGACGTTCTGTAGGGTAAAACCGGGATAGATGCCGCACTTTTTGAAAGGGCCTCCTAATTTAAACATTATTAGTTTACCATTAACAATTCCTATGGATATAACTAGTGTAATCTTTTACATTACATTAATACTTGATTTTATTGATCTAACATTTACTGATTTTGAAGAAATTGACTTTTTGCAAACCTATTTTTTTGAGAATAGATGCCTACCTTTATGGATAGACGCCACACAATGAAAATACCAAGAAGGATAGATGCCCTTTAGAATGAAATAGTAAAATTCATAATAAAATGTTTTATTTGTAATCTTTTATCTACTTATTACATCTTTAATAGTAAATATAAGCGTATTTAAAGTTACTACCTACTTCACTTCGTATTTTTGTAGCTATCAAAACATTCTATACAAAAATGTTCGCAGTTTGAACTATGAATAATTTGTCTTTTTGGTTACTTTTACTTACTTTTAAACTTCGCGTTGGCGCGAAAAATGGAGGCGTCTATCCTGTTCGATATGGATAGATGTCCTTTTATTATATAACTAAGCTATATAAAAAAGAGCGATTATTGACACCTAGGTGCGCAGTTAATGAACCAGTGTATAGTTATAATAAAAATAAAACGGAATTTATTATAACTTACAAAATTATGCGACAGTAAATACTTGCGTCTGAAATTTTGAACCGTTTATCGTGTTCGTCGCGGAGATAAACGTATGCACAAGCCAAACGCGTCTATTCCACATGAAGCCCTGCCGGGACCTTGATAAATGGTGTCTATACTCCTTATTTAAACTAATTATTCTTTGTTGCGATTTGGGGAACTTAGGTTTTTTGAAAACGAGGCACCTATCCCACTGCGGCATCTATCCCGGTTTTAACCTAGTAAAATCTAGCATGGTACGTGTTTAAGAATTCGTCCAGGGAAGTAATGTCAGCATTGGACTTCCATCTCACCTGATGGAAGGTGACGATGAAATCTACGCTCGAGCACGCATATCTAAACAATATCTATTCACTCTCGCCTTGCAAAGGTCCAAGTTATAGCGTTCAGGGAACAAGTCTGCTTCATGCAAATCCTTGGAATATCCATACAACTTCAATATCATAAAATACTTCCACGCTTGTCTTCCATTCCATTCCAGGCTTGCTACTGGAAGGTGAGGATCATGATAAACCCAGCAGAAAACGTCAACTTGTAATAGAAAAGCGTCTCCAACTAGAACTAAATACCAGGCTACCATCGCTCGCAGGTATCTCGTTTCAAATCTCATTTACTAGAAGCAACGATATCGTATACCAAAGAGATTTGAAGGTAAATACAGTCGAAATAGTAAGGTTATCAGCTAAAAGGATGGAGTAGGGAGGTGGAGCAAAAAGGACATTCTTCGATCGATGGCGAAGCGGCGGACGCAGTTAGAGCGACCATTAGGGAAATTGCTTTATACCGACCGACCCCGGCACTGATACCTACCTACGAAGTTTTTGTATGAATGTGTACCGGGGCACCGGTTACCTTTAAAAAGTTTCAGTTTCCGTACATCTTTAATATCAATAATGTCCTAAATAATTACACCAATTATAACTACGTAACATTTGTTTATTAACGCACACACTCAAAGCCCGCGTTGTGGAAATACTGTATCATGCATAAATATAGAAAAATGACGGACTTTTCAAGTTACAAGTACAGTTTTTACAAAGATTGTTTTATTTTAAATATATGAAGAAAAAACGAAGAAAGTTACAACTATATTCCTTATTTTAAACCAGAGTTTATCCTGAAAATGCCACTTATTACCAATTCAAAGTTTTTGTTCAAGGTGACAATAATGTTATTTAGTGGAAGTGAAAACATAATGTATTAGAACTGCAATGGAAAATATTCATTAATGATCCCGATAATTAAACGAAGACATGGCTCAAAGGACTTATAGCCAAGCCTAAATCCAAGAAAAAAAATGCGCTAAATATATTATATGACATGCCATGGACACACACAACCACAAATTACACCCAAAATAACGAGATAAATAAATCGATATATAATATCGAAATATAGACCATACAAATATTTCTCCCGCCACCGTAATCAAACCTGGAACCTCTGCGTGGCAAACCAGGATTGCGGTCGGTTTGCTTCTATAAAACATTTGTAGTTATTTTCAATTGTTATGGGTACTTGTTGACATTATACAAAAAAAGACGCTATTTAGGACACCCACGAGATCAAGGTTTTAATCGTCACCCAAAAGCGAGAGAAAACCTCGTCAGCAAATGAAATAAATTAACCAATAGGCGATATGCGTGTATCAGGCAAGGAGCACCTGGGAGGATAGCATTTGGCAGCGGCGAGGGTCCCTCTTCTCATCGTAAATCACTCGGTGTATTTTTCTGCTCCGCAGAGACTTACGTGTTTTATGCGAGCCTTCCATTGCCTATTTAATTATTGATTTATTGAACATTGGCAATAAAGCCATCAGTAATAACAAAGAATTAATAAACTCAAAAAGTGTAAAAACTGTGTGAACAAAGTCCCGCCATTTTTCTCTAGCATTGCCTCCGTTTCGTCGGCGTTTCCCTTTTTCGTTTTTTTTTGTTGCTAGTTCTTGTATGAGTGTCGTATATTTTTATTTGTTCCATTTGCTGTAATTTGTCACTGCGACGTTTAAGTTTTTAAAACCTCTTCCGTTTATGGTTTCGAATAAGTGAATGACGTCATGAAATAGATAACATTTATGGAGACAGTATAAAACTTTACGTACTTTTAAATCTGTAAATAAACTATAAACTTGACGCATGTAGACTTACGTAAGCCTTAAATATTCAATACTATATAAATACACTTTAATACACGCATAACCAAAATATAAAAACAAATAAAATACGGTTAACAGGAAGCTATTGCTAGATAGCAATCTCTTTCTGGCGATCCCTATTGACAGTTCCTACAGACATTTCTGTCGCCAAGAGGTGTGTCCGCATTACTGTGTTCCGGTTTTGAATGGTAAGGATGCTGGTGACATTACAGGCACACGGGACTTGTTAACTTATGTCTCAGGGTGACGGGTGCAGTGGCACTGCCTATCAGATCTTTGCGATTTAAAGCTCAGAGTGGCTTTGCAACTGTTATGGATAGGCGTGTAGATAGGCTTAAAATTATAAAAAAAAAGTTATCTCGTCTACTATCTTTAGAGATAGTGCAATTACGCGTTACTAGCATTAGTTACGCGCAACTAGCATTGGTTTATTTTATTATAGATATATTTCCATTTCGGTAATTTAGTGACCAAGTCAAATCCGCGTATGGTCGTCAACCAAATCAACGTGGTGGCAACCAAATCAGCGTGATATACGGGAATCTATTGTTATCAGTCCGTATGCAACATAAATTAATGCTTGCTGTGCAAAAATGAGAGTCGTAGTTATTGAGAGAACAAAGTAATGACGTTAGATCCCTTTACTACAAAATTTGGCCACGGAAGCAGTTTTATTGAAGTCTATCTTTTTTGAAGACGGAGTAAAATGACAGTTCATTGTGCAAAAGTGTTGCCCGCTTACGAGCAGCTAGTGATTGCAGTCGATAAATATTCTATCGACTATCGGTTAAATATTGGTCACACTTATGGAATAAATTGCTGAACTTATTTCATTTGAATCATCCTCGACCCATTATTCATGCAATTACAGAGCACAAGTTCATTTGAATTGTCAATTTTTGTAAGTTCAAACATACATACGCTACATTTAGAACTATGTTTATGAAAAATACAGAGAGGAGACCCATTTCAAAGATTTTCATTTTACTTCAATATAGATAATCAAATTCGGCCATTCTTCTTAAAATGTATATGAACAAAAATTAATTTCGACCATAGTAGGTCAATTGTCAAAATAAGAATAAAGAAATCATTAACGCAATTAATAATAATTAGAACGTCGTTACATTTACAATTCAGTCATTTTTGGCAAAATTCTATCTTCTTTCAGAATCTATCGATAAAAATATCGACAACAACTACATAACTATTTAAACTTTTATGAAAACTGGCAACTTTACGTATGTCATTTTACTCCGTCTTAAAAAAAGACAGACTATAATTTAGTTTTTGACATTACTTAACAGGTCGTGCCAAAGGTACTTTTTCTCCGTAACAGCGGCTTTTGTACAAAATTATAAACTGTTTTAATGCTTCCAGTATGGGTAATTTTTACTTTTGACAGAAATTTTGCGTTAGCTCTGAAAAACGGTTCCTTTTCGCAATACGGCAGTGTACCTTCGAACATCATTTACACCATAATTCACACGAAAAGAAATGCCCATTTGTTGGCAATTAAGTACAATAGGTATAAATGTATCAAACATTCTACCATATAATCAACTATCATTATTAAAACAATGCAAAACACGAATAACACGGCAATTATACATTCATATTTCTTTTTTTACCGCGTTCCGTTTTATTCAGAAAATTTAAAAACAATTGGTGTATTCGAAAAACTGTTTTGATTTCTCGATTCTTGATTTCTATCATTGAAAAGGAACGGATTTTACTTAATTATAGTTCTTCATTCGAATTAGATCTCCGGGGGATTATTTTGAGCGCAACCGACAATTATTTTCACTCGATAACCATTGTTAATTATTGTTTTTAAATGTACTTCTATTGTAACGTTGGAAATGGTTAGTTTTTTTTTGTTTATTCAAGTTTCGCTTGATGGTGTGAGCCTCCTCGTTTTATTTTAGTTTTTTAATTATAGCTTATTATATAAAAGTTTAGACAGGTAATTAGAGTGCGTGAATCACACAAATTAGTATTATACATTCTTACTTTCAAGTAGGTATACGAAACAAAGGACTTGTAGACTTCATAGAGTCGAACGGTTTTTGTGAAACGCACATTTAGCAGCAGTAGAGCTGTGAAAGAATTCGTCTAGGGAAGTACTGCCACCTTGCTTATTTCTGCCGCCAAGCAGCATATGTGCATTACTGCGTTACAATTTTAAAGGTGGCATCTGTGGCACCTTATGACTCGAGCGCAGTTCGTTGCCCCTCAGATCTATGCGATTTAAAGCACTGAGCGGTGCAACTGTTTTGGATAGGCGTGTCGCTTATCAGCAGGCGCACGACTCGTTCGTCCCGTACCTTGGTAATATAGGTAAATAAAAAAATCCGTACTACATTTTTTGTCGCCGTTGAAACGAATTGGAGCCCGTTTTACCTCTCTGATGTTTTGTTATTTATTTCACTCCACCTTCGCAAGATAAAGAACATGCAACTCTATTACCTCCCATCTTTCCTTGCACATTATAACACGTGTCGTCACGACCGGTTGGATATAAGAGGCATATTTGGACAATTTCCTCTCGCCCCCTCGCGTTTCCATAAATATAACACCTCGCCCTAAAAAATTCGCCAGGTTATTACAATTTTTCGCCTTATGAATACACTGTAATATCCCTCGCGAAGGGAGTCACACCTCACCAATTTTACTTTAATTCTTATTTAGAGTGGCCCCAAATTTTCGGTTACAAGATTTTTTTACTATTTGTTTATGGTGCTAAACTTTTTTCTTTCTCGCTGTTATGACGCAATTTTCGCTTCTCGCTACGACGTAATTTTGCTTTACGGTTGTTGTTCTCCATTTTCGATTTTGCTGCGACATTAATAAACATCTATTATTTTGTTAAGTCAAGATTTTGCAGATATTACACTTAGAAACTCAATTGTGTACTCGATGTTACTTAGAAAAATTGTATAATAATTTTATTTATATGCCTAGTATATTTTTGTTCTTTTTTTAAAAAAATGGTTATATATATTAAACAGTCATGACAACAAGATTTTGAAAAAGTGTTCACTGGTTAAAATGAATGGAAATTTAATTTCTCTGTCCATAAAGATAGGTTTAGAAATGATAACCAGGATAACATGGAACAGAGAAATTATCTATTCAAAAAGACAACAGAGGTCAAGAACTTTTTTATTTTTCGAAAAATCGACCGTTCATTCCGACTCGCGCGACGTCATTGCTCCGCTATCAATCATGCATGCACCATTGAGCCGCGCGCGCTTTTGTTCGAATTACGAATTTCCAAAAAGGAACATAACGCAAGAGAAAATTATGGTGCTTGCATTCTTTTTAAAATACGAATTCAAAATTCGACCCCCGCAGTGTTGCCTGCATGCAACTTACATGTAGTTGTATTATCATTCAATTAAAGAATTAAAAAAAGAGCATCGTATAGGTCCCCCATAAATTGTTCGCATTTTTAATTCTCATTTTTTTTATAACTGGTCAACCGTGTCGTGTTATCTAATCTGACAATAACGGTGCTTATGCAGTGTGACACTGTTAAAAAGTAGGGAAATTGCTAATGGTGTATGATATTGCCGCCCTACGCTCTGGGGTAAGAAAAGACTTAGGGTGGCAACACCTTGGTTCTCCCAGGAGGTGTTTTTCGAGTGTTTTTTTTCTTTTTTTCTGTTTTTTTTTTGCGTAATGACGTTGAGGTCCTGGGAGAGTAGGATGAATCCATTAGATAGGCGGGAAGAGCTTAATGTTTGAGTTTTTTGTTGAATCGAATGTCGTTGTCTCATGTGTCGCGATAGTACATTAGTAGGAATTGTAATGGCTTTTTCTCGTATGAGGAGGGTCGCTGGAGCCCTCCTTTATCGTTATGTGCTGATCAAAGTACTAGTTAACTGGGGACAATTGCAATTGCCCAGTGGGGTAGGTAGAGACTTCGCTCGCATCAGTCTCGATTTGGTTGAGATTTTGCACGCTGAGGTCGACCTTTCCTTATATTTCCATCCACATTTTCTATAACACGCAATACGAATAATTGTAAATACCTCTAACAGTTACCGGAATAGAGGCCTAATGTTTGTAGGGGATGACTTTCAAATTAAAAAAAAAAGATATTTCCCAGCTTTCGATATTCGAAAACCCTTATTAGTGCTCTAAACTATTCCAAATCGTTTAAAATTTGACAGTGTTCTAATTTGAAAAATGTATTATTTTTTCCAGGCAAATGGTGTCCGTCGCGACGCGAATGGTCGTCGCCGCCGGACGTTGCGCGGCGGGTCTACTCCTCCGTGTTTCTGGGCAGCCCTGGTGAGTACCCAGGTATGATCGTTCTGATTACTTACAACCTTATTTGCAGTTCGAAAATAAACTACGTAATCAATTTAATTTCTTGGGCACGTTTCGGGAACTACAATGTAAACATTGGCAGCACAAAGTTAATTTTATCAGTTACTTATACATTTTTATTACTGCGTGTTTTATTTACGAACTGCAAATATAAGTTGTAATCGAAAACCCCAAATATTTAAATTATTATGTTCGAATTTCAAAAAAGAATGCAATTCGATTTAAAATATTGAATTATGGCTGATTGAAACAGTCATATTCAAATTTTAAATTTTAGTTTTTATAACGTTGAGACGATTTATCTACGAACAAAATATCGATTTTTATTTTTATCAAAGAATAAAGAACGTAACACACCTGTAGGTACAGCGTAGCGCTACATAAAAACAAGTGCGTACACCTGCGATGACGTCACAGAGAGAAGTTGCCGACCATCCATCACGTGACGTAGGCACGTCGAGGCCTCCCGAATATAGGCCTTTGCCTTGAAATTTTACAAATAACTAAACATTACACTCGCGTACACTTTACAGTAGTTATAAAACAATTTATATCTTTGTAGATAACGTTCCATAAACGTCCAACTCTCAATACCGTATTAAAAACACGTAGGAAGCACTTAAATTCGTAATTCAAATTTGAATATAGAATAAGGAGAAGTTTCAAAAACCACAAAGGTATTTTGTTCCAATAAAAATTCCGTTCAATTTTTCTTTTTAAAGATAAAAGCATAAAGGAAGGCCCATTATCACCGTGACAATTAAAAACGCAACAAAAAATGACAAAGACAGATTTAGATTATAATTTGTGTTATCGTTTCCTTTAGACTATATTAAATTCCGCTTGGATAAATATGTCGTTAATCTGTATTAAAAATTAATCGATTTATTTTTGGTATGTCTCTACCAGCATATGGGGTTTATTTTACTAGAAAATCTATTTTAATATCCGGTTTATGAGGGGGATTTAAGGAATGGTTCCGTTGACATTCAAAATGTAAGTCGTAAGCCTTGAAAATAGCTGCCTAATTATAAATAAGAAGCAATTTGATTTTAACTTATTTAACATTATTGTCTGTTGGTAATTTCAAATGTCAATGAGAACTATATTTCCGCTGTTATTGAAATAGGCAAATATGTATAATAAATAAATGTCTGCGTTGATAAAGATATTTTAGAAAAAGTTTTGAAAAAATTTTTGAGAATATAAAAGAAATACTTTTTAATATATTTTATAAAGAAACAAAAGTCTGTCGAGTTAACCTTCCCAGATGCTACTGTGTACAATTTCTTCCTTTTGTGTTAAGTGTTTACAAAATTTTTAAATTATTTTTATCAAACCTTGACTAAGGTAAGGCTTGCTGCGCTATTTTTTGCGACCTTCATGGAGATGACAAGAGATCGTGTTGATAACGAGTGATCGATGCGCTGTCATCTCAAGTGCGCGCGCGCTGTTCGATATTCAAAATCAGGTAGCTAATACGTGCTGGAGAAAACATTTTTGAATTTTCAATTCAAAGACTAGAACATAAAAATAGCCATGGCAGCCTAATAGTTTGACCTCCCGCCTCACAAGCAAAGACGTGGGTTTCAATCCGTGCTTGACATAGATATTCGAAATTTATGTGAGAAATTTAATTTAAAATTTAGGTATTTGTCGAAGGAGGTTCACTGGCCAGGAGAAGAGACCCGTGCTCACCAGTGGGAGACATAAAAGAGTTGATGTTGACATACACCAGTTAATTGACAATATATTATTAGCCATTCTGTAAACACATGATAGAGACAGAAAGTTTACAATATTGGTTTCTTTAAGTATTTGTATCTACCTATCCTCGTTAATCATAAAATAACGAATGAATTAGGTACTTTTGTTTCTGAGTTTAAAAAGTGGGTGAGTTGTTTCCTAATTTGAGTAAGCACTTTTAAATCAGATGTCGATAATATGTATCTTGAAGCTTCCAAAGCTTAAAAGAAATAAAAATGGTCTCCACAGACCTGTGATTCGGCTGATACTTTGTAAGAGACGGCTCATTTTGACAGCTGTCACGCTGGGTCATTACAGGAATCGATTTAGCTGTCATCGGAAATATTTATGGTGTCAGCCCAGTTGTGATTTACACTAGCGACATCTGTCTGATGACAGAAGCTTTAAAAAATACATTTTGAAAATATTGAAATGTACCTATTACATGAGAATTTTTGTTTTGCAGTTTTGTTGTTTGAAAAAATGTGACGCAAATTGTACAAGATTGAATCGACATGATTAACTTAAGTTCCTTTTAAAGATCTTTTCTTTCTAATAAACAACAAATCAAATTAAACACGAATTAATTACCTAATCGTTAACTAAATCATTACAAAGTAAGAGTTAACATAAATAAATATTTTTAACCACTTGAAATTTTCAACTGAACTATGTATTGAGCGAGCACTAAGCATTTACAAACATTAATCACCCGGCTAAAGACACTTGAATCAACGGACCTAATTACCGGCGACTACCAAAATAATATCAATCATTTTAATCGTCCGCTATCGCTGCATTTATACCGAACGATCATCAACTTTGACGACCCGTTAACTTTTATTCTAACTATTGATGACAACCATCATCTTAAGAATTTCGTTTTAAAATTCGTAAATTTAAATTTAGAACTCTAATTACAACATAATAATAAATGCTGAATTCCAAAATTAAATCGTACTAAACAAAAAAAAGACATGGCAGCATTATCAACAATTTAATATTGTTTTATTAATAGAACAAAGAACAAAGAAACTTTCTCGACTACCGAAACCATTCGTAAATAAAATATTTGTTCTTCACTTGTCAAATAGTTACAGTGGATTCGATACAACAACGCCATCTATCCGCCCATACATAACATCAAAACTACATTCAACTACTCACAACCTAAATTAAACTTTATTACAAACTCACACTGTTACAATTCATACGACATACGAATGCACTTGCAGCGTTATAGAGTCTATATAGGGAACTCTATCTGTCTCTTGCTAACCCGTGTGAATATGGCATATTCGTCTCTATCTCGTTTTAACACGTCAGCTTCATTGCCCGTTTCCATTACACTATATCAATTACCGGCCGTTGCTCGGTTGACGGTCATTTTGATTACGATACACACGCGAACTAACTTACTACTTCTAATACAAGCCGTTAAATATATTCAAGAACATTTTCGAGTTAAAGGAGGCAAATTAAAAGTAATAGAAAGTAAGGTATTAACAACACAGATAGAGAAATAGTTATTAAGCGCTATATTCGCAGATCAAATACGAAGAGTACTGGATTTATTCTATCATGTTACATTTCCAATTTTTATCTTCTGTCTCGAAGACGGATTAACCGTGGATTAGAAAAACTGGGAACAGAAAGAGAACGCCATAAAGATATCGATTCCGTCCTCAATAAGAAAGGATTCGGCGCGAGCGAGCACGAGCTATATCGCTTTTATGACGTGCGAAAGAGATAAAACAATTCCTTATGTCGCTATTCTTGAGTCGTTTGCGACTGGGAAATGGCACTTTACATGGTGACGTTAAGGTCGCAGTTTCATTGTTATTAGTCTATATTGACGATTGTGAGGTATCTTAATGTTATAACTCAATTTACGTGCGTTTGTGATTAGATTCTTGCTTAGTGAAAAATAAGGTCGTTATTTGTTTGGGTGGGCGCGGCGACGGTTGCCATGGCGACGCGTTGGAATGCGTACGCTGGGTTGCCCGCTTCGCTGCTCTTTACCCAAATTAGTAATAAAATTATGTTTGTCTAATGATTACACTGGTTATGAGGTACGAAGTGTCTCGTGGTCGTAATAGAATATTATCTTGTTAGACAGTTTACGAATTTGATTCTTAGCCGTATTTTTATCTTATAAGGCTTCTGTTGATCTCTTTTCGGAACCTATTTGAACTTTAGTAACCTATAAGTATACCTAGTAGATTATTTTTACCACTTCTCGAATTTCTAGCTTAGTCTACTTATGGGTGCTTGACATTTAATTTCGTCTACGTAATTTATTGATTTGTCTCCGAGCGTCCCGGTCTTCGACCTCATTTGTCAAGTTGGACCCTCATGTAATTACACGGCGGCTTACGCCTAAACATGAATAACGAACTAATTTTTAATATTCCCATTTCGTTTGTGATTCGAAATTAGATGAAAGAAACAGACATATGATAGAACGCGAGTATGAGCAGGCAAGCAATAAATTGCTCAATTTGTGCCCGGCTCATAAGGTGCCTTCGGGTTCCTTTTTCAAAAAATCCAATGAGATCGATCGCTCGCCATGTCCGCAAATTAGAGCGGGAATCGTTGTTCGTTAACGCCGTTTTGAATCTCGAACGTCGTAACAGCCAATCGGTTTCTTTTCAAACGGATTCTTATGTCAAATGGGTTATGGATAGTTAAGGGTATGTTCTTTTATGTAGTGTAATCTTAATCTTTGTGGAAGTCAAAGCGACCGCTGTGTTGCAGAAATGCATTTTAGCATTACTAGTGATCTGTTGGTTGTTTTTTTTTACCGTCCAATGACCGGCGGGTCATGCTCTGCGTAAATTGAACTGCCTTCATTAGGTCGCATACAACGACCGGAGAGGAGTATACCTCCGGGTTTCACACGAGCAGTAGTTATCTTGTTTAAGGCGTGACATTTATTAGGTATTTATAAAGACAGTTTGTGATTTCAACGTACAATATAGATCATACATCATCATCTTTCGCCTCATCAACATGCATCAGTGCTTTCATACACGCTCGTTGGTTAAGGGTTTGACCTGGCTCTTTTTTACAATGGCCTCAATTTGGTCATGGTAAGTACGCCTTGATCGGCCCGTACCAACTTGCCCGCTCACGCCTCACTCGGTTTGTGAATATGTTTCATTCATTCTCTCTACATGTCCGAACCGTTTAAGCACCCCTTTCTCTATTTTTGTCACTACACCTTCTTCCACGCCGCAACGCTCTCTTATCACACGGTTCCGTAATTTATCCATCAGAATCACTCCAGCCATACTTCTCAAAGCTCTTATTTCTACTGCATTAATTCTACTTTCGCGCATCTTCTGCCCAATGCACAGCCAGTCGTAGCTTTTAGACACTTTCGATAAAGATCAGAATGTTTATATTAAGACACATTAGCAAATTAAATGTAAATGTATACAGATTGCTATTATAATACTTATTAGGGAATTCCCTAGTTTGCGACCAGGCAATTTGTTATTATTATATGTGAGAAATGAAATTGTTTCTCGGATCCAAATCGAGTATGTTTGTTTTTTTTAAGCAAACCATTGTTTCGGGCTTTCCACAGGTCCCGTGGTCACAGTTGACTGTCAACCGTAGCGAATGTGAAACCTATGAATCAACAAAATTGAAATTGATCAACATAACAACAACCTAAAACAGTATTTTTTAAAGTAACTAAAAGAATTTGTAAAAAAAGTTAAGAACGAATCAAAATACTTTCGTGTGTGACGTATTGGTGCACTATGAACATTGTGAGTCTAGAAACATATTTCTATTTTACTTTCCTTTATTGTTATTTTACTTGTATTTGAAATAGCAATTTCGTTTTAATACAATCTTTTGTTTGTATTGTTATTTATTAGTTTCGTTTGTAATTTTTAATTAATTTGCCTCGATTGTGAATGCGGTGTACGGTCAAACCAAAAATGGTTTTTGTTTCACCGTTAGTAGCCCAGATTTAAGTTTTTCTTTTAGTACCTATTTCTTAATAACTTAATAAATAATGAACTGTGAATTATAGACATTATGCTTTACTAAATACAGCTAAAAGCTTTTTTTGTTGCGTCAATATAAATTTGTTACATCTGTTCTTAGCTCACTGACTTGTTTTGTTTGTTTATTTTAAGGTGTATAATTGATATCTGCTCCAGTGCTTTGTGCATAAAAATTGTTTTATACACATCGATGCTTTAATCAATAAAAATCACATTCTTTAAGATATTTAGTAAAGATTACTAGCAGAAACTATTCGTGTTAACTTGCCTCGTAAACGATAACATCCGCGCTTTGCCGGGACCCGGTAAATACCTCAAGTAAGTCGGAAAGTCGTAAAAAGGTCGTAAAAGAAACTTATTAATAACCGTATTGCTGGAAATATTGTTGCGTAGCAGCATTTAATTGAATGACAGTTCGTCGTTTTAAAGCGTTTCCTTGTTAGAATTTTCATTGCTTCATACCGACCAAATTTTTAAAACTAAAACACACTCGCTAACAGCACCAAATTTTCGATGGGAAGCGAAAATAATTATGTGTTTTTTTCTGTACGCCTTGATGTTGTGAGGTCCGGTGCGTGAGAATGCAATTTGTAAGTTCGACTCGCGGCCGCTGTGACCCCATAACCTGCGCCCGCGTCGGTGCGAGGCCTCCGTGCGGCGCTCGCCGTATGCTAATACTCGCCGAGCCTTTGTGCACACCACCGCCAAGTAAATTCGATGGAATCCGCTCGATAAGCCACACGACTGTTGGCCGAACAGGTTGCTTCGACAGGTTCCACTAATAAATAGAGGAAGTAGGTACCTACCGAGTAGGCAACAGCGAGAGGTAGCCACGGACTCTAAAAGTGCCTACCAAATCGGCACACCCACGTCTTCATTAAATGCGCGAGCTTATCGTTAAAATCGATCTCGTTACGAACAATGAATCGCGTCGAAACAAAAACCGGCCGAGCGGTAAACGAATACGAGAAACGTAATCGGGCCGAACGTCGCGCCAAATAAAATAAAACCTCAATCAAAAATCTAAAGGCATTCGGTATCATAACCGGAGCGGTGCGTCGACCCGGCCGCCATATGAAAACACGGCCCGTGTGGGTTACACGCCCGCGACCAAAAAAAAACAAAAGTATAATAATGTAACGCTAAGTATCCGTCTTAAAAATACGCCTCGATCTCCGTTGCGCGCGTCGCGGCATTAACGCGTCGGTGGAACTTGGTCTGCGGGGGAGTGCCTCAAATGGAACCGAAAGCTTTGCGGGCGAAGGTCGAAACTCGACGCAAGGGGTGGAGAGACGCGCGGCGCGCGGGGCGTCGAGGGCGGCGGGGCGCGGGGGCGGCGGCGGTGATGGATGGCCCAATCAGGCGGCGTGGCGGCGCGGCCGCGCTAATCGAGCAGCGAGCAGCGCCCCGCAACGCACACACGCGCGCCGCCGCCGGCCAGCCTGCGGCGCGAGATGAGGCCCCGCCGATACCACCGCCGATTACACGTAAAAGCGCATCGGAGCCTTTTCGGAGATAATACATAATACCCTCGCTGCGAGTCGTACCTCCTGTGCCGAGGCAGCGAGGTCCGGCGGAAAATCGATGAAAAACAGCCGAGACGACAGACCGGGGGCGGCGTGCAAACAAAACGGGCGTTCATTCGATGAATAACGCCGTATTTACGTCTATATCCGGGCGGATCGATAGCCACCAACTGTTGTAAACAACCGTACAAGAGCCGGGAAAAAACGGCGAGTGCACGCCATCCCCGCGGGGCTATTAGCGGCCACGTGACTAATTTCGGGAGCTGTCACGAGCAGCGCCACCGCACGTGGACGCTCGCCGCCGCCACCGACGTCGTCTGCGCGCGCCCTAAGTCACACAAACAAGGATATTTCTGGCCAGCATTAATTCGGTTCACAATTCGCTACTTAACAAGATGTTGACATTGCATTCCGACCTGAACGTTACCCTTAGTGTCGACGCGTCTAAACACATGCGATTGGTTAAATTATGTCGAGCCGTGTCGCGCTTTCTGGCGCTAAGTACTTATATTGGATGAAAACGGCACACAGACGGCTGCAATAATCTGTTAATTCCGCTAAAAGGAGCAGAGCACGCGTCAACAGAAGCTATGGAGCTGCCATTTGTCTTATAGAATTGCGTCGCGACTAGCTTAAGCACAATTGACTTGTTAACCGCATGCGTTCATAGCGAAACGATTGCCGACGGTTCAACTCCACCTGCAACAAAAACACACTGATATATCACCGGGAACAATTAATTACGTCGCATCGCCCAACGGGAAGGATCTTTATAAATCAACGGACATAGCATTTTATCCTTAAGAGACCTTTCTCCGACTAATCCCGACAGAATTGAAACGAATCTAATGAAACGGGGATACGTAAAAAAACAACGCTACATCGAGATGCCCCGCAATCATTTTAACTTTTTTCCGACGTTCGCTCTCCGGGCGTTTTTTTTTAATTCTGTCTGTTTCTTTTTTTCTGGTGCCTTTTCATAAATATTTTAAAATCGGATACAGCCGGGGACAGGCGCGGCGAATGGATTAGGATTTAGGTATTTCGGGTATAATTTATGCCGTCTTTGTTGGAGTATGAGTAATGAGTGAGAATGATAAATATCTCAACATATCGCGGTTTTTGGCGGATTATGACGGAATAGTTTTATATTTATGCTCCTTCACTCTTAAATATAATGGTATGAAGTTTCATAATTTGTGAGACAAAAGCTTGTCAATAACAAAGACTAAAAACATTGGATTCCAAATATTTCTGCCGAATCCTTAAAGTTTCATGGACCAACCTTAATCTAGTTTTAAAGAGGCCCATTTAAATTCCAATACGAACGCTAAGCACTCATAAAGTACCTTAAACTATCCCAAATATGCATTCGAAACCCTTAACGGAATTATTAAGCCCACAAAAAAATCCCCTCCGATGATTTACCGACGTCAAAACCGACAGCTCATAGTTTTATTTGACCAAAATTATAGTAATTTGATGAAACACCCATCTACTTAAAATAAACGTTCTTGAAAAAAAACCCTGTCTGCTATGATGGAAAACGAGGTATTTTATAATAGACAGAATGTCCGGAATGTTGTTAAAATTCCTTCCTATTTTAAACTTTTTTAACAGTAGCAAGCTTTTTTCTAACCTAAGTATAATTTATTGTTTAAGATGTTCTATATATTTATGTGACATGCGGTTATAAGGATTGCGTATATTGAAGCATGAATATCGATCCCATAGTATTGCTCTGGTGACGTCAGCGATATTTCCCTTATTAAAGGATTTTATAAGCGCCATAAAAAAGTCAGATTCCCCGTTCACCTACACAGCCTTCTGCCGCAACTTTTTGTCGGCTGACAATATTTTTGCATCAAAATAAAGACAACTTTTTATTCATAAGCGGCCATTTTGAGCGTTCAAAAATAATAATGAGTTGGTTATAAAAATCGCGAATTTATATCAGGACCGGGCGCTCGCTGGAGCAAGTCTTTAATATGATTTCTTATAGCGAAAACTCCTTATTAAATAAACTTTGAAAACGAAAATTATGTCTCGTACGAGGCTTGGCCCGATCACAATAAAAACGAGGATTTGACAAGATTAAAATTGTAATTCAAGTTATTTCTGACGTGCGTCTTATTGCTTTTTCGCTACGGTCTTTCTCATATTTTTTTATTCGAAGATGCGATGCGTAACATCGCGGATGCGACGTAATCCTGTCACTGACGACGAATAAAAATAAATAAAGGCTATCTTTACTTGCATGCCAGACAATCAAAATCGTTAATCCATATGAAAGAAGATCTCGGTCAAATTAAAATAAAATTATTCATAATTGTTACAACCGGAGTAATTCGAGTTTAAAGAAAAAAAAAAACACATGCGCACGACGCGCCTTCTGCCATCCTCAGTGACACTTCGAATTAAAAAGAAAAAAGTGTCATGGCCGCCTTCGCCTTCCCGCTCCGCTGTCAATATCCATTCCTGTTCCTCGCTCGTAATTTTGATAAAACGCGAGGGACCTCAAATAAATAATTGTAGTGTGAATAATGTTATTCTCACACGAGTTCCATTTATATTCTCTTTAATGTAATTTGTCTTTTTGTTTTTACTGTGTCATCTCGAATTTTATTCTCACATTACATTTAAGCTTAACGTCTTTATTTTAATTTGTATGGCTATATTACTCTTATTTAACATAAGCTATATGATATATCACCCGTAGTTACGTTCTTCGGAGGATTGTAGAAGTTAATGAACCCAATTTTGATGGAAAGCATTGTATATTGGCAACACTGGGTAGCGCGGCCATTGCAGGAGATTACAGTTAATGTGATGTGCAGGCCATTCGAAATAATCACTCAGATTACGCGTGTTGCAACGTTTCAATCAATATCTAATGGCAATATTGCTTATGGTGCCATATACAACAAAAAACAGGTTGTCATCTTTGAATATACCTGTAAGGATTCTGAACATGACATAAATTATATACGAAATAATTGTTAATAGATAGACAATTTTTTTTCTGAACGTCAAAAAATTACATAGGTATCATGCCACAGCATATTGACCGCCGTCGGCAATTTCTAGCGTAAATAAATGTACTTTGCTATAGATTAATAACATCCAATTAAACTCATTAAATTCCGGCCATTAACATAAAATACTAAACAGTCATTCATTTTGACATTTCACGTAAGTACATTTAATTAAAAAAAAAAAGAAGTAATTTGTAAACAACAAAACAATAATAGAGTCCACTTTGCCCACAAGTAAAAAAGCAGCGGTCATTTCGACAAATAAAATTAGTTGAACAAAACAACAATTACTTAGAAATACAATTTTATTACCCCATTCGTATTAACAGGCTTCGTAAACGCACTTCAATAAGGCGGGTTGACAAAAACCGCAGCGCTTGCGGTAATGCGACCAACTTGTTAGCGTAAAAAGAGCAAATAAGACTGATATACGGACTGACAATAAAATAAGCACTAACGAGAACTAGCTAGCCATAAACTTGTAAACTATAGTATAAAATATTTACAGTACTCCAAATCTAAGCAAGAAATCTACGCATTATACCTAAACCCCCAGAATAAACGTGCATTTTTTTATCAGGCTATAATATCCATTTTTTTTAATTCTCACGCTCTTAGATACCAATTGGGGTAGGCTGAGACTATCGATCGCCACTTTAACACGATCCGAACAAATTTCATTTAAGAGTCGACATATAACCTTAAATGGCTTTGGTTGAATCCGCATGACACTGAGAGTGTTGAATCAATGACTTTGGAAAAAATATATAGCTAAATTGAAGATATACACTGATTACTATACGGTGTGAAAACTGGATTACTAAAAACTTTTACGATAGAAATAAAACACAAACTTATCGAGTTCTTAGGTTTTCGTGATTGTTACACTTAGGAAATGAAACTATTTTCCGGATTTAAATCGCGTATATTTGTTTTTTCAAACAAACCGACGTTTCGGGCCCTTTACAGGTCCCATGGTCACGGTTGACTGAGGTGGTACAGCCTTCAACCAGTTATGTCTAATATTAATGCACACCACCCTATTTTTTCACTATAGTTACAATAGTTATTAATTAAATACCTTGTATTTAATTTTACAAAGAAAACATTCCAATTTACGCTACATTACACAAACTTACCTCGAAATTTTACAAGAAAACTGCTGTATTCTATAAGTACTTTACATGGACATGTTTTTTTTTTATCAACTGAACTAACTAGAACATGTATAGTATACGATATACATTCTTCAAATGGTTTTAATTTCCTTTGTAAAAAAAATATGAAATAAAGTTAGTGTCCCTGTCGCTTGACACAAGCAAAATTAACCGTATTAGAACCTACGGGAAAAATTTTAATTCCAGCTGAGGACTACCTCTTCGACTCTGAAATTCGTGAATCTTTTCGTACAGGCCCTCTGGTCCTTCTCACTATGCACTCCAACCTTTTTAAGAACACTCCCAATAAGATCTTTCCTTTATAAATCTTCCATTTTTTTTCCACGCAAAATAATGTTTAAAATTTCATTCAAGACGTGAAAACGCATGTTTTTTTATCTCCATTGCTTTCGTCATATACTTTTTCTTTAAATAAATATTTCAAGTGCAGAGTTATTGAATTTTTAATCTTTTTATTTTTCCTGTAAAGTTTATTTTTTTTATTATATAAGTTTATTCATATAATTGTATATTACAACAGCAGCAAATCCTATATTTACAAAAATATGTATTTTTTTTGTTCAACATGTAACAGTTTTCAATGGTTATTGAATGAAATTTCTTCATTTTTGTTTTTAACATATATATATAGTATTGGAGACAGTGAAAAATGCAAGTTAGACAACTAAAGTATTTTTACACTACGCTCGTAATATCCTCGGAATGACTTGCGGTCGCGTAACTATGCGACCGACCACAGTACATTTTGTCACTTCAAACTAGCTCCGTAAACGCGCTCTTTTAAATTTTAGAACCCATGACGTCACCGCAATTTTCTTTTTAATTTTAAAACTTAGTGTGAAACACATTTCGTACTGCTTTCAACTTGGCTTAACAAACGCACTGACCTTGCAATGTTTACAATTCAATTTTCAGTTAGTAAATATTGGTTTTCTCAAGTTTTTTAAATATCCACTCTAATAAATATATTATTTCTCCAACTAATTCAATTAATTGCTAATTTAATAAAAATTGATTTTAAGTTTGAAGTACTGCTATTCATCACTAGATGGCGTTGTACTGAAATCGTGATACAACGAAAAATATTCTATTGCTTTTCTCACACGGTTTGTCGTTTCGTCTAGCGTAGATAGTGATTATATATTTCCATTGTTTTTCAAGTTTACTTTTTTTATATAATAAAAGCAAAACGCAATTCCAATCTAAAAAAACAAATCTAAAAATTATTCCTACCTACCAGGAAACAATACCCTAGTAAGGAGTTGTAACCAAAATGTAACAATATCAGTATTATACGTTCCATATTGTCGTAATTGAACGCGCTATGCAAATGCTCGTTTAGCATCCTCTTTAATATTTATGCCGACCTGGTACTTTCCTTCGAGCAGGTGCTTGTTCTATTTTGTATTTTATTTTTATGCCGTTTTGGTTAAAATTGTATTGTTAAGTTACATATTTTTTATTAAAGTGTATTTTATGCTTTTAAGAAGTAGTAATTACGTATTGATGTAGTTTTTTTTTATAATATAGGATGAAAATTATTGTAACTTGTAAAAACCAACAGTTTTAGTGTTCCATGCCACAATATAAGAAAAAAACAATTATTTATTTCGGTGTCCGATGGTCTGTCAGAGTGGATTATCTCCGTAACTATCTGATACATCTTTTCATTTTTGTTTCTTTACCTTTTTTGACCTATCACAGATGGTGTTATAAGAAATAACAATTTTTAAAGCGATCTATCGTAATTCCTATGTAATGTGAACAATGAGAATAATAATGCATCATAGTCAATTAACATATCTATCGTTTGCCAATAGACGTAGAGACCTGCAAGAACGTCATCGTTGTCGTTTGATATGTGCGTTGTCTATGGTATGTACTAGGGCAGGTGTCGGCAACCTTTTGGGTTTGGAATAACTAGAAAATAACAAATAATATGTAGTTATACATAGTATTTTATTCACAACAAATTAAATTATTTAACTAAAAAATTAAAACAATTTCAATATAACTACACACTCTGGGGGGTGAGACGTGAGTACAAGTAGCTGAGAGATAGACATGGTACCTACTCACTCATACATCCATTGCACGATTTTTATAGGTTTTGTTAATAAAATATTTAATATTTGCGTATGGAATTAAAGAGACACAAACTTCACATCGAAAGAGACACATGCGGCTCGCGAACCGCAGGTTGCCGACCCCTGTACTAGGGTATTCATACCGGGAATATAGGTATGTAACCTTTAGCGAGTCTCAAGGATTTGTTTTTTTACATTTTCGCTGGTCGAGACTGATTTCTTGAGTTTCGAAATTATAGTAATAATAATTTATTTTAGATCTAGAATAATCCATATTTGTTGAGTTGAGTTACAGATTGAGGTAATATACCTCTATATTTAATGTGCATATGCGTTCAGCCTGCATTTTATTATAGAACTGTTCCACTGGTATGCGATCGTGGGCAGTATGGTGTTAGACCCGCATGATAGCCTTGAAGCCATCCACCAGCGTCTCGCAGAACATGCCGGACGCACTACAGCGGCGTCTCATCCCCATCAGCACCTTGACCGCATAATTTATATCAGCGTGTGTCCTACAGGCTGCACGTTAAACTAACAGTTATTTTTTATTCTGGTTACATGAATATCGCAATAATACAGGTTTAAGAACGATTAGAATAAAATCAGACATAGCTGTTTATCTAAAACCGTATTAACACGGTCACTACAAATATTGTATAAAAAACTTTCATAAATATTTTTGACTTTATAATTTGAGTGACAAAAACTAAATTAAAATGTCATGGTTTCACTGCCTAATTTTTTTATGATGTCAAGTGACCGGACCATCAGAGATAAGTTGTTATGACCGCCAAGCAATAATGTCAACATTACTGTGTTCCGGTTTTGGAGAGAAAGGGTGCTGGTGAAATTACAGACACATGGGATTTGACAACTTATGTCTCAGGGTGACGTGCGCAGCGGCAGTGCCCCTCAGATCTTTGCGATTTAAAGCTCTGAGTGGCACTGCAACTGTTATGAACAGGCGTGTTGCGTAGCGCCAGGCGCAACGCGACTTGTTCGTGCCATCACTTAAAGTTATAAGAAAAATGGCTATAATTTCACCAGCACCCTTCAAAACCAGAACGCAATAATGCGAGCATTACTGCTTGGTGGCAGAAATAGGTAAGGTGGCAGTAGGTACGTCACTGGACGAACACTTTCACAAGGGGCTCCACTGCTGCTACATGTCGCACCTAGACCGCATCGATTCTCGATGGAGGTTCAATTCGTCTGTATGTTTTTTTTTTGTATGTATGTTACGCGATAACTCCGCCGTTTGTGACCCAATTTTGATGATTCTTTTTTTGTTGGAAAGAAGATACCTCAGATGTGGTCCCATTTAAATTTCAAGAAAATATTCCACCTCTAAGGGTGGCAAACTAGGGGATGAATGACTTTTGAGGTCGGTTTTTTTAACCGGAGGATAGGTTATTCGTTCCCCCAAAGCCCTTTTCTGTGTATTCTAATATGCAGATATTTTTTCGAGTTCTTAGGTTTTTGCGATTGTTAGACATAGGAGATTAACAAATAAGTTTATATGAAAAAACAAATATACGCGATTTCAATCCGGAAAAATAATTTCATTTCCTACAGATATTTTTTGTTAAAAAAAATTGTGTTCTCGTTTCATATAGTTGATCAAATGTCGTACGTTAGGTACGTTGAAACTACAATAAATTGATTATATTATACTGATTGTGGGCGAAGTACGTTCTGCTGTATATACAGGTCCTTACACTGATATCCTATAGACTGTATGGAAGTGTACCACGGCCACGGATGGTCGTAATTAAAAATAAACGGGCGTGGCGTCGGTGTTTACATTTCGAACGCACCGATACGATTCCGCGGTTTTTGCCGTGTTCGCTTTTCACTGCGGCCATTTTGCAAATTGTTTCTTTTTTAAAGTACATTTTGAAAATTTTTTTGAATAATATTTTTTTACCCTGTTAAGGTACCTATTTCTAAAAAAATACATTTAATTACCACCTTATTAACAAATATAAAAAATATAGGATTATTATTTTTTTGAAAATGAGATCTAGTTTAACCGAGATCACTTACGTTAAAATCAATGCCCTAACGAAAATGTAGCGTTTTCAATTTTAAAATTAAGTTGTTTATTTTCTGTTTCTAACACTATACAGGTACAAGAAGAATAAATATTTTATTATTATTATTTTCAGAAATTTAAATGGTCATTACCCGAAAGTTGAATTTTTCGTCTAGGTATGTACTTAATGTATTGATTTCAACGTGTAATAAGTTGCATAGAAAGCAACCAATAAGGTGCTTAATTATCCTATTCTGCATTATCAGTCCTGTATTCAACTGTAGAGAAACAACCCTTAACAATTTTATATTGAAGTTATCAGATGAACTGTGCTCAACTGTGGGACTACATGGACTATTATTTTCAGAAACTCCCCAAAAGTTTACTTTTTCGTTTAGTAACTAGGTGATTTCAACATAGAAAGCGTCCAATAAGATGGCCTAATCATTCCAATAAACAGGAATTTCTGGAAATACAGCTGTATTAATGCAACTATTTTATTTTTGAAATTCCCCAGTAACGCTTAGGTATGACCTCAACGCAACGACCCGTGCGTAGTAATGTGACGTACATGACACAGTGCATTGTGATACAAACAGACGACGATGTTCAACAATAAATAATGTACAAATCACAAACAGATCCCGACGTTGGCACTGCTGCGTCAAATAAAGGGAATGGCAGCCGAGCCAAGAACACCGAAGCCATTGCCAACATTCCTCTCCGTACACGTATCGTAGAACCAGTGGAGGAAAGACTCTGACACCATCAGTCTAGACATAGGCTTCTATAAAAACAATTAATCGACTTCTTTACTTGATTTAGCTGAATCCTTATTAGCTGAACACCTCCTGGTTTAATTTTTTATTAAACCAAATGATCGGGATAAACCAGTGGGCGACACGCCTGTCCATAACAGTTACAGTGCCACTCAGAGTTTTAAATCCCAAAGATCTGATCCCATGTAACTTTCACCAGCATCCTTGCACTTCAAAACCGGAATAGGTAAGGTGGCAGTGCTCCGCTGGATGACGCCTTCCACAAGGAGCTTTCTTTTCTACGCATAACCAGAAATACACGTCATATGTTTTGATAGATGATATTTTTTCCTCCTCTCAAACTCATGCGCAGAAACAGCGAAACGAATGGTCCCCTCGTTGGAGAAAAGCGCCGCCCAGCTATGAAGCGTGTACAAATTGATGTAGTACAGAAAGCAAGACAATATCTCAAGGAACCATGGCAGCATTTCTAACAGTTAAAGTTTAGGATCAACGCGTCTTTTGTCAAGGATCTCCTTAAGTAAGCCGGTCTACAATGTCAGTTTTGGCCAGATTTTATACATCAACACCCCTGCCCTTTGCGCCGTGATCACATGGGTCATATGTAACAAATACCAATTGTATCTAACTTTGTGTATTTAGGTACATTTAAACTTAGTTAATAGGTACATTTTTCAGCAGGTAATTGTACTTATAAATGAACAGACAAATACAAATTACAGTGACAACACTGCACACGACGCAACCATAACAGAGTATGCTAATATAGAACAGGCTCCTTTATTGCTAAGTAGTAATTTCTACCAGAAAACTTTCAGATATAATATTAAGAAATGCAATAGTGGTGGGTGCTAACATCGCACTATGATTCAATATACCTAAATAAAAATAGATTTTAAAAGTTTCAAATTTGTTTTTTAACGCCAGATGAATTATAATAATCCGATCTTTTTTTTACACTTTCATAAATGAAAAAGCATTTTATTTATTAAATACAACTCTGCTATCTCGATTTTGTTTTCCGATACAATTAAATGATCCTTAAAAGGAAGTGACTCCATCAATAAGCATTTAAAAAAGTTACAAATTTAATCATTGCGATGAACAACTCACGCTAGATCAGAAAAATCACTATGCCAATATTGTTTTCACAAAAAGACTTACGACAGTTTACGTGCATCTCCTATAATTTTGTATTTCCTCATGTTATGATTACCCCAGATAAAAGAAATCATAATGTGGTAAGAAAACTTACAAGTAGTGGTAATAATTTAAGAAAGAAATAATAAAAATACTTTCACCTGACACAAACGACACTACATTAGAAACAAAGCGAAAAAAATAAATATTTATAAAAACATAATACATTCAAACACAAGACACAAACAAAAAAAAACTACTACAACACAAATTATTTACACAAACATTAACGAGGACTTTAATATCCTCTTATTTATACTCTGTACCTGCTTAGTGTTCATTGGTGAATAACTTCTTCTTGAGGTTGCTGGAGATGGACAATATTATGACAATCCTTGCTTTACAGGCTGCCTCACTTGAGGTGACACTGCAGTCGAATTATTCCTATCATATCACATATCTCAACGTAATTATCTAAATTCTAAAAGCAATATATCTCCTGGCAACGTGCGAACAATAGTATTTAAACGATGGAACAAATGACACTCGATAAGTGTGTTAATCGCGCGTGTGATTGCGCCTTTAAATAATTGTTTTAACACCAGCATTAAATGATCCCTGATAGTCGAACGGAATTTAAAGGAAAATTATACTTGAATTTCTTTTTCAGACTTTGAACATTCTCCTTTGTGTACATATAGTTCAGCAGTAAAGTTCCTTGTGAAAGATTTCCTCCAGCAGTAGTATGAGCATTAATTCCGGCTTTGAAAGGTGGCCTACAGGCATATGGGACTTGTCAACTTTGTCTCAGGGTGACGGGAGCAATGACAGTGCCCCAGATCTTTGCATGCCTGGGCAATTGTTGTGAGTAGGCGTGTCGCTTACCACCATACGCACGACCAGGGGGCAGGGAGCCTACCACAACCTCTTAAAACAATATTACTTTTCGTACCACAACACGCTTAAATTACTTATTTGTAATGTTAAAACTATGATGTTTTAATAGCGGCTTTGTGACTATTCATTCAATCAGTTTGTAGTATGACGTGACTTTAACATTAAAGTAATATTGTTCTTATGTCAAATTTAGCAATCTTAAAATAGTTGGATGCAATGGAAACAATATTATTTTCCGTTTTATTGTCTTAATATTGATGTATAATGATTAAAAGTTAAGTTGAACTTATTTATTTACATATATCTCTTCAATATTTTGTTTATTTTTTATTTAATAGCACAAAGGAAATAATTTCTCGTAAAATAAAAATACGCCATGTTTATTTCGTAAAATTATAACAGCGTCATCTATATGCTCCTTGGCGAAACTAACAGTTGACATTAGACTAGATAGTTCCGAATTCACAAAGTGACTATCAAGACTCAGCTTGTTTTATTTATTTTTCTTCGTGAAAATGCGGAATAATAATTGAAAACAACGTAATTTTAATAGATTTCATTATAGCATACTTTTGTTTTTTTGGCAGTTCAAATTCTCTGAATGTAAATAATATTAAGTACTTGAACATTATGCCACGATAACTCGATTCGGAACATCAAAAAAGAAAGAGATGGCATTATGCAGTTCATATAGCGTTATTTCTTTCCTACTTTTAGTAAGGAATAGACAATATTGGGAAATCATTCGTTGTTTCAGTCACTTTAGCAATAATACATTACTTGGTGGATAGGTTTGTCATGGTACGAAAATGAGTAAATATTACAATAAGCTTACTTTATGCTTACATTGAAATAAGATTGTTTTTGGAAAGGCTATCGTGGGTCCCTTCATTCGTATACACATATTTAAAAAAAAATGCAATTGAACATTTTACTATTTGTACAAAAATTAAACGTAACTTATGTGGATGATTGTTTTTCTTTAGCACTAGCCCTTTCACAAATCACAATGAAAGAAAATTGTTTTAAACAATTTGTTTTCCTCATTGTTTGATTAAAAACAAAAGAACAAAGCAAACAACTGATTAATCGCCACAACGGGCAGGTATAACGTTAC
>NW_020653397.1:1721091-1745918 GCF_003589595.1 Hyposmocoma kahamanoa | reverse complement strand
ATTTTTGTTTAATGGCGTTATCGTAAAAAAATATATTACATGTTAAAAATTACAATGGCAGCATAGAACAATAATCACAACATAGTATAATGCACAACAGGTGTCACCTCGCTACATATCTTACTAGTTCCGAGAGAGTAGAGTTTTAGGAAAAACGTTTTTACTGTCAAAACTAAGTTTTCAATCGAAAACTCAAAGTTTACGAAATAAGCTTTAAAATATTTTAATCGAACCAGTCAACACACTTCGTCGTCGTTAGTTAATAAATCTAATGCGACAAATGGCAAATCCCTTATTTGCATTTTAATGACGCGCTGAATTTAAAATCGAATCAATGCAGTCCATCACTATTTAACCCCTCACGGGGGACGGTAGGGGCTACGGGATGGGGTGTAAAGTATGCACCAGTCAAAATATACGGTGATAACTATTGTAAGATTTGATGTTATTATTCCTCTCTTTACTATCATAACTAGCAACAATTTTGTACTAAAGGTTATTTCAGACAGCTTCTGCGTGGTTGGATAACAACAAAAACCGATTACGAGACCCGATTAGCTCTTTCAGGTTATCTCGATCTATGATATTTGAAAATATTGAAATATTGTATTTACAAAGAGCTACTCCACGAGTTTCTTATACATTCCTCTTATAGGAATCTGCTTGTGACAGCCCCATATCTTTCTTCATTAGTTTTGATTATAGTGACACTCCCTACCGACCATTAAGGTATACGAGACGGGCACTATAACCTGTGCGTGCACAGGAATCTTCTACGTTCAGGTTCTGACCCCAGATCAGCCAGTGTACAGGGTTGTCACAGACCTATGTCACTTGATTACATCCGGTTCTCGAGAGGCATATTTTGAAAAGCACCTGGAACTTGTTAACGTATGTCTCAGGATGATGGGCGCAGTAGCAGTGCCCCGCAGATCTTTGCAATCTAAAGCACTGCAACTGTTATGGACAGGCGTGTCGCTTGGCACTATCGTCACGTCATTTGTTATCATAACGATACCTCCTACAACAGTCATTTTCTGTTATTATTTTTATTTGTAAGCAGCCATATTTATTTACTAACATTATGCGCCCCGAATTATGTGGGAAAAAATGAAAAAAAACACATTTTGAGAAAAAAAATAATGAAAAAAAAAAGAGTTGGCAGCGTTCATTGGAGGTATCGATAAAAGAAATCAGAGCAACTTCAATCACTCTAGGCCACTATCTGGAACACCCAGACCGGAACCAATTTACAAAAGTTCATTGCCCAAATAGGTCCTACCGGGAATCGAACCCGTGACCTCTTCATCTAGCATCAACAATGCGAACCGTTGGGTCACCGTCCTCCACGTCGTGATAAGCAGTTCTCTCTACAGGTTCCTGTTACTAACGCTATCAAAACTGCCTCAAACCTAGTTCCGTATTTTCTACAATAACAAAAAAGTAAAGCAAATACAATATATCCTATATCCCGAAGGCAGTTTAATGAAAATGACTATCTGAGACACTGTTAACTTAATATATGCGATTTTTATCAGTCGTGGTTGCCATTTTAATGAAGCCGGGTTGTTTCTGTACATATCTCCATTAAACGACCGTAATGCGTCGAGATAAGTTCCAGAAAGGGTTGTTTCGGTTCAGATTCGGTAACAAACGCATTTTATATACCCTACTTAATAAAAAAAGTATTCAAAGATGAGTGTATTTAGTAGTATGTATGTATTAATTTATGTATTTATTCTACTCAGTTGAGGAGACGCGATTTTGATACGAAATAATTGTAACTTTCTTATTAAAAAGCCCACTTGAAAAGTTCGTGTAATTACATCTATTTGCCAAGTTTTATTGCAATCGATTACCGGAAAGTGCGCGAAACCGGATTCATCCCCTAGTTTTCCACCCTTAGAGGTGGAATATTTTCTTCAAACTTGAATAGGATCAATGCTGAAATAACCTCTTTCCAACAAAGAAGAATCATCAAAATCGGTTCTCTAATGCCCTAGGTATCTCGTAACATACATGAAAAACAGTTGAAATGAGAACCTTCTCCTTTTTGAAGTCGATTAAAAATAGTTTCATTTAAGGATAATTATATATAAGCATAACTGCGTTCCGGTTTGGGAGGGTAATGGTGCTGGTGAAATTATACAATACAATACAATACAAAATGCTTTATTTCTCTCAAAAAGGTTTACAAAATGCAGATTTGTTACATTTCATGTTAAATATGAAGCACCTTAGTGAGAGCTGGAGTCTGTACTAGGTTGGGGACCTGTGTTACAGATCACCAGGCTCACACCCTTTTGACAAGTTTACCAGAAAAGTAACACTAATAAAATTTAACAAAAATAATGAAAATCAAAGAATAAAATAAAATTGATAGCTAATTAGAAAATAAAACAAATAGAAAAAACAGAAAAAAACAGAAAAATCTCTGTGCGTGTGTTTGTGTGCGTGTACGTGTTTGTGTGTGTGTGTGTGCGCGCGCGTTGGGGTGTTTATATGTGTAATATAACTTATTTTATTTTAATATAAATTACAGGCACATGGGACTTGTCAACGTATGTCTTAGGGTGACGGGTGCAGTGGCAGTGCACCTAAGATCTTTGCGATCTGTTAAGGACAGGCGTGTCGCTTACCGACAGGCGCAAGATTTGTTAGTCCCGTCACTTGATATTATGAAATAGCAGAAAGTCCACCGCCTTACTGCACTAACCCTTACGTCCCACATCGAGTAGTTTTATGAACCTTGGACTCAAGAAATGATCATTGTCTTGCTTATAATCCCCAAATCTCCTGTACCAGCTCTGGGAATGTAATCAACAACAATGGCAAATGTTTTCTAAACCACACTATCACCACACGTAATATTAATTAAATTTTTATTGAATTGATATTCAATTATTTTTTGTGAAATTACTCCACTAGTTTGTTATAATTATTAATACAAAGATCGAACACTCAGAAAAAACACTCAGAAAAAATTCCTTCAATCCGGTCGGATTCGAACCGACGACGTCTTCTTGCATACCGTGCAAGACGCTATACCAACTAAGCCACGGAACGAACCAACGGACCTCACGAATTTTTCTATGTGCTTGCGTCGTGTCTTTGTACTTGGTCTTTCAACGACTTTTTAGTCGTAGCGCCATCTATGAGAAATCTATGGAAGATTTATCACCCAGTTAGACGTCGGTTCGAATCCGACCGGATCGAAGGAATTTTTTCTGAGTGTTTTTTCTGAGTGTTCGATCTTTGTATTAATAATTATAACAAAACAGTTTAATATGTTTAATTAAATGTTGCAGTGATAATGTATATGGTATTATAAAAAATTCATATTGAGAATATATTTACTTCATGAAGTCTTTTTCCCAAATGTCATTTTTACGGAATACGCAAAAACAATGCCAAAGAAACTCATCCGAATGATAATTGCTCCCTAGCACATTCACAAACTACTAAAGGAATTAACCCTTACTCCCACCAGCCCTAAGTCCGTTCATTCGCGCATTGATTTCAATTTAAATTTTAATTGCGGAATATTATACAAAATGACATTGCTTAATATTCACCCCTGGGGTGATTTTTGCATATTTTTAACACCGCAGGGAGTGGCCGTTAACTCGTATGTGATAGAATTTTATTTTAAACTTGTTTTTGGAACTGACACAATTTAACTTATTAACAAAAAGTTGAGGTGTAAGGAAATGCTTAAGGAATTCCATATTACCATCATAAATGCATTATACGTGACACTGCTGAATACGGGTTTCCTGTAAAGACAGGGTATATCATAGTCTTCTACATGACCTTAATTTCTCTTCACCTGTATTCAGGTAATGAGTAAACATTAACAATTTAAAAACAATTCTTTTTAAATTTTTATTTAATGTTAGGGCTTTTGTTCTAAAGAATATGCCAGTCCTATCGTAACTGTTGATTTGTTTAAATTTATTATACAAAAATTAATCGCTCTCTCAACTGGCCACCACTATTCTTTTCTCTTTATTTTCTAATCTGTGATAGTTGCTGTCAGTCCTTTTACCTGGCCTAGTTTCCTTATTCAAATTTATGAATATAATTTTCAAGTTGCCCTGAGTTGATTCTTTATATTTCTTTCTACCAATATCCCAATTCCAATAATAATCTTATTGTAATTATCATACAATTTACAGTAAAATTATATTTTAATATTATTATTACATTAAAAATGCTATAATTAGAACTAAGTCGAAACTCATGGTACCACGATTTCGTTTAGCTAAGGTAGACGATGCTTTTATAGGGAACTGTATACGTTTTTACAATAAGATTCCGAATAATATATTAAGATTATCATTTCCTAAGTTTAAAACTTAAATTAAAAGTATTATAATTGAAAAGTCATGTTGCAAATTTGATGAAATGAAAAAGTATATGAGTCTAGAATCCACACAAATTTGATTCAAAGTGTATATGTATGTAATAGCATTTAAGTTTATTTGAAAACAGCAATCCCTAGAGTTTCTTGCTCGTTCTTCTCAGGGAGGTCAGCGTAGTGAACGAGCAGTAGCTTAAAAAATGACGTTTTCAAGTGTAAAAATTTTACCTATACAATAAATGATTATTTGACTTGCACTTTGACTACGTTAAATAACGGTGATTAACTATATCATACAACATTTTTGTATATTTTGACAAGGGTTCAGAGTCCCTTGAAACAAGTGAATAATGTTGGAGAGCGGTTCAATTTTAATAGAAACATCAGGAGTTGTCGCTGGCCTTCGTTCTTGGTTCATTCCGCCACCAAGTGTTGGACGTCTTCAATTTTATTACAATCTTCACAATTTGGTGAATTCCTTTTCTCACAAGATATTCAAACCTAATTACAAATTTTAAACGTGCTTTTGTTATCACGTGAAAGTCATAAAAATAACACGAGCTCCACGAAAATATATGTAATAACTTTTTTATAAAAATAAACTGACCTCATAATTTCGTGGAATTAAATCTAGAATTAAGGCGAAATTCCAAGTTTTATTGAAGTCAGTTACCGGAAATTGCGCGATACCGGATTGATCCCCTAGTTTGCCACCCTTAAAGGTGGAATATTTTCTTCAAATATAAACGGGATCACTACTGAGGTACCATCTTTCCAACAAAAAAAGAATCATCAAAATCGCTTCACAAATAGTTATCGCGTAACATTCATACATACAAAATACAATCGAGTTGTGAATTTCCCCCTTTTTTTAAGCCGATTAAAAACTATAAATCTAATTATTAATACAAAGATCGAATACTCAGAAAAAACACTCAGAAAAAATTCCTTCGATCCGGTCGGATTCGAACCGACGTCTTCTTGCATACCGTGCCAGACGCTACACCAACTAAGCCACGGAAAAAAAAAAATAATAATTAATACAGTGAATAGCGACATCTCTCGCCAGGACTGGTAGCTGTAAAGGTACTAACTGGGTGATAAATCTGTCATAGATTTCTCATAGATGGCGCTACGACTAAAAAGTCTTTGAAAGACCAAGTACAAAGACACGACGCAAGCACATAGAAAAATTCGTGAGGTCCGTTGGTTCGTTCCGTGGCTTAGTTGGTGTAGCGTCTGGCACGGTATGCAAGAAGACGTCGGTTCGAATCCGACCGGATCGAAGGAATTTTTTCTAAGTGTTCGATCTTTGTATTAATAATTATAACAAACTAGTGGAGTAATTTCACAAAAAATAATTGAATATCAATTCAATAAAAACTTAATTAACTATAAATCTCCTATTGTATCATAAAAAGTTACCAGTTAATTACATTCATAGAATTTTTAACCTTTCTTTCGAATAATTGTCATTTTACAGATGTGGTTTTATTACACAAAGGGCGCGAATTTATGGGCTTCAGATTGTCAAAACCCAAAAGCGTCAATTACAACACCTTTATCTCAAACCAAAACGATATCGTAAACTAACGATTGTAAATTCAGACAGTACACAAAATATTTCTCAACAATATAATTGCACATTTAATGGTCTATAAAGGCACCCCATAACTCGGATATCTAGAGGATCACTCCTGTAACTCCTTCTTAATTGGCCGTTCCGCCGGAATCGTCAATTCGAGTTATTAGACTAATTTTCGATGGTACGTAATCGACCCTACGTGACGCCAGAAGGGTTGAGCATCGTAAAAGTATTTACGTTTTGATTGTTTGTTTCTTATTGTTTTATTGGGTTATATCATTTAGCAGTAACATCGTTTACAATAAAACAAAAATTACAAAAAGACAATCTCCTCAAAACATAGGAAACACAACATTAAAAACTAACAGTAAACATAATTTAGTTATATGGACAAAAAGGATAAATATTCAGCATTGCTGATTTTCAGGGTCGTATTCCAGAGCTCTACTCAATGCTCAAGTCAGGACTTGAGTATCTTTTAAAGCACTAGAAATCATACTCTAGTCCTGTCCTGTCCTATTTTAGTCTTCACCTGTAGCGGAGTGTACACCAAGTAATAACTTACCTTCAAAAGTTGAGGCGGTTCCCAATTAGACTGTATTTTTATATGTATGTTACTGCATTGTACTGTTGTTTGTGAATTCCACGAATGAACTTTTGGGGTCGGTTTTTTTTGGAAAAAGTTAGACGTTTTTTTTTAAATTATATTATTCAATTAAAAATGTTTAATTGTAATTACAATATAATATGACTTTGACAATAAATGCAAACATTTTTAACTGCCTCTGTGGCCGAACGGTTACCATGCCGGACTGCCACGCAGAGGTCCCAGGTTCGATTCCCGGGCCGGGAGAAATATTTGTATGACCTACATTTGTTTCTCTCGTGAGTTTGGGTGTAATTTGTGGTTGCCTATATGTGTGTCCATGGCACCCGCGACACAGGGTTTCCCTAGTGCGGGGCTATGTTGAGTGTGTGTGTTATTATTATTATAAAACATTGTATATTTTGCTGTTAATATTTGTATGCTAATTGCAGGCGCGACACGCAGTACGTAAACTGTGTTTTCATCGCACTTGCTCGAGAGTCATGACATGCAGACAAAGTCGACCATAAAGTCCCAAATTATGCTATTATGGATTTTTTACAAAAAAGTTCTTAGACTGGAAAAATCTGGACGTATATTTCACTTATCCTTGAAGAATAAAAAAAGAAAACATTTGCTATTTATTATGTGAATTCAAATGCTGCAGTATTTTTAGAATTTACAAATTATTTTTTATCTAGCACCCCCGCTTTTATTCATGTACAATCTCTCTCCATCCTAAGGTTGTCTGGAAGAAATCGCTGTAAGCGATAAGACCGCCAATTGTTACCCGAGTAATGTGTTTAGTTTTGTCCTGTATACTGTAATCTGTATATTGTAATGTGGTGCTAACAATAAAGAATTTTCTATCTATCTATCTATTATTTGTTTTATATCTAATGTATTGTGGCTGCATGCGTCTGTGGTTGCAAATGGTGGCAAAATTACAAGACTCGAATAATTAAGGCCCTCAGCCTTCGACTTAGGGCTTCCAACAAACTCTCGTTAGTAATTTCTTACCTTAATTTCTTTCTTCTTCTTTACCTACTTTACCGCTTAATACTCAATGTACTCTCTAAGGAGGGCAGGGCGTAATACCATAACGAAGGTGAAACTAAATATTAGCTTCTCATAATGATCCGTAAAGTCACATAGGACAATTTTCGCTTCAGACCAAAACCGCGGCGTTGGCTTAATCACCGCTGTGTTGTCAAACTCAGCAGTTTGCTGATGACCTGACAGCCTCATTGTCGGATAGCTGAGTTTTAACAACCGTGAGGTGAAAACTCAGCTTAAAATATCATTGGTATATGGTAGAACGGAATAGGACTAACGGGGTGAACGACCCTTAAAACTGCTTTTAACGGATTAATAATGTTTTGCATGTTTCTTAATTTAGGAAACAAAACCAAGATTCGTTATTAGAAAGAAGTTGTGTTTTTTGTGGCATGTTTCCAATTCAAATAATTACAGCTTTATTGGGAGCACTAGTGCTTCTTGCCTTAGGGGTCTTCGGTTCGTGTCTCTATAGCGGCATAATTTTCTATCGCTAAATGACCACATCTGTATATGTATTCTCCATGTAGATTGTCAATTTGTTTCCATACCTGTATCCTATGAAGTACCAGGCTGCCATAAGTTACACGACAATATTGTAATGGTACATAATCGTAATAGATATGGAATCACTTTTGTTATATTTACTCAGAGAAAACTTTAAAATTATATTAATACGAAAGCTATGGTAACCCAGTGGAAAAACGGTTTGTGATATTTAACTACACTAAACATTTTAAACTTTGACGTCAATAATATTAACGCCTGTGAAACTAAAACCAAACATAAAAAACAATTATCTACGTCACTTTTGCAAAACAAAACACTTTCCATTTAACAATAAACCTTATAATGGTTAAATTAGAGTTCATATTAACAAATTTGAAGTATTCCCGTTTCGGATGCCAATTTTAATTAGCCCCCTGTCCCCCCCGCGCTCCTGCACCCTGTCCCTCGCCCTGCAGGCCCTAAGCGTTGCGATAAGGGTGTTTGCAAATAGGAGGGACTGCAAAGAAGCCAATCCATCAAATCGGAACGCATTACCACACCGTCGTTGTCGCTGAATTAGAGATTGCAACAGGTCGATGAAATTAGAATAGTATTTGTCGATGTTAGTTTATTCTATTTTTATTTTTTTGTCAACCCGTTGTCAATACGTACCACCGCTAGACATGCGTCTTTAATAAGGACAGGATTTGGGCCAACATTGAGGACTTTACACGTCTTCCATGGGTTGTGAACGTTTTTTAACGAGCAGGTTTCATAATGATGTTTGCCTTGAACGTTTGCGAACGTCGCTACTATATATTGACAAATGTATTTAACTTAGGACTTAAATCATAGGTACATGCCATCATAGGGATTCGAAACGTCGTGCAGTTAGTTGAGGACGCAACCGTTCTCTCGCTCGGCTAACAACCACACTACTTACGATTAAGATGGTTTTAATACATAGAACAACACCTTTTACTGCTCAACATTTGTATTGTTTCTATTTAAGAAGTCTTAAATAAAAAGTGTGAGAGGGTGAGCATATTTAGTTGTCTGGTAGGTGTCCAACTTAATCAAGAGATACAACTTTTATTTAATATTGTTAGTCTTTTATATCATGTATTTGAATTTCATTATAGGAAGTAAAGGGAACTAAGGAGCATTAGCTACTAGACTAAAGTACTATAAACATTAAATTAGGCGTCACATGAAGTTACTGTTGAAACAGTACAATGGCCATATCTTGACGAGAACTTGAAGACTGTTTGACAATCCTAACTTGCATATACCGTCATCATATGGCACCTCCGTAAAACCAGAGACTTGATGGCAAAAAATTGTGATACCAAACCATTTTTAAAACGCAATTTATACGGAAAATATAGACGCATTATGCATTTCCTAATTTTTCTATAGATGGCGTAATACGTAATTGATATAGTTTTTTTTTCTCATTATACTAAGTGACAGGACGATCACTTACGAGCTCTTCAAATATGTTCAGTAGCCCTAAATACAAAACTTTTAATTCATTTTCTATAAATTTTATAAATGTAAGCTAAGTCACTGTTTCACCAGAGCGCAGGGGTGCGACATGACTTAACACTGCAATAAAAATGTAATAAATATTATATTCATCGACATGTCTATCGATGTACACCTCAACCTTATACGGCGCGTGCTTTCAGTTGATTGGCGTAACTCGATAGGCCTGCACTCATTTGCGACTGCACTAGTGTTGGGCGATAAATTTCCCTTGTCATTCGCAGAGAGGACGAAGTTATATCTCCAGAATTTGAGAATAGATGAGGATCGCTTAGAATTTATTTTGGTTTGTTTTTGGGTGTTTTTCATTTCATGCACTGATAAATTAACTAAAGATAGATTGTGTGTTGGATAAAGTTAATAACTATCATAATTTATTTATTTGTGAACACATGGTTGTATAGAAGTTGACATATAACAAAATAAGATAGTTTCACTGTATCCGGCCAAATATGGGGCATACAAAAGATATTGAAGTTATAGTGTATATTTAATCACATGCGCTTCAACAGACTATACTAGATGTAACTGTTTTTTTAATATTACGTGCTTACAGTACTAGTTTTTTTGGTCCATTTCAATGATAATAACTGTAAAATGTATCTAGATTTCAAAATAATCATTTCAATAACGTTAGAATTAATATACCTATAACTGTCAAAAATTATACACTTAACTTCGGCATTGGTCATTTAAAAATTTGGACACTATACAATAAATTTTATAAGTAAATAAGTTGTTTTATATATTTAAATAGTATAGGGTAATTTTCAGGGTAGTTTTTCTACCTAAATTCCCTGGCAATTTTTGTTATTTAGTATTCGAGTATTTTACCGTGAAATATTAAATAATATTTCTGAATACTACACTCGAATATCAATTAGTACTTTATGAGAATATTCTAGAAGATTTAAATTAAAAAAAATAAAATTGCCACCGAAATTAGGAAGAGAAAAGTAACCTGAGTAAATAAAAAGGTAAATTGTTGTATTTTTTGTGAATGTGTTTAGTACCTACCTCCAGCTCGTAAAGAAAAACATCGTAATGAAAGATAGAAGCGGAAAGAACGTTCACAACTCTTGTTGTTGTTGTATTCCTTCACCGAAAAGCTCATGATAAATTTCATAATTTAATTTCGCACATAAATTCCGAGAAACTCGAGAGGTGCGAGCCCGTATTCGAACCCACAACCCTCTGCTTGAGAGGCAGTAGGTCAAACCAATAGGCTACCACGGCTTCTTCGGCTATAACTACATAATATAACATAATTATGCGAATGTGTGCGTCCGTACACGGCGCGCGGTGGTTGCACACACTTACAAGCCGCGCTGTTATTTTGTACGGAGTTACCCTGCTTGTTTTATTCTACTATGCCTTTGTCGTTCAAAACTAATAAGTAAATAGAAATGGTAGCAATACTTCCCTGGACGAACTCTGCTCGTATTACACAACAGCATAAGCCCTGTCTTTAGAAACGACCCGTGCTTAGAAGTGACACCCGTGCTTAGAAGTGACACTCACTTATATA
Source organism: Hyposmocoma kahamanoa (assembly GCF_003589595.1). NCBI lineage: Eukaryota > Metazoa > Arthropoda > Insecta > Lepidoptera > Cosmopterigidae > Hyposmocoma > Hyposmocoma kahamanoa. Next base: position 1,734,763 of record NW_020653397.1, on the reverse strand, counting down.
ATTTTTTATGCAAAACTACGACTAGGCATACATAAAGTCAGAAGTAGAAAAACCATTTGCTTTAACCGAACAATCGTTAATATGCAGCTTGTATGAAGTCATCAATGTGTGACTTTAAAAGCAAGTATTGCTGCTTCTAACTTCTAATATCCAAATAACTGCCACCGTACCCGAATGGTTATCATGCTGATCTACCACGCATAGTTCCCGGGTTCGATTCTCGGGCCGGGAGAAATATTTGTATGACTACACTTATTTCTTGTGGTTGTTTATGTGTGCGTCCATGACACTCTTGATTATTATTATTACAACAGTAGTTAATAAATTTTTCAAGATATGCTATATACATATATATGAATGGCATTTGATTTGATGATTAAAAAACGTGCAAAAAAATTATATCAAACGCACTTCTCTGTAGCGTAAACAGGTTTCTCAATTCCGTATAGCGCTAAAGCCAGTAATAAGCTGTGTTGGCGGGGTGACATCATCCTACAACTACGTTATACATCCCACTCATCAGGTTTCCTCTTAGGTCAATAGACTCTGCTGCTCATGTGCGTGACTTATCTCCTACATCCACAAAATTACACTCCGATCCACAATCGGAAACCGCACAGCAAAATCGGACAAAGGCAAGAAGCAAGCTTTACAAGCAAATTGTATTCACTAGGACTGTAACACGCATCGCTATTGTTGCTTCCCACATGGCACAATAGCCCCTATAGTTCGGTGGCGCGTGCCCACACACAGGGGTCGCGGATTCGGTGTCGGGTTGCGCAATCCGCTTATGAGCCATGGGAGCAAACACCATGGATTACCCCTAATGAACGCCAACTTATTGCTAGGGTATTTGGGGTATCGGGTATAGAGTTTTGTTTGAAATTGGCAGCGTTTGGTATACCATTTATGAGAAAGCTTCTTGTTTGGGTGCGGTGGATTGTCTAAAATTGGTCGATGGATATATTTTCTTGTACCTTTTTTACGAAATTCGTATTTGAAATGCTGGTTTGGTCTAAGTTTTACCGTATACGTGTTCTTTCAAACATGGTGTTCAAGTATGTATGTATCTACTAGTTTTATCAACTTAAAGATGTCGGCGTTATTCTCATATTCAAGGTATGATTGGTAAAGATGATTTTGGCGTAACTTTTGGTACGAAGATATTAAACAATGACCTCTGTTCCAAATTCGTCGTGCACCTTTGACTGCTAAATTGTTGTTGCTGAACCCAGAACCGGTTAGCAAAATACGATCGCTAGACATGTAACAAAATCAAAATAATCGATCCAAGTTCTTAAAAGAACTCAAAATTGTCACCATCTTCTCATGCAGTAGCTGTAACCCGAGTCTAATTAAGTTAATTCGAGATATCTCTTGACTTTTCGCACGGCACGAGGCTCCGCAGTAGCAGGGCCACCCTTCAACTGCACCCTACATGAATTAGGGGATGCTACTGCACTCTGATTTTGCACGCTGAACTTATATGGGATGATGTGTATATATTGTTAATTGTGCAAGTTTAGCTGTTTTAACAGAATTTTCTGCGAAAAGTACATTTCTTTTCGTAGAAAACTCGTAATGAAACTACATTTTATGACGTTACCAATAAATATTATTTTGGTGATATATAATTTTAAAGAAGAATATCAATGTCGTTGACAGGAAGTAAAGAAAGCAAATCTCTTCTACGCCACAAACCAGTCACGCTTGCGCGAAAAACCGAAATAAATCTGAATACGCGAATAAAACAATTACACAGACAATAATCCGTTGTTTTTTGTCGAATTGTAACCGTTTTATTGTCTACACCCTGTACGTCGCAGGGGAGCGTAATGGCCTAAAAGTAATTTTATTACTTTGCCCCTATTACCATCACAATGCTGCTGGTAACACTCGATCCGACAATGCGTTGCGTTTCATCAGTGTCACAGTTTTCCACGATAACTTCAGCCATTTTGTGATGTAAATTTTTTCTATCTATATTGCGATAAGCGCAACACTATTTTTCAAACATACTTTTAGGGCGTTACAGACTCATTCGGAAGTTTGGTAAAATTACGCCAAAGTAAATCGGAAATGTTTCTCTCGGCCCCAAAAACGGTAAAAGAAAACAAAGAAAAGAAAATAAACAATAAGCGAACGTAGCAAATTCGGTTTTTTATTATTAACGGCGTACATAGAGTACCAGGCGTTCAGAGGCGAACAGAAGACGGCACGCCCCGTACTGATTCGATTTGTTCCTGTTGCGATGAATATTTGATGCGGCTCACTGCACACTAATTTGTTTATCGTGTACGTTGTTGCTCACTTCTGCTTGGCTGGTACTGTTAGATACTTGTAGAGTTAGTATCGGAGTTTTCCGATAACCATCAATGTAATATACTTCACACATGTCCCTCTTCTCTACGGCCGAAATTTTAAACAAAATATCCTCGTAAACACATTTATACATCCCACTGCAAGGCACGGGTTTTCTCTAATATTTTTAGTCTGGTCCAATGTGAGTTTGGTGGCTTCGACGCGCAAGTTTTATCATGATTATTTTTTCTTTACTAGTAAGGGTTGCATCCTTTAAAATTGTTAAACGAATAAAATTTTGAGCCACGTTAATCAAACGTAAATACATAACCTTTCTTTACACCAAGAAAACGGCTTATCTGCTCTTAAAATCTCCATATACCTGTCTTAAACATTAATGTAGTCATAACGAAACGCGGTAAGAATTAATTAAGCGTAGTACATACAGATTGCGATCAGTTGTGTGGCAGGTGATTAAGTAAATACGGACTTGGCGTCGTCGGCTGGCGTCGCGAATTAATATGCTAGAAGTACTTGATAAGCGTTAGAGACGTCTCGCGTTTTCTGTTCACCTGGTACACCGGCTAAGACATTGTTGCAATTATTTTAAGTTAATGGTGATCTTCGAACCCGTTTTCCTGTGATATCACGGAAAACCTGACAAGATTCACATACTCACGCTGACACAAGTACGACATCTGACCAAGAAAGAACATTGGCGAACTCCCATATAAATTTTTGTTTACATAATTTGTATGCGTTTCTTTATAAAAAATATGTGAAAATATAAGAGTTTATATTGCTGAACAAATATGGTTCGGGTACATTACTCTGAAAAGTCTGGAATTAAACATATTCCAGTTTGAAGTTTTGAAGGTTGTTTTAGTTAAGACAAGGAGGGCAGCACAGACAGTCCACTGCCCAAGATGCTGCGATATAATTTTGAAATTTATATTTCTTGCTTAACGACAAAACAAGAAACCAAACGTAAATAGCAAAGGCTGAATGAACTGCTTATAAATCCTCTTCGAATACGGGTATCTGTGGTGTCACAGATTATCATAAGCAGTATTGCCAGGGCCCTTGAGTCGATAATTACATTTTTTTAGCTGGAAAGTAAAATTTTTCCCATTCGAGACTATGGACGTAACAAAATATGTTTTTATACACGATTAAGCTCCGAATTTAAAATCAAAATAATGATTAATTTCAATTTCTTTGTGCCATCTCCGAGTTACTTTTTTGTCCAATTTGGGAGCGTTCGTATACTATTTAGTATTTACAACAAATTTGTTATTTAAATGTAAAAAATCACAACGTCCACAAAAGTTACGAGAAATTGCCTTAAAAACAAAAGTTTCTTACATATTACTTACGTATTGTTAAGTTACTTACATATTGTAAGTAGCAGTAGAGCTCCTTGTGAAAAATGTACATCCAGGGAAGTACTGCCACCTTAACTATTTCTGCCGCCAAGCAGTAATGTCAGCATCACTGCGTTCCGGTTCGGAATGGCAAGGGTGCTGGTGAAATTATAGGCACATGGGACCTGTCAACTCAAGCTCTGAGTGGCACTGCAACTGTTATGGACAGGCGTATAGCTTACCATGAGGCCCACGAAAAACACGAGAAATGTAAAAAATGTAACCATCTGGCAATTTTGATCATAAGTAACAATTTGCCTATTTGTCACCAGGCGATGCAAGCAATGCGAGTATCGGTTCAGGCGAAGGTACGGGCGAGGAGGACGATGACACGAATGGCAAGAAGAACCAGAAGAAACGCGGTATCTTCCCCAAAGTAGCCACAAATATACTGCGGGCGTGGTTATTTCAACATTTAACGGTAAGTTACATGTTAACTGTAACCCCTTCTCCATATTTTATTTTAAAAGTGCTATAATATTCTGCATTTTGCTATCAACCAAATATTTATTTTAAGAACGGAAAAACCACGTTTACCAATAAAATTCAAAATTTGTCTCTGAAAATCCGTCAAGTTCAACCTGTAACGGTTTTTAGAAAGGCTTTTGTTTTCTATTTCTAATTTTGCAACACGCATTAAAAATATCGTTAAAATTGCCAGCTAACAAAGCGTCATTTATGTTTTTGTATTGTTATTGTACAGCTTTTACCTCTATTCAAAACAAGAGGTTATGACATTGTCAATAATTAAATTTTCCGGTGACAATAAATTTATCTGTGTAAGTGTAGTAGACAAAGGTTTTTAACGTTATATTTCTGTACATAAACGCGTTTTGCATAAAGAACAAACGTAATTAATTAAAGAAACCCAACTAATGAAAAAAGCATTGAATGGAAGATGGAAAAGTACCAGGATCTCAACGCTGTGCGACAGTTGCACGATTCTGTTGCGTAGTAATTTCTAGAATGGGTTCGGGCGCGGGGAGGGGTGCAATTTCATTACCGGTCCGGATCCGTGCCCATAAATCACCAGGGCCGAAGAAGCTTCGCTCAGCGCGCTTCAGGTGACGCTCGCAAAGTCTCCTCTTGAGCCCGGTATTTCTGTTTCATTCGCCGAGACGAGCCGAATCCTACTTTCTTTATGGCTATGAATTCCGCGAATTTTCGTGGAATTGGAACTGTGAGTTTTAATTACATAAAGTTTCCTCGAAATATGTTACGATCGTTTCCTTGTTTAATCTTAAATTCGGAATTCAAACGTCTAGAATCTAGGTACGCGATTTATTTCCGGCCAGATGTGAGAGTTCGAAGTTTAAAAAGTCGACAATCGAATTAGTGAGCTTTTAGCGCGTTCCGTTTTGCGCGTTTTTGCGCATCGCTGTCCGCGCCCATTACCGCTCTCCAAATTACTTATAATTGCTTCGCTTAGCGCTAAGTGCTTTCATTACGAGCTCCCTGTAAAACAGTTTCGGTGTACGGGACGCGTCAATGTTAACTCGCTAACCTAATTCATTTTTAAACCGAATCGCATTTTGCTTTGTTGAATTTTACGTGTACTGTGAAATGTTTGGTTCTTGTAATCCGATTTGAATCCGGTCAAAATGCGGTCGGATATACAATAGACAATGCATTAAATTGGCGGAAAAAGAGCATTTCGACCCACATATCGTGCTTGAAACTGCATAGCTGTCAGGATGACGTTTGTAATATTCATTCGATTACGCGCTGCGGGAAATGGAACGCCGCGTGGTGACAGCGTGCCACCTGCGAGCCACCGTTTGAATTCAGAATCACCGCTGATTGGTCGGTCACCGCTTCAAATCGGACCTGGTTCGAAACAAATGAAATCGTGTTCTGTTGACCAAGTACTGAAAACGAAGATTCCAAATTTGGAAATGGAACGTTGAGTTTCGGTTATTGTTGTGCTCGTACACAGATATGATAGAATTGCATCGCGTTTGAATTAATTCGGATACGCTTAGTGTGGCCAAAAAGGCTGTGTGGCGGTTTGCGGGCGGTTGAAACTGCATGGGTGAATTTAAATTCAGTAGTGCAGCAATATTGGTAACAGCGCCGAGAACGGGCGGAATTTTAAATTGTTTGCACTGTACGCTGATGACGTTAGTGGTCTGAATTTAAAATCGTTGTCTCTGATACACATAACTGTAAAACCTTTGCCAAAATAAGTCAAAATAAGCGCAACATTGTCCGTATACCTTAATAGCATTGACTTAAGTGGACACGTTTACCAGTTACAGAGCAAATTGCTGTTTATTTCGTAGAAAACTTTCTCGACGACACAAAAACAAAAAATACATTATTCCCTTAGCGTTTCCGGGATTAACGCGAGTTATAATTATTTTTGCCCAATGCACGTTGTACGCCAATGTGATCCGATGGATCCCGTCGTATCCCGCTGGATCCCAACGGCTTATTCCCGCGCGCGGGATTTGTCGCGTTATTCAATATTATTTCTTGCGAATTCGGGGGAAATGTAAGTACGTGAGGAAAAATGATTTTGTTACGTGCGTTTATTAGGAGATTTTTTTCAATATAGACTTTATTTTGGTGCAGAAATTCAATATGTTATTCGTAAGGTAGGAATTTATTTTGTACATTATTAGTAAATTCAAATTCTAAAGTATCAGGACACGATAAACTATGAGGTTACGACAGAATGCGGAATATCTAACGCATATCATGTAACATGACAATATCAAGTTCCTGCCTTTGAGAATCGCCGCCTTGGAATAAAGGGCTACACGGAAAAGACGCCTCTTGCTTGACGGCGTATGGAATCAAAAAACAACTTCTAACGGCTATGCGATCGTAGTACTCCATATCTCGTTAAGCAATTAGAAAATTGAAAATGTATAATTTGATATGTAACGACAACTAAACAAAATATAAATTCCTCTACTGAGCATATGTCTGTATCCTAAATAGAGTTCGTCACCTTACTTATATCTGCCGCCAAGTAATGTCGGAATTACTGTTCCGGTATTGAAGGATAAGAAAGATTACAGGCACATGGGACTTGTCAACAGTCTCAGGGTGACGTGCGCTTACCATCAGGCGCACGGCTTGTTGGTTCCGTCATTTGATATCATATAATAACAGAATGTCCACCACCTTACTACTGCACTAAGGATGATCGAGTAGCTTTACGAACCTAGGACACCCAAGTTTCATGAAGATTGTCTTGCTCATAATTCCAAAATCTACCTGTACCAGCTCTTCCAGGAATGTAACCCACAAGAATGGCAAATGTTTTCTAAACTACGCTATGACTGCTCATGAACTAAACCACAAATAAAGAATATGTCTAATTCAAAGTTGCAGTGATATATCCCACTATCGGATACGGGTCTTGTCTAAATTAGGCCACAGTCGGCCACTTTGACGAAACGCGTGTTAACGATTTAACACATTTTCCAAGGGTTTTAAATCTACACGTGTAGGTTTCACGAAGTCTCCTTCTTTTTTATAAGACATCAAATGACGGGACAAACAAGTCGTGCGCCTTGTAATAAGCGGCACATCTGTCCATAGCAATTGAAATGCCACAAATATTTCAACGCGAGCCTAGAATTTAGGTAGTGACGTGTCATTCCTCAGTCTTGACACAGATCCGAGGTCGACAAGCGCCCGGTGGCGACTGACGGGTTAATACACGGCGTGGCGTGTCGTTAAATAAATGTGAGCATAATAACCATAGGACGTCAGTTGAAAACCAGAATTTAGCATAAAGGAGGAAAAATAGAAATTATAGACAGGTTTCCGTACATTTAATGTTGGGTGATGTCAATCTGTTTTAACGGAGCCAACATGTAGCGCCGCGGAGATTTTGTATTCAAATAAAGATTAGTTAGTATTTTGATTTATCTGTCTAGATTTTATTAAGTGATTTCTTGAGGTATTGTTTTACTAATGGGGCTGACATGTTCAACTATCAAAGCCGCTAAATAAATAGATTTAAAAAAATGTTACAAACATTGACTTACAATTATATGGACGTCGGGTCCGCGCTAAAAAGTCCGAACTTATAGGGCGTTAAAATCGTATACAGAGCGTCATTCACGCTCTAGTCTTCGTTTGTTCGACTGTCAGCGAAGCAAGCAAAATTAGACAGTACTGCGATGACATTACAATTTAAATTCAACGTTTTAGCTTTTTCATATTCCTTTACATGTCACTACGTTTAAATAGGTTGACTTGGGACATTTTTTTCTTGGTTTTTGTACTACACCCGTCTATTTATTTGTAAGTCAATGGTTACAAAGATAAAAAATATTTTGTTCTAAAATTATTCGTTTTAGTCTTTCAGAATTTTATACATATGTTCGGATAAAGTGCATTCTATCGTGTAACGAATTAGCACGTTCTTTCTACAATATCATAACGTATCGTATGTTTGTTGTAAGACCGTCACCTTGAGACATAAGTTGACAAGTTCCATATGCGTGTAATTTCACCAGCACCCGTACCTTTCAAAACCGGAACGCGGTAAAGCTAACATTACTGTTTGGCGGCAGAAATAGGTAAGACGGCAACACTTTCCCGGACGTACTCTTTCACAAGGACCTCTATTGCTACTAAATTAAGCTATCTTCATCGTTAGCCAAGAGGTATTGCTAATAAATAACACAAATCGTATTAGATTTAAAACTGCATACATACTTGAATTGTTAGAATTCCATTGTCAAGTAACTTATGGCAGCCTGGTACTTCACAGCATTACAGGTATGGAAACAAATTGAAAATATGCGTGGAATATACTCAGAACCCCAAGATGTGCTATTTGTCAAGAAGCATTTAGCGGTTGAAAATTATACAACCAATCGACCACACGGCGGGGTGCCCGCGTGAGGCATAGTTATTTTACAGCTTGAGGAATTTATTGGTAATATTTATGTATAAATATTGGATTATTTGTCAATTATAAATGGAATGGAATGGAATTACTATAAATTACGAAAATAATAATTATCTATCTGTTAAAATGGCCTTACAACCAATCTATAAGAGAATTCTTTTTCGTACGAAAACTCACGGGGTACAAAATTAAAGATGGAGGTAAATTATATCTATTCTAAGATGTCATACAATATCGAGTTCCTAGGTTTTCGCGATTGTTACACATACATATGTCAACCGTGGCCATGGGACCTGTAAAGGGCCCGAAACGTCGGTTTGTTTGAAAAAACAAATATACGCGATTTAAATCCGGAAAAATAGTTTCATTTCCTATGTCATACAATGTCAACAAGGTGTAAAATAACGTCCTCAATGTCGGGGAAAACAAGAATCGCAGAGCGTCCGAACAGTTTTGATCTCAATATGAAAATAAGGAACATTTTTACAAAAGTGTACGCGTCAAAAACACTACTATTTACAACGCCCAAATAGCGACCTTTTTTCTTCGAATTCAGAAGCCACAGTCTCAATATTAATAAATTCCTATTCCCCGGATTCGCTTGCAATTTGCCCCGGACTGCTTCGAGTAGAACTTACGACGTTCTCCCTAAATAAAGTAAGGGACTTTTCTGCGAGATTTTTAACACCAAAATAGGGAGAATTTCCGAGGAATTGGGTAAAATTGGACCATAATTTGGCAACACTGTTTTATTGGATGAATGGATCTGGGAGGGGGTGCTTCTTTATTGCATATTTCTTCGTAGAATCTAAAATTATTGGAATGGCTTATTTTCTTATCGCAGGTGACAGTTTTAGGTCAAGTTATCAACGACGTAAGTATTTATAAGACGTTTCATCAACATCAAGTTCTCATCTCTAAAGTTTGGTCCATAGCCCGCCACCCTGGCTTAATGCGGGTTGGAGACTTAACATGTTTTTTCGTGGGTTAAGAACCTTAACCCATGCGCCGAAAAGCTCATGATAAATATTAAATTAAATATCGCACATATGTTTCAAAAAACTCAGAGGTGGCATATAAAATACTTGAATAAAAAATGTACTGTGATGCCACAGTCATGATACAAGTTTCCTTAATGTTTTCTCCCTGAGAAAAGAACTCGATTATGTTTCTACACAATGTTTAAAATTACAACTTGTGCAGGAAATTGTGGACGACTAGCGGAATATTTTGTAACTTCTTACGTCAAACTATGATCTTCGCCAAAAGGATAAACGTTACCGTCTTCAAGAATGACCGTTAGAAAAAGGTATTCCGAACATTGGATGGCAAAAATGGGACATTCAAGAATTCATTAACAGTAAATCCTTCACGTCTTCAGGTCCATCCGCCAGGGGCTTCGTCTCGACAGAAATCATTTCCTCCCATCCGGCTCGAGATATCCGAAAACTACCACTTTTTGAATCGCGACGTTTAATGCCTGGCTACCGGGCGAACAGGAAATCTGCCGGAAATAGAGTGTGGAGGTGAAACGACATTATGTGAACTGAACATGAATTAGAAAAGGATAGATAGAGAGTAATGGTAGCGTCTATAAAATTTGTTGGATTGTGAGACGCCTCTATCACAACAAAAACGTGAATTGTTCCAAAAAAATCTAAGATTTTTCTTCATACAATCATCCCTAAAAGTCCATTAATTAAGTTTCTATCATCGAGTTCTTTGATTTACGTAATTACCACATATTGGAAATAAAACTACTTTCCCCAAATTTAAATCGCGTAAGTCGTAGTAACCTAATAGTTTGACCTATCCCTCTAAAGTAGAGACCGTGAGTTCGAATATGGGCTTGCATCTTTGGGCTTTTCGAAATTGATGTGCGAATTTTAATTCGAAATTTACCATGAGCTTTTCGGTGAACGAACACACCGTGATGAAACCGTACCTTGTGGAAGCGTTCTTCCAGGGAAGTACAGCCATCTTACTTATTTCTGCCGCCAAGCAGTATTGCAGCATTATGCGTTCCGAAGGGTAAGGATACTGGGGAAATAACAGACACATGAGACTTGTCTCCGGGTGACGAGTGCAGTGGCAGTGCCGCTCACATCTTTGCAATTTAAAGCTCTGAGTGGCACTGTAATTGTCATGGACAGGCCTGTATCTTACCATCAGGCGCACGACTTGTTCATCCCGTCACTTGATGTTATAAAAAAAAACTAGACGGCTTCAAGGAAGCGTTGACGCGGGCTACGTCACTGAGAACCGCCAGCTATCTTTTGCCTATAACCCTGGCTTCCCAAGAGCCGCTGGAGAAACTTCTCGCTAACAGAAAGAGTATAAAGCGTAAATTGGAATGTTTTGTAGTATTTTTTTATGTAAAGAAGGAGGCAAACGAGCAGACGAACCACTTGATTAGAGGTGGTCGTCGTCGCCCATTCACATTTGCATCATCAGATGAGCTGCCTATGCGTTGTCAGCCTTTGAGAGCCCTGTAAACACGCTGTTTGAAGAACTACATATCATAGCACAAAGGAATTACAACAGAAGGGAGATCATTCCACATCTTGCATTTACAATCCCAGGTATCTAAGATGTGCGTATGGACTCCTACTCCTTTGGCGGGAGGTGCGATGGTGGAAACGAAACGGCGGCACCGGTTCGAAAAGTTCCTCCGAGCACTCCACATTATAAGCCATAGTAAACTAAAAATAAAGCATAAAAAAGCATAAAGTGAAAGGGTGTTATATATTTTTTATATATTTTTATATAAGCATAAATAGGGTGGTTTTCATGAATAATAGACATAATGACTGGTTGACTCGGTAAGCCGTGACCATGAGACTTGTGAAGGGCCCGAAACGTTCATTTGTTTGAAAATACAAGTATACGCGATTTACATCTGGAAAAGCTTCCTTCATTAGCAATAAAATTATTATTGTTGCATTTTGTGTGGAATGCAGGTTTCTAGTAATTTGTGGTTTGTGTGTCGGGTTACATGTTGTTCTTGAAAATGTTCGGTTTTCAATTGCCTTTCTTTTGTCTCGGTTTCGCTCAGATGTCTTTATGAGTTTTTTTTTTAATTTTTGATGTATTCTTAGACATTATGGGCTATTAAAGAATATGTACAAAGTGTATTTTGCAACTAAGGTATATTATAGACCTATAAAACATGTTTGTTTTGTAATAATCTGCAAAACAACCGCACCAATGACCTGGTATCAAAGAAAGGATTTCTACTATGACTCCGAAATTGATCCTAACGGGAATCGAACCTGTATTGTCCTCATACAACTCTGATATTGCAAACCGGCTTGTCGTTAAATCTCTAAGCAATTTTCAAGTTTTGGAATAATTGTTATAGTTACCAGGATTCATATCATCTAGTAAAGTACATTCTATCGAATAACGAATTAGCACGTTCTCTGGATAGTATCCTTAGGTGTATCGTATATTCTTTGTAAGACCATTATTTAATAATAAATTCCCAAACCGTTTGATATAGCAAAACAGTTTTTTCCCGCTTCTCTTCTGGTAACTCGCCTCAAGTCCATATTTTTCAATTTAGATGTTTTTACAAAAGACATTAAGTCCTATTGTCGTTTGTTTTTTATTTAGCATATTTTAATTGACCTTAACATTGATTTTAAATGCCATAATAAGAGCCTCCTTCATGAAAAATTCGTGAAGTTCGCTGGTTCGTTCCGTGGCTTAGTTGTTATAGCATCTGGCACGGTATGCTAGAAGACGTCGGTTCGAATCCGGCCGGATCGAAGGTTTTTTTTTTGAGTGTTCGATCTTTGTATTAATAATTGGAATTAAACATGTTAGATTTTCTTTTCAGCTTATAGTTTATTCGATAGTTGCTTTCGTAAATCCATGTCTAAATTATTTTTTCTTAAATTCGTTTTCTCGCCGCATTACGGTCTTCACAAGGTAAAACCAACAAAATAAAGATACCCTGTCCTAACGGAGTTTGTTCGAAAAATATGATTATAAAATATCTACCGTCTTACATAGATTATTCCCTCCCCTATTATTTTCCGATCCTAAGCAAACTCCGGGAAACCGATAACTCGGGTAATCGGGAACCGAACCTTGGGCCCTCGCGGTTGGCAAACACGCGAACCCTTTTCGCAAACTCTTTGCTTTGCCTATCGAATGACAGAGTATTAATTAAGTAAACCTTACAGAATCCATATTCAGGGAACTTTATGGGATTTCTTACAAACGCCAGCGGTTTTGTTAGCCGCGAATAAGGTCGGTAGTCTAGTGGTAAAACGGTCGTTCCTCAATCGCGAAGTCAATGATTCAAATTCTTATATGTACCTATGTGAAAGTTTAATAACTACACCTCCCGTTAACTGTAATGGATAACATGGTAGTGAAACTTGTACATCGAAGAAGGTTCACAACTCCTGGAAAACGCGCGAAGTCTCCAACTTTTATAGAAAACCCAGACCGATGAGACGTATAATCGGTTGACAATGATGGTGACCAAATAACATGGTTGCTAGTTCATAGAAACTTTTTAGCAGTAGAGCGCCTTGGTAAAAGAGTTCGTAGACGAAGTACCACTTTACCTGGTACTAGAAAAAATTAAAGAATATTACAGAAATTATTGTATACAACAAAAAATAGGATGATTTACACGGTTGTTATTTATAAGCATACAACATTAAAGAGCAAGAGGGCTGGCTCCGCAGCTGAGCTGGCGGAGAGAATAAAAAGTATATAAGTACCAGGATCTCGGCTCCGACTACCTATTTACAGCCATTGAAGTCGAAATCCTTGGCCCGTGGGGTCCCACTGCCCTTCATCTGTATAAAATGTTATCCAAAAAATTAATAGACTGTCTGGGAAACCCTTGGGCATACGGCAGCTACCTTGCCCAACGCATTAGCATAGCAATACAAAGGGGGAACGCTGCCAGCATCTTGGGCACCTTGCCGCGGGGACCCAATTACTTTCTAGTATTTAAGCTTTTCTGCCGCCAAACAGTAATGTGAGAATTACTGCGTTCCGGTTTTAAAGTGTTATGATGCTGGTGAAATTAACGGCACATAGGACTTTT
>NW_020653397.1:1677559-1701091 GCF_003589595.1 Hyposmocoma kahamanoa | reverse complement strand
TTTTTTTTTTGACGGGGGGGAAATCTTTATGGATACCCCTGAGCCCAGGGAGACTCAGGAGTTATGTGGGGACTCTCCCTCCAGACTGGAGGGCCTACCCCACTAAAACACCACCGGGTTTCCTTCTCGCCGGTTGAGTCGGCGCCGTGGGATCAGTGAACATTCACCACGACGCCGCCCGGCCGCCCTAGCATACGCCTGGGCTCCCGCACCAACGGAACCTACCTTTATACCTAACACAGGTGAACAAGAGTTGTCGCTGTTTGTTTTTTTTTTCGAATACCATGATGTTTGACTACCACGATATTTATTTATTTTTTGTGAAATTACTTCATTAGTTTGTTATAATTATTAATTCAAAGATCGAACAAAAATAAAAACTCCTTCAATCTGACTAGATGTGAGCCAGCTTCTGTTTCCTCAACGTGGCTATCGGGCTAGGCTAAGATGGCGCTGTGCAGATCTTACGTATTTGTCTATGCAGTTTTAAACGGCTTTTTTTTTAATCATTGTTAGCCTTAGGTCCCTAAACTGGTTACCTATCAGAAGTCCGAAATGACAGTTTCCAGAATAACGTTTCCTCGAATTTAAATCTAACTTAACCTAACCTAACCGAACCTAACCGTATCTTTGCGACAAACATCCGACATATCAGAAAGAAAACCGGTTATGTTATATTTCGGCTTTCGGGGTAATGAAAATTCCAACAAACACTATTTCGGAAAAAATAAATTCGAGTTTGTGATAGGTTACCCCTGACCTATGCTAAATTCAACGCTCTTCAATACCATTCGATGTTGACAATATCAACAAAACAAATAAAGCATTGATTCTCTAAAACAGCCTATGGTGCATTGCAAAAAAATTGACCGCACCGCGTAAATGTCAATAAAATATCATATTTACGCGGCGAACGATATCTCGTCGTGAATAAACCGAACACTTTCGAATGTTTTTTTCGTTTAAAAATGAATCCTGCATATTTCTCTCCCATGCTATCTGTTTTTAATGTTATTGGCATCACTTTTCTCGTCCGCATAAGTAACGAGAACAACACAATTCCTTTCCAATTTTAAAACTGTTAGTTCTTGCCAGTGTTTTTGCAACGGTTTTAATCAAGGCACGGCTCCGAAACAATGACTTCGAACATTCTTTTTTCCCATTTTTTTTTCAAATTTCCGATCTTCACCGATCTCGTTCGAATAGTGCGAATTTAGCTTCAGGAAGCTTGGTGACGTGGCAATTTAGGCTTTAAATACGTTTTAAACGTTTTTGATATTTTTCCAGTGACAGCGAGTGACAGCTTTGTCTTTTTTCCACGGCTGGACTGGAGACACTGATTAGTGATCTAGTCAGCATATGTTCGATGTCGTTAAAAATATCTTTGCTGTCTTTTTCAACGGTGTTGAGGTCTTTTTAAACTGATTCCTAGTTAGTGATTGATTGACAGCTGATTTGGTGGTTTTCACAACGTGAAAAAGCGCTGTCTGCCGCTCTGATGTCTGTCAGAGTGAATTGAAGTTACGTTTGTAGTGAAGCAACTTTAAAACAAAGAAAATTGAAGAGTTCAATTGAAGGACAACGTTCAATCTTTTACTAATCAGTTTATTTAGTTACTTTGTTAGATCAGACAACTGATTGTGTAGTTTAGAGTGCAGTTTGTACGCGCTCGTATATTTATTTAGCTGTTCATTAAAAGCTGGTAGTAACGAAAACGATCAAAATTATAATATCAATTACAGTGCATTAACAATTCAGAGACAGGAACGAGAATCTCATATACGTAATGTTATTATAGGGGCCGTCCAACCCCCAGCCGAAGGGTGGAGGGGGAGGGAGGACGTCGGAGAGCTGTCAAAATGTCAAATTTCAGAACGTAGCTCGCAACTTGAAGCGTGCCCCTAACGTTGGCATGCAGCGTAGTACAGTGGGCAAAGGAAGTGTATTTTGAAAATGTTGTTTACGTTGTTTGGAATGAAAATATGTTTACTATTTTTATATTAATCGCTGCTGTAATGTGAAAAAGAGAAACCCAGCAATCTATTTTCCCATATCGCGCGTTAAAATTAATAATTTCACTAAACGGAAAATTCAATTTTTGGGACATGGGCATTACAGTTTCTTAGAATACTTAAGTTTAAATTTCAAAAAGCTAAATTCGTTTAGTGACAGCATTGTTTTCAACGTGCAATACTGTCATACTTGTATGGGGTTATGCTAGTTGGAAGTGTGACTTAAATTTTAAAGCTTATTAGATTCTGTTTAAAACAAAAAAATACATTGCTTTTGACTTTTCCTAATTTACCAAGACAACAAGATACTGGTACGCAATAAATAACCACCATATCACACACATTGAACAAAGAAACTTTTAATAGAATTTAAATTTAATTTCAAAATTTTCTAATTTTGACTTTTTCGTTTAGTGACGTTATCGATTTCAATATGCAATATAGGAATGAATATAACTTGTATATAATCCTTTTATTTGGGAAATCTATATGCTTCTGTTACCGACAGTACTACTAGTAGCAACCTAACACAGTTACGTCGGCGTAGTCGCGTTAATATTCATGCATCTCATCCCATGTCTTCCTGGTACATTTCCCTGAAAGCCGCTATGAATATGAATCGCTCTGCGTTTCTTGGATTAACTTTTTAGATGCACTCACGTTATGAGAGCCTGGTAGATTGAATTGGGACGTACGAAAAGAAATTAAAATTTTATAATTAATCTCTATTTACCAAATTTGTAAAAAAGATGACCCCCTAGTCAAAGTCAAAATAATCTTTATTTCATAAGCAAGCAAATTACACGTCGAAATCGTCATATTGATTGAACTGGTCATTCGTAAGGCAGATTCCCCTGAGCAAGAAAATTTAAGGGTTGCTCTTTGTAAAGAAACATTTGTGCACAGTTGTCATTTACAATATTTATCGAGTTCTTAGGTTTTCGCCATTGTTACACATAGGAAATGAAACTATTTTTCCGGATTTAAATCGCGTATATTTGTTTTTTCAAACAAACCGACGTTTCGGGCCCTTTACAGGTCCCATGGTCACGGTTGACTGAGGTGGTACAGTCTTCAACCAGTTATGTCTAATATTGATGCAAACAACCTTTTTTTTCACTATAGTTACAATAGTTATTAATTAAATACCTTATTTTTAATTTTACAAAGAAACCATTCCAATTTACGCTATATTAAGTTTTACAAATTATTTTATTGAATTAATTTTTATTAAGTTCAATTTATTATTAATTATTAATAGAAATTAGAATAAACTAAAACATATTAATTAGTATTGCAGTCTTATGTCTGTTTGGGATTTTTCATTAGAGGAAATACTGGATCCCAAACTGGTGGTACGGAGAAACCATCTTCTCTGTTGAAATTAGGATGTTTTTTAATTTCAATGGCCTCTCGCAGCATCCTGGGTAGATAACGGACTTCTTTTGCAAGGACCTGGGGTTTGTCAAACTTCATTGAATGTGTAGGTTTATCCATGACATGCTCGCAGACTGCAGACCGTCGCGTAAACAAGTCTGTACTACACTACAAACTATTGTAACTATAGTGAAAAAATAGGGTGGTTTGCGTCAATATTAGACATAACTGGTTGAAGACTGTACCACCTCAGTCAACCAAGACCATGGGACCTGTAAAGGGCCCGAAACGTCGGTTTGTTTGAAAAAACAAATATACGCGATTTAAATCCGGAAAAATAGTTTCATTTCCTATTTACAATATTTATTTCAAAAATCCATATATCGAGACAACCTGATGAATTATTATTATTATATTATTATTATTATTAAAATGGCAAATGTTGAATATCAACCGGGATTATAGAAGGGTATAATTACCCCTTAAATGAAATTATGTCTGTTATTATTTTTCATAAACTTACTTTGACGCTAGCGTAAGAATATTAATTTCCTTATACTTTCGTCTCAAAGACGCTTTGTGGTCCCGATTGAAAACAACTGTTTATAAGAGCGATAATAATCCAAAGGGACAAGGTTGCTTCACTATTGAAAAGTTAACGGTTCCATCCTTGAAGCAGTAAGTAAATATGACTTTAAGTTCTGACTTATGCTGGTACATTTTGATTTTAATTTCCACCCTCTTAGAAGAAACCCGTGCCCAGCAAGGGAGCATCTAAATTATTTGTTTGGTCTGTAGGGTTAATGATGACACATAAATAGCTTATTGTGTTTTTATTTTTTTTATTTAACCTATTATAGGTTCCATTGCTGGGCAAAGGTCTCCCTCTCAAACCCATCGAGATCGTTCCGCCAACGGCGCTCCATAGTGTGACGACGTTCCATCGACTCATCATTTCACTTTTAAATATCAACTCTTGTTTGCACTGAAATTACAAATTAGATAGGTGAAATAGTACATCGCCAACAACTGACCTGTAATAAAGATAATATCTCTAACTATGGGGGGCTGTTCCATTCGGTGGTCTGGGAAAACAGCAAAACATCTATTTACAAAACAAACGGAATCACATTTCATCGATAATTAAATATTAAATATGTAATTTTTCAATTATCGTCCATCATAGTAAAGCTCAAGTTAAAGTGGACGTCTTGCAGTGAAACAATTGACGACACCCGTCAGTTGTCGCCGTAATGATATGGCAAAATAGTTTTCAAACAAATTAAATGACATTTCGTCTCTGTTTTTTTCTGGTTATATACTCTATGCGACGTTCGCACACTTCTCGGGTTGCATCCGGATAACGTGGCCCGCCCAATCCCATTCGAACCTGTCTGTTTTGCTCCCCGCATCAGCAATGCCAGTCATCCAACGCAGCATTGTGTTGGGTGCTCGGTCAATACGTTTAAAGCTCAGATGCTGCGGTTCCTCTCCCCCTGGCAGATCTTGAGTTTAGACTTCTGGAACTCGGTCAGCGACCATATGTGTGCACCGTGTGTTAGGATGGGCAGGATCCACATATCGATGAGTTTGCGCCTAAATAACATTAGGAAGTTACCCTTCAAGTACTCCTTCAAGGACCAGTATCACTTCCAGGGGTTCTCTGTGCGACGACCGATTTCCTTATCTTGCCTTTTCGAAGCTTGCTAACTGAGCCAGATAATATACTCATACATACTGGATTTCTTCCTGCCCGGCTACCTCGACCCTGCCTTTCGTGCTTTTGGACATTATTTGCGATTTTTGCATTTTTTTAAATTAATTTTATTATTTTTATTGAATGTTTCTTGTCGAAGAAGCAATATTTTGTATTTTATCTTTTATTTATTAATTTGTTATCTTAGACGAGCAAAAAACTTTCAACAAAATTTATAAAATTTTGGTTTTGAAAAAGTTCTGAAAAATACTATAACAGAATCCTCTAGAGAATTAACTCGAATTTACACTATAATATACGCATATTGCAAAAACTGCATTTCGCAAAATCAGAATCAATCATCGTGCATACAAAAAAAGCAAAGAAGGGAAATTGGAAATTCCAATTTTACGTCCATTTCCCGAAACATGGGCTTTGTGTTTCATCTCAAAATACCAACTGTCTGCTTGACAAGAAGGATATCGAAGCTGCCTAAAATTCTGTTTTTTTTTCTCTTTTTTTGGCAAAGAGGAGGAAAAGAAACTGACGAACCAATATGCGCTCGTCCGGTGCAGACCTTTAATTAACATTACACCCCGTAAAAAAAAAACTGTTTCGGATCGAATACTGTTTTAAAATTTGAAATTTTTGTATTGTACATTCAGCCAGTATCGCTGCTAACACAAAATAGCTTACAAGCTTACGGATAATCAACAACGATTATTTTTAACAAACGGAAGTTTAACAATAGTGTACCTATGCGTTATTTTAATTTTAGAGTAACTCTTACAAATTAATGTCATTAAAACGAGTACAAACAAAAAATCTGACAAGCAACTTATAATTGTGTGCACGATTCAAAAATCAAATCTCCCATGAACTCCCCAATTAGCGAGGCACGAGCCATTTAAACTAAAACATATTTTTTCTAATCCCTTCCCACGCGAGCGCAAGTAATTATAGGCTCAGCCGGTAATAACACATCACTTCAATAAAATTGTGTATCATTCATTTCTTTTCCCGCGCGAGCGGCCATCTTGTGGGCGGTAACAGCCAAAGGCGAAGCGAATCCATTTTCAAAAATAACACTAATCGGCAAATCGAGCACGCGCGCCAACTTCGAACGTGTGTTTTTCAAATTAGGAATGTCCTTTGCCGTTATAGTCGACTAGTTGTGAAAGGTTTATAACTTAATGCATAACGTACGTAAGATGGATGTCTTTCTAAATTTGCCGGGAAGCACAGGGCGGGATTTGACTACTGTCACTTTTGACAGTTTTGATTGACGTTTATAAATACCGCGAGTCAAGTGCGAACTTGTTAAATTCGAGGAGCTTTTTTGAGGCCGCGCCTTTGATACTTCTCCGTATATAATTGTATATTTTTCATTTGAAATTCGAAGGGGAGTCTTATTCTTGGATTTTGTATTAACGGTTGAGGATAAACTTGAAAATTTGCAATAGAGGTTGAGTTAACAAAATGGAAAATATCGGCAATAGAATAAATCAGAGTAACGGATTAAACTAACACTAACAGCAAGTTTTCACACGACCCAACATTGTCTGTAGTTGTTAAAACAAGGCACCGTGACCATCCCCTGATTGCTCCGCCATTACTCAGGGCAGATAGGGTTGGTACTGACGAATGATTTATCTGGTGTCGTTGCAAGGAACCTAACACGTACGCCGTTGACCCCGGCGGATCTTTGGTATTTAAGTTGAAATTTGGAAATTTATTTATAGGCGCATTTAATATAGACTAAAGATATTTGCACAAACTATAATTTTACATGGGCCGCTCGAATAATAGTCCACATACATTAATATACAAACTGGAAATGATACTATTTTCAAAGTCAAAGTCAAATAATCATTTATTCCATACAAGTTAAATAAATTTACACTTGAAAACGTCACATTTAAGCTACTGCTCGTTCACTAGGCTGCCTTCCCTGATAACAACGAGCAAGAAACTCTAGGGATTGCTCTTTTAAAATAAAATTAAATGCTATAATACACTTTGAATCAAATTTGTGTGGATTCTGGAGCCGTGTCGTCTTTCCATACATCTTTATCTAACACGTAGTATTCAATTTTGTAATATGACTTTTCAATCAAAATATTTTTAATGTAGTTTTTAAAGTTAGGAAATGATAATCTTTATGTATGCTCCAGAATCTTTTTATTGTATGTTTATGTTTATTTTTTAAAAAACACAAACAGTGCTTTTCGTTTCGGCGGTTTGAGTTGAAGTGATACGCATGGTAAAATCGATGTAAGTCCTTCTGAGACGTCTTAAAAACCTTCCATCCACATTCGCATCATGAAACTGGTTGGTAATTCTTCTTACAACCATTCGCTTTAAATTGCCCAAACCACCTCAACAGTCCTTTCTCTATTCTAGTCACCACATCCTGTTTCAAGCCACATCTTTCAAGAATTATTGTATTCTACACTCTATCATTCAACTTTATTCCACAAACTTTCCTCAAAGATCTCATCTCCACTGCAATAATTCTACTTTCGTGCGTTCTTCTGCCATACCCAATTTTCACGACTAAATGTCAGTGTAGATGTTTGCCATTCACGAGATTCAAAACTATTGTCAAACAAAAACTTTAAAAGATTTGTCATTCTACGTACTTGGATGACAAAATCCATGTTAGTGATTCGATTAGCTTTTTCAGGTTGTTGATGGTGAACAAATGTCAATTTAGGTTTTTTTTTAAAGTAAGCGACGAACAAGTTGTGTGTCTGGTGGTAAGCGACACGTCTGTCCCTAACAGTTGCAGTGTCACTCAGAACTTAAAATTGCAAAGATCAGAGCGGCACTGCCCGACACGCTGAGACATAGTTGACAAGTCAGATGTGCCTGTAATTTCACCAGCACCCTTACACATTACTGCTTGGCGGCAGAAATACGTAAGGTCTTTCACAAGGAGCTCTACTGCTACTACAAAGAGCAATTAGGTACAAAGAGCAACCCTTAGAGTTTCTTGAGTTTCTTCTCAGTAGTATATGCGTGAAAAGAAGAGTTAGAAGAGTTTTATCCCCTAGTTTGCCACTTATAGGATGGCAAACTAGGGGATAAAAAGGAAAAAAAGGGGCACACTTTCCGGTAATCGATTACAATAAAACTTGGCAAATAGATTTAATTCCACACAATTGTATGAACTAACCTAGTTGCGTCAAATTGTCACCAATATACCTGGTGTGGAGTATTGCTACACGTAGGGCTCCGACAAATCGTTGCCCCGAACACGGGGGCGGAGCGCCGCCCCAACACGCGACCTCGCACTGTCACCAATTCACACTAGGTAGGTTATATTTACTTGTTTTTAATAGCTGTATCAATATACTATTAACAGAGTTGTAGCTATACTCCGTCGAACCATTTATTAAACTTTTGACAGCTCTTGGCATATGTCCTAATGCGTCTCCGATTCGATTTCTTTTATAACAATCGATTTTATTTATGAAGATGTTTTAATCGTGAATGTGTGTGGGTTCAAAAAAGATGATATCGGCTGATTGGGATCGTGATGTTGCGTTTGACAATAAAAAAAAATATTACAATTATTTATAATACACTATTTCATTTCATTATAATTTATAAGACAGGTAACAAAATTTATCAACTAGAATACTATTCGTTACATAATCTGTTGGCTCGATAAATATCGGAGCTAAAGAGCACGTTTCTTCACCAAAATTAAAACGCAAGAGTCCAGGAAGTATTGCATTCTTTGTCTATTGTTGCATGTCAATAATTACGGAACTTCGGAAGCATGTATATGTTAAAAGTAAAATAAATGATTGGACGGAGTGTAGCCCTGTCCCTTGTTTTATCTACCTTTTGTTTATAACCTAGACGAGTACTTCAGGTCTCGCTATTACTTCACATCATCAACCCATGTAAACGTCCCATTGCTGGAAATTTAACCACACCTTCAGGTGACCAATCCCACAAAACCTAAAAACTAAGGCATTTAACCAATGCGTTCTACTAGTTATGTCCTACGCATCTCCGCGTGTCATGGAGCGAGCTTTGCTTTCTCTGGTGGACCGAATCTCTAACAAGGTGTGTGGAAGTGAAGTCTGCAGGAGGGTTGATCGCCGATTAGGCAAATTTGTTCTCGACGTCAAGGAAAACGTAGTGTGTGACGCGTTGCGGCAAGATGGACGGACGACCTGAGCATGTCGCCGGCAGTGGCTGAAGACCGAAAGAGCTGGCGTGATTAAGGGGAGGCTTATGTCTAGCAGTGGATGCGTAAGTACTGCATCCGATTCGTATGCGTTCCAAATCCGGGTCTGTACAAATCTAGAAAACTGGGACCCAGTTGGGATGCAGCTTGTGCACTAAGTCCGATTGAAATCCGAGAAAGTATGAATACGGCTTGTACACGTACAAATAAAATGATCCCTGTGACGTTACGGACCGTCATTTTCGGATTCGGAACCGATACGGACCGGACGTAGTGCGCCAACGCTCGTACCCTTCAAAATATTGCTGTTTAGCGGCAATAAATAAAGGTGTACTTCCACAAACATTTGAGGTCGATTTTTGATTTTCATAAAATGATTATTTATTATAAATTCGGTGTCGGTTGCTTAGTAGGTACATAGTATATATAGCTGCTTTTTGAGAATACGGACCCAAGCCTATTGTAACGGGTAAATAAACTTTATTTACTTAGTACACAGCTGTATTTCGAATGTGCTAAATTTTATTGTTACTACGACACCTGGCTTTCCATTGGCTGAAGTAACCACGTGACAACATTGGGCTAGTATACATTTCGTCGCCATGGCGCGCCAGATACGCCTCAGTGTTTTTTAAAACATATTTTCGATTAATTAAGCGCGTTTTAGTTACACCGCTATTATTGAAAAGGAATTGAATGAAATAATTCCAGGACTTTCCATCATCGTGAAGTTAGTAGCAGTAGAACGGATTTGTAATTTTCTACGAAACGCACAGAAAGAAAGTGAAAGAAACTGTATTTGTTTAGAAAATCGAGAAGGTCACGTCAATAGCACCAGAAATACGCGAGCATGCATAGAATTGATAGATGATGAAAGAAAAGATATATAGAAGACCTCAGTGATCGAGTGGCTTGCACACCGCTTTTCATGGTGTCGCCATCCCTGAGGTCCAGGGTCCGATCCCCGGACGGGTCAATGTAGAAAAACTAACTTTTCAATATTGTCTCAGGTCTAGGTGTTTGTGGTAACGGCGTTGTTTCTGATTTCCATAACACAAGTGCTTAGAAAGTTAGTTACTTAGTTGCTTAGTTACTTACCTTGTGATCAAAGAAACATATGTGATATGGTTTTATATTTATTTAAAGATGCTCATAGAGGAAATATATGTAGTATGTTGACATAATAAGTCACGATCCGTAACCTCAGTCTACCCCGCTGGAACATAACAGTGACGATATGTAAATATAATATTACCAAAACAAGTATTAGATAACCAATATCTTAGTAAATTTGTCAATATTGGGTGTAAGTCGGGCGCGTGAGCATGCATAAACACGCGGGTACACACGCGGGTGACAAATCCGCATCCGCGATATCGACGCGGTAAATCACCGCGATGAGTTATAGTGTGCACGAGGCTTTATTTCGGCGTTTGATCTACTCTGTTTCGGTTAGTGGTTCTTGTAGATATATTTGAAAGATTTCTAAATTATAAAACCTATACTCAGCACAGGGCCTTTTAAATCGCACCTTACAAGGCCACATCTGCAGAATGATAACCCGGGCGCTTGCACATCTCGGGTTGCAAACCTTCTTCGACATGCAAGCTTTGAGAGACAAGGCTACTAAATATTCACTAATACCTACGTTACTTAGGCATTAATGCCATTGGACTATGTTTGAAAAGTAAGTATAGTGTGCATGACGTACGACCCTCAAGAATTGTAAGAAAGGATTTTAACATTATTGTAACTGTGGCCTTGCGATGTGCGTCTTTGAATGTCACTATAGTTCGTTTGAATCCATTTGAAATAAAAAGTAAACAAACAGGTCACTTACGTCTTGCGCCTTAAACATCACATAAGTTGTTTTGATCACAAAGTAAGTAAGTAAAGCACTTGTGTTATAGAAATCGGAAACAACGACGGTACCACAAACACCAGACTCTAGACAAAGTTAGTTTTTCTACATTGACTCGTCCGGGGATAGGACCCGGAACCTCAGGGATGGCGACACCATGAAAAGCGGTGTACAAATCACTCGATCGATGAGGTCTTCTATATATCTTTTCTTTCGTCATCTATCAATTATTTGCATGCTCGCGTATTTCTGGCTCAATTGACGTGAACTTTTCGATTTTCTAAACAAATACAATTTCCTTCACTTTATTTTTGTGGGTGTCGTAGAAAATGACTAAATCCGGTGAAAGTGAAAGAACTAGCATAGACAATCACAAATTACACCTTAACTCACGATAGAAATTAAATATATGCCATAAAAATATTTCTTCCGTCGAATCGAACCCGGGATCTCTGCGTGGCAGTTCAGCATGGTAACTGCCGCGGAGGCAGTTAAATTATAAAGACGTTCCAAACAACACTGCCTTTTTAATCACTGGTACATGCGACATGCAAAATTGTCATAATTGTTAATTCAATTTATGCAATATATTCACACACACTCACAGACAATAGTTAAAATATGGAGGTATGGCACAATAAAAGCTTAAAATACTGGAAACTAAAAATATATTAAATTATATGAATAAAACTGGGTCCCCACGGCAAGGTGTCCAAAAGCAGTGGTTGTCGATTATTAAAATATAATAATAAGCTTAACAAGTCGTTTTATAATTATAAGAAATCCCCTACATTTTAGAATGTCATATAATTGAGATAATTAGGTAATGATGTGGTTCGAAACGAAGTTAAAAAAACAACTAAACACATAAATGCTATATTAGTTCCATTTCCAATAAGAACTCGATGTGTACAGAATTGTTGCCATTCCCAATTTTACTCGATTGTTTATTGTAGACTGCCCAAGCTATTACAACTAGGTACACTCTCTTGAAGTAGAACTTTTTTACATTGTCTAGTTTGCAGTTTGCAGTTGAATAGAACAGGTCATGACCTTTTTTCGAGATATCTTATTTACAAATGTCGAATATCCTACGGGTCATTGTGGAATGTCGAATTTTAGATTTATCTCTGCAAACATTATTCTTCTACATGCCTCATTATAACTTAAGGATTTAAAAAAAAAGATCGATACCCGGAACGAATGCAATAATTTACTCGTCGCACTGATTAGCGCCCGAAGCCATAAATCCGATTCGAATGAATCGAATGAGGATTGGAATAAATAATAATCGATGTCGATCGAGATTGCGAGTCGAGATAAAACTAAATTAACTAAATTTTACTTATCAAACGATATTGCTAAATTAGAGTAAAGAATATTTAATCATTAAAAAAATGATAATTAAATGTACGTGGGAGGCGAATGATCTTAACCCATAAAACTCGACCTGCGAGCTTCGAAGAGCTACCTCGGTACTCCAAGGTATTTCGCCCTGTAGTTGACTACGCTGAAGCACTGTACTAGCTACCTCTAGTAGGTACATTCCATTTTTTGCCGTAAGTAAGAAGAAGAGAGGAAAGAAGAAGGACTTACTTACTGACTATGGTCTCTTTTTCATGATACCAAGTGGCCAAACGAACAAGTCGTACGCCTTGTGGTACGCGACACACCTGTACATGCAACCACAACAGTTGTAGTGCTACTCGGAGCTTTAAATTACAAAGATTTGAGGCGAACATAAATTAAAAAGTCCCATGTGCCTGTAATTTCACCAGCACCCTTAACCATTCAAAATCTAAACGCAGTAATGTGAGCATTACTGCTTAGCGGCAGTATTTAACTCTTCCACAAGGGCTCCTTGTGGAAGAGTACTGCTACTATGGTTGAATAGATCAAAGATCCATGGCCGTCAGTAGGCGGTATTGTTTCTGTGTATCCACTTGTATTTAAGTGTACTAAAGCCATTGAAAAAGCCAGACATGTTTTTTTCTAACTAAATTAAGGTAAAACAGCCATCCTTTTTTGTCAAAGAATGCATCGTTTTTTGCAACATCAAAGAGTACGAGTTACAAATAAGTATTAAAATTGCGTATCAATCGAACTTCAAAAGACGCCGAGTCTTATGTACTGTCCATTTAAATAAGAGCTCTAACTTAATTCATTTTTAGTTTAAAGAGAACAAAATGAGCTATGATGAAGGTCTGGTTAAAATGGACTGCAAAGCCGACGCGGGCGCAGCGGCAAGTACAGACGGCATGTAAATAAATGTAAATGGGAAAAAAAGAATAAATGTTAAATGTGAAAAAGGAATAAATACCAACGTAGATTCAGGTGGATCAGACCAGGGCTGTGACAGAATTATAAGTAATGATTGCTTTTTTACTTTTATAAATGTGTTACTTGTTATAGAGACGTCTATTAATTGAAGATTTCAAGCTAGAAAGTGTAAATAATTTAAAATGACACCTGATAAATCTAGGAGATGGGAAACGGAGTCTGCCTGTATGTTGATAACAATAATATATTTATTTCGAGCAACAATAGACATCATTATCAATACCAAATAACGTAAATTCAAATACAATTATATGTACGTATTTCTGAACGATTTACATTAAGAAAAGCAATGTATATTACAAGTACAGTGAACGATATGGACTGTATTGATAAAGATAGAAACGTGGAAACATTCAGCAAGGAAGTGAGGAAAGAATAGAAATGAGCACAATTACTTACACCACTGACAATCAATTAAGAAACAAAAAACATAGGAATAGAGTATAAAAACGTACAAGTTCACGACAATACCAAGCGACAGTGGTTCATATATAGGAGTGATTATAATCAAGCCTGGCAGCTATCATGCTCAAGATGCTATTGCGCATCGTGGCGTGGTATCTGTCTTGGCCTCTGCAAGCATACCTGTAGTGAACTACTATCGCTAAACCTGACTTTTAATCGTGAATATTACAATAATTATCAACATCGTCAACAAATTATACTTTCCACTGCTAAGCACTCGCCTGTAGTCCGAAACGCTAGTCCAGTACGAATTGGTGATTTCACACGTTTTCTTAGGGTTGTGAACCTTCTCCGACGAGCAGGTTTAATCATAATGTTTTCCTTCATAGATTCATAAATGATAGTTATCTTCTCAATTAAAAACCAATCGTCTTCCGTTAGGCTCCCATTGCCTTTAGACAGACATAAGATAGGACGTTTTTAAGCAGATTACGTAGATCCAATTTGTTAGTAACAATGCAACATAACCTATAATAATAACAGTAATGTGCCAGACAATAACACCAATTATTGGTTTCAAACTAGAGAATTGCCTGTACTATGATTACCAGAGCAACGTTGTTCACTTTGAAGCACTAACCAGAACCCAATCTTCATCAACCCATTTTATACGTCCCACTGCTGAGCACGGATCTCCTCTCAGGCGAGGGTTTAGGCTATAGTCCGCCACGTTGTCCCAATGCGGGTTGGGGAGTTCACACGTTTTCCGAAGGTTGTGAACCTTCTTCGACATGCGGTTTCATCGCGATATTTTTCTTCACACCGACAAAACACCCAAACCAGTTTAGAAAAGATCATTTCCCGGATCAAATCCGTAACTTCTTCCTCCAACGCGAGTAAATCACTGGATCACCGAAGTCGTCAAATGTAACCTTGTTAATTAATTCTAAGAGGGCTATGTTCAGCAAAAGCTTTTGATGCTACATTATTGATCTCTTTATCCCTTAAATCTATTGAAAAGTGATTCTCTCCAAGAAATTCTGTTTAAAGCCAATCAACAACCCTACAACATGAATGGCCTCAGTTTTGCATAAAACTGTGTCCATAAATATCGACACTTGCATCCTTTTGTGCTTCGCTGACGTTGCTGTGATATCCATTGACAGCTTTTGAGATGTTTTTGGATAGATTGTAAAGACATAAAAATGTGGTTCATGCGTTACCAAGTCTTTCTTAGACATCAACTCTCTCTGTAGGTATATCATTCGGACAAAAATCTCTAGAATCATCTAATCGGTCATTCCTCACAGGACAGAGTAAACACAAGTCCATTGAAAATTAGTCACTTCACAGAAACTGTGGACAATCACATTGTTAATCTGTCATAATAGATGGGCGATGACGCACACGGTGTCCCACACGTCCCAATTTCATCAAAGCTACACAATCAGGTACCAGGGCCGCTTAGACGTGAGGAGTTGTTACGAACATTGCGCGAACTATCTCATTTCCTAGCCCAGTTGCGCCGGAACACCCGTCAACGCCGCCTCTTCCGGCTCCGAGAGATTAGTATCGACGCCATTTACCGTCTCACCGGCTTTTGTTTCTATTCGACGATTCAAACAACGAACACCGACGCCAGCAAATCACAACGCACGCATTCAAAAACCGTAATACCGAAACCAATTCCAATCACTGTAACCAAATGATATTTCAAAATTAAAAAATTAAAACACTGCCAATGCCAGCGCACAAAAATGGACTTCATTTTTATTTTACACAGACACGGGGGATAAAAACGTGAAAACTATTTTCGCCGACTAAAATGCAGGCCCGTTCGCTGTCCATTACAGATCTGCATAATTTAATAGCGATCCTGTCGCGGTAACTCCCGAATTGGGCCTTTGAATTCTTTATCTCCCATTGAATCGTGCGCCGCGACTGGTATAAGCGTAGTTGCCGAGGACAAAAATTGGCAGGTGTCGTTCAATTAATCCTAACTCTATCGACGTTTTTCTACAAAGTACCTGTCTTCAATTCTTTACGAAGTTCCACGCGTCCTATAAAACCTAGAGACTTTGATTTTCTTGTTCCATCCAAAATTATAGATTCTAAAAGCACAATGTTTCCATATTTCCTCATCGGCGGCGAAACCAAAAAGATGCAATAAATTCAGCTAGTGTTGTGTCTTCTAAGAAAAATAAAAAGGCATGTTGCGTACGGGCTGTTCGCACATAAACAAAGCATAAAATAAATAAACCAGGCTAGCAGAAGGCGTGAGGGTCGTGATAGCACCATCCATCAGGCGGTCACATCTCTTCGATAGGGTTAGGGCCACCTCGCACCTTTATGGGTCCCTGGTGAGACATAACGGCCCTATACGCGGGACCCTAGTTTTTTGACATCTATTTGTGGTCGCCCTCTGACTTCTAACGACTTACGTTGTGCTGGTAGTTTGCAAATTAAAGTTGTAACCCATTCCACGTACCGTTTTGCTATCATTTTGCTAAAGTACAATGAATTTTTGTAGTTTTACCTTATTCTTTCATGTTGACACAATTTTTTTCTAAAAACTATTTGATCTTATCAAAATATACATTTTTGTTTTCTCTTGTAACGTAACAAATTACCGTGTTTCCATCGCCATTTTCCTCCACCAGCGCTATTCAACAGAGATGTTATCACTACAAAATGCTAAAAGTAATCTCTCAAAAGAGCGGCGTCGTAAAAAATTCACTACATCTCGCACGAAACCAAAATTCCCCGATGATACGTTTGATCATAATTCTTTCAAGAGGGAAATGCATGGAGTATTTCACAATTTGCGGGGTGTTGCTATAACTGTGAGAAAAAAATAAAAATATATCCCGGGGTGGCCCGCGACGTCGCGTAAAAATCGCACTATCTCTAAGGAGCCTTAGCTTAAGATTATGGGGCGTTTGTAAAAAAAAGAACTCTTGTTTATGAAAGCTAACAAAAATTTACGGCAATGTAGCTCAAAAAGTTAACCTTATACTAGATTTTGGATTAATGGGCATCCTAAACTACATTATTTCTCAATTTGAATTTAATATATTAAGGTTTATAAATAACTTTCTACGTAAACTTTAACTGTTTCCATATTAAAATGAAGATGTTTCATTTTACGACAAAATGTTAGTTAGCAAAGCTTACATGTGTTCTGCAAAGAACGACACGAGTGTGATGGATTAAATTTTTCGCCGGAGCGACGTGACATACGGATTGAGCCCTAAATTATGCAGCTTCAACTCCGTCTATGTGTATATCCGAACGCGAACTTGTCTCTTTGCAATTTTCACAAAGGCTTTTGTCAATAAGTTTGTATTCATAAAGCAGTTTGGTGGCTTTTTGAAGAGGTCAATTTGTCGATAAATACAATATATAGACGTAGTCTACATTGTGTTTTTACAATTGTGTTTTGGTAAGAATAAAGAGAACACGCAAAAACAACATTAAAAATATCAAGCCATTATCTATTACACTTGAATTCTTTCATTCTTCCGTTCCACACACTCCCTCTGAAATTTACATATTCTCATTCGCGCACCCCATAGATTTAGGTGCCAACAAATGGATTGTTTCTCTAGCAAAACAAAATTTATGGTCTATGGCCTTTTTCTTTTTTTTCGGGACGCGTTCCTTTTTTCGATTTTCGATTTATTGCAAACTTATGCCCGGCATAATCGTGATTTTAATGCGCGAAGAGATTTATAACGGTCGAACGGAACGGGATTGGTTTTGGATATTTGATATCTGTATAGGTTTTATGATGCCCTGGTGTAATGTGTAACGTTCACTTGTTACAAATTTTTACACACCTACTTGTGAACATTTGCCCCGCTAAATAAGTGTAGTCATAATGTACTTAACTTCAGCCGAAAGATGTCCACTGCTGAACATAGGCTTCCACCAAAAAATGCGACAACGACCGGTCCTGCGCCGCGTGCATCCAACGGATTCCCGCAACCTTTACCAGGTCATCAGTCCATCTTATGGGTGGTCTGCCCACGCTGCGTCTTGCGGTACGCGGTCGCCACTCTAGAACTCTTCGGTCCCATCGGCCATTTGTTCTGCAAGCAATATGCCACTTAAGTTTTGCAATTATTAGGGCTATGTCGGTTACCCTGGTTCCCTTGCGGATATCCTCATTACTGATTCTCGTAGTGAAACTCTGAGCATAGCCCTTTCCATTGCCCTTTCTGTGAGCCTTCTTACAGTGGCTTCTTAGAGTAAGTCGTAAGTCATCACTGACAACACACACTAGTCGAAGACTTTTGTCTTGAGACACTGTGGTAGTTTGGACTAGAAGATATGGCGTATGGCTTCTTGAACACTGCCCAGCAGAGTCGGATTCGACGTTTGACCTCCATCTCGAAGTTGGACCTACCTAACTGGATAATTTGTTCCAGGTATCGTCAACAACTTCGAGTGTAGAGTTTTCGATCTTCATGGGAGTTGGGCGTACATGGCTATTTAACATGATCTTCGTGTTATTCATGTTCATTTTAAGACCGACTCGTTCGAAGGCTTTACTGAGGTCATCGAACATTGTACTCAGGTCTTTCATGATCTCAGCCATGACTACTATATCCTCGGCGAATCGAAGCTGAGTACTTGTACGATATTTATTTTATAGCTATAGGTTAGAATAGAAAAATAAACGAGATTCGATTGTATTTATTACTTCGAAAACTCGCTTTGCAGACGCCTGCCTTTTAAATTACCTATCTAAATTAAACTCAAACTATATTGTATATGTTAGACGCAAATTCGCACCCTGAAGTTCTTCGGACACGTCTCAAGACGGAGTTTCGATTCCATAGAGCATATTGTCGTAGAGGGCGACACACATGCGATGGACTTACCAAATAAAGTCTGCATGAATACATGAGGGAGTTCACTAACAGAGAGATATGGCGAGATATCGTCGGGCGAACCTCATCAACCCTTAACAAACATTCTTCATGATGACCAGGACCGCTCTGTCAAGAGTGTAATGAAAAAGAAGAATCTAAATTAAATATGTACCCTATACTTTTAACTTCATGCAGGTATTATAACCTATCTCGTTTGGGTTAAGTAATTAGAGTTCAAAATAGTCTCTTAAGAAATCCAGACTTGAAGTCACCGTAACCCGTCATACATAAAACTGAGATTAAAAATAATTGGCGTTCCAAGGCTCAGTATAAATTTGACAAATCCCGCTATCCGATACTTGTTTATCATTTTCTGTTTTTGTGCCCATCGTAATATGGCCCATAAATTGTTGATATCTCGATATATCTCGAAAAAGGTGGACAAAAAATTGTATCAACCGTTTTAATAACTGACAGAAACTTTTTTAGTTTAGTTTAAAATGGAATGCAGCTTGATTATTAAATCAATTGATTTCAATTTCTTAATACGTACAATCGTCTACGAAATTGAAGTTAAATTATGCCAGTTAAACATTACGCTTTCACACTACTCACCTGGCATGACACCTCTTTTGCATCTTCCGCTCGTATCAGGTTTTTCACACGCGAGAGTTTATTCG
This sequence comes from Hyposmocoma kahamanoa, assembly GCF_003589595.1. Lineage (NCBI taxonomy): Eukaryota > Metazoa > Arthropoda > Insecta > Lepidoptera > Cosmopterigidae > Hyposmocoma > Hyposmocoma kahamanoa. The sequence goes on along the minus strand of NW_020653397.1, from coordinate 1,681,639 downwards.
TTCTAATTTTGATCTGACCTTATTAAGGATAACCTCAATGATATATATACGTTAATGTGGTAGCTGAAAGGCTTAACCTATCGTCTGTCAAGCAGAGGCCGTATCCCAGCAGTGGGATGCATAAATGGGTTCAAGACCTCGTTGAAGTCAAAGACATTGATTCTACAATACCATCAGTCCAAGAAATCATTCCCTTTTCCATCCTGGTATACATTTTTCTTTTCGCTAAGAGAGCGTTGTGGTATGAAAGATGATGTAGAGACCGATATAGAAAAGAAAATGCCTCGATGGTTAAAGAACTTGGAAGTAAACGTGCTGGTGAAATTAAGGCAATTAGGATTTGTCGACTTATGTCTCAAGGTGACGGGTGCAGGTGGCAGTAGACCCTTCAAAGTTTTGCTATTTAAAGCTCTGAGTGGCACTGCAACTGCAATGGCCAGGCGTGTAACTTACTACCTTGCCCACGAGTTGCCCACGAGTTATTCGTCCTGACACTTGGTGTCATAAAAGAATCATTGCAAAAATTATGACATTGCCGGCCAACCTGGCTAGTTACTCTTTAAACCCGCAACATGGCGACGTCAAAATGAATATGGCAAAAGTCTTACATCACTATTGTAGGGCTAGCAAAAACACACTTGAAAAACAAGACCTGAAAACAAATCTATTTTCAGAAAATGGTTAAAATCGATTATCTATTATAACGAATCGATAAATAAACATAGCATCCTGTAGTTATTAGAAATAATGCATTACAATGCATTAGTGCAATTCAACAATGGCCAAATACGTGATTTGGAATAACAAACAGCGCAGGAGTCGACCTACCGCGCTTAATAGGGATGGGACACAACCTGTTGGCTTCGAGGATCAATGCAAGGCTGCGTAACGGCTGCAGATTGTATAACGAGATTCTTATTCATTTAATTTTTCATTTACGAGGTTTGGGAACTAACATGAAGTTTTAAACCTTGCAGGACTATATTACTAACACCATAAACAATAACTTCTGTTCAAAGGCTTTTAATAATACATCAGATTTTACTTTCATATACAAACGTGTGGTAACAAAAGAGCGGTCGTCGGGGAAGACGCGTGCACTTTTAAATTTACCATCTTACTACCAAATACAGACTAAAAAAGTGTCAGGTAGCACAACAAAAACTGAAAAGATTATTTTTGACAAATTCGTTGTTTTGTAAAAAATCATTGAAGAAAAATTGATGTATATGATGTTAGTAATACAGTCCTGTGATATTGTTTGTTTACTAATAACCACTGTATATGTATAATAAATAGAAATATATTTATTTCTCCACAAAACACAGAAATTACAATATTGGCACACTAGTATAAAAAAATACTAAGTATAATGCGGACAAAAAGATCAACGAATTAACAGACAATCCTAACTCAATTTTTCCCGTACTAATACGGTTCATTTTGCTTGGATCGAGCGGACACTGGCTTTATTTCAGAATTCATTTTTTTACAGTACCCACTGAATACAGCGGTTTACTTGTAAAATTTCAAGGTATAAGACTATCCCTTCCCTACCACCATAACAGCTATTCTCAGCCAATGTATAATCGATGACGCATTGACGTTTCGTTTACTTAACGCTGCGCACGCGCACTCAAAATTAATGTCTTCACTAATGTGATATTAACCATTAACGCTGAGAAATTTCAAATGTATGTTTTGTGACGTAAAAACTTTATGACATCATCCGTTATAGCTTTTAATAATTCATTGAAACACGGAGTGCTACACAATATCTTATGTCGTTAATTAAACAAGTATAAAATCAAGTACAATTTTAAAATCTTTCTTTTACTGTCTTATTTTCTTCAACTAGTAAGTATTGAGATTGTACAGTCAGGTACGCATCGCACAAAAGTGTATAGACACTTTTGTTCGAATATCGCCTCCAGTGCAACGGAACAAGATCTTACGATGTGTAAGCTTAATGTGCTGCCATCTGCACCACTACAAAGTACAATAAATAGCACATAACTGTGTTACAATAACGACTTAAGCCACTTATAAACTTGTTAAAGGAATTGCAGTAGATAGCGTAGATTTAAGTAACACTTATTATATTTTTTTTAATTTAATAATTAAGAGTCGATACGACATCAACACGAATCCAATTTTTTCCCGTACTAATAGGGTTCATTTTCACTGGCTCTATTTCAGAATTAATTTTTTTACAAACGAAATTAAAACCATTTGAAAAATGTATATCGTATACTATACATAGGGCGCACAATAAGTTTCCGGAACTGGTCACTAACATAAATATTTAAAAAGTAATTACAACATTTCGAAATGAAACTCTTTGGCTGTAGAATACAGTTTGTTTCATCTGACTGTCACTTGTTTTTACTTACATTATGGCGTTATTTTAGAAATTGGTTGTCTACATCACCATGGACTTAACTCGTGAAAATTTTAGTAAGATGTATTTCTACGACTTGAAGTGTAATTTAACAGCTCAGCGGAGCTTCGCTCGGCTTCAAACTGCTTTTGGCGACGAAGCACCATACAAGACGACTATTTATAGCTGGTTTGCAGAATTCAAACGCGGTCGTGTAAATCTCAGTGACGAATTTCGTGATGGTTGCCCGTCCACTGCTGTGAACAACAAAAACATCGTTGCAGTGCGCCGTAAGATCAAAACAGACAGGCATGTGATATACCATAAGATTCGGGCAACTTGAGCCATACAAATACAATCAATACTACACAAGCGTTTGGGTGTGAAAAAGCTGTGTTCAAGGTGGATCCCACACAATTTGACTGAGGTTCAAAAAAACGGATGGCGTCACTTGGTGCAATGCCATGCTTACCAGATTCAACGAAGGGGCGTCAAATTTGGTGTGGTATATGTATGTGTATGTGGTAACAGGTGACGAAACATCGATTTGTAGTTAGGATCCCAAAACAAAGCAGCAATCGAGCGTACGGGTCTTTCGAGATGAGCCGAAACCAACCAAAGTGGCGTGCATGCAAAGTGCCTCTAAGCGGATGATTACTTATTTTTTTAATAAAACTGGACACGTGGCTACTGTTGCTTTGGAGAAAGGTTGTACCGTAACTAGTAATTGGTACACGACCATTTGTTAACCGGAAGTTATTGACAAACTCCGTAAAATTAACCGAAACCTTATGAGCCATCACGCGTACAGTTCCGACCTGGCACTTTGTGCCTTTTATTTATTTCCAAAAATTAACAACCAGTTACGCGGTCAACGATTTTCATCACCTGGAGAGGCTGTCGAAGAGTATGAAAAATATGTTTCAGATATTGTCACGGAGGCGTGGCATAAATATTTTCAAAATTGGTTCATTCGTATGAAAAAGTGTATTAACGCTTAAGGAGTTGAGAAACAATAAATTCATTTCCGACGATTTATAATATTTTTTTCTTATTCATTCCGGAAACTTATAGTGCACCCCACGTACATGTTCTATTTAGTTCAGTTGATATAAAAAACATTGGTGTATGTAAAGTACTTATTGAACACAGCGGTTTTCTTATAAAGTTTCGAGGCAAGTTTTTTTCTATCGTGAAAATGTTTAAGAATCGTGTTTTCACACCGTATACTAATCAGTGCATATCCTCAATTTTACTATATTTTTACCAAAGCGATTAATTCAACATTATCACTGTTATGCAGAACCAATCATTTGAGGTTGTATAGATTCTCAAATGAAAAACAGATACTTCTTATAAAACCCAGCAGCGTTATTTACAGCGCACCTGTAAATAAATAAACAGGACACTCTAAATTCTTCTTGGGACAATTTTAACCCTTTCTCGACAAGGGGTTGATTTTGAAGACGTGTGTTTACGAGCCAACGAATGCGATGACTCGGTTACGGTTACGGTTTACAGGATCCAACGTCAACATTCAACAATCAAACGTTTTCCAACAGAAAAAGTTTTTAGCACACAAAATAAAACTTGCTTTCCGGGTGGTTAGCAACACGCCTACCCTTAACAATAGCAATGCCACTCTTGCTAAGTGACAAAATAATTTTTTGAGATAGTATCATAAAAAGACATACCCCAGT
>NW_020653397.1:1552263-1677159 GCF_003589595.1 Hyposmocoma kahamanoa | reverse complement strand
AATGTTGTGCTGTGAAGCGATATTTATTCATAGAGGAAATAAATTATCGTTGTATATATTTTCTCGCAAATGTGATGAAAAACATTGTATGTAGCACGGGCGGTAAAAATTACAAACTTCGAGTCATTAAAACCTTCATTCCAACCTTCATTCGGGCTTCTAACAAACTCTCGTTAGTGTAATTTCTTATTTAACGCCCTTGATATGTACTAATAATAATAAAAAGAAATTGTTTATGTACTTGAATGCCTATTAGATGACAGTATACGTCTCGGCCTGCCTATTACCTCGTAGGTCAAACTTTTAGAATGAATCTCAACAATCACGGAAACCAAAAATAAAACCACTACTCCCGTTGTACTTTCTCTCCACGGTAACGTATGACGTATCAATTTCGTGAACACGCCCTTATCGCATCATCACAGTGATATTCGGCTGCAACTGGATACCCCCGATGTGGCATGAGTTTTAAACAGAAATAAGAAATAAAAGAAATGCCAAGATGTCGTTTTGAAGAATTATCTTGATTTCTCTTGTTTCTGTGGCTCAATAAAGCGAGAACTGTATAGTTCCGCATTACGAATATCAATAATGTCTTTGGATTCCTTTGGGGTAGGCAGAGCCAATAGAATATCTTCTACTCCACTTACATTCATAAATCTTTGACCCTTCTTTTCTTGTCATCCTGAATACGCACTCCAAAATTGCACGGCCACAATTCCCAAAACAACATAACTTTCACAAAAACTCGCAACACGTATCCATTACTTCACGTGTGCACGGTCTGGGAATCGAACCGGGGCCCGCTGAATAATTTACCTATGCCAGGAAACCATAACGTGCAAGCGGGTCTCCCGAGGCCGAGTCTCGTGGTAAAAACCAATAACGCGCTACGTGCTTTCGTACTATGCTCTCCTGGTAAGTGGGAGTACGCGGTGTAGAAGAAATTTTAGGTTATTTTGAAGTTTGAAAAGTATGTGGAGCGTTTCCACTGCATCAGAACCACAAAGTGCAATAAATAATCTTTTCGATATGAAAGGAAAACTATATGACACCTATTTCTGATGTCAAGCAGTACCTACGTTCCGGTTTTGAAGGGTAAAGATACTGGTGAAATACAGGCACATTGGACTTGTCAACTTATGTCCACACAGGGCGCCTGGTAATAGGCGCCGCCGTGGTTTCAAGCCCTGGGTGGCACCACAACTGTTATGGACGAGCGTGTCACTTACCACCAGGCCCACGACGCTTTGATTACGTCCCGTTACTTGTTACCATCAAAAAAGAGCAACCCCTAAAGTTTCTTGCTCATTTTTCTCAGGGGAATTTGCCTTACGAATGAGCGGTAGAGTTTAATCAATATGACAATTTCAAATCCGCTATGTTTAGCTATGAAATGAAGGTATTTTAGAGTTTAAGTTTGAGCTGCCATAATATTTTCAAAAAATTGTTTTAGAAGTTAAAACACGACATTGTTATTTTCATTCCATGTCAAAACAATGAACACCCACAAGCACAAAATCAAACAAATTAGATATTTACAAAACATTGAATATCATTTACTATATGTAAATCCGCCGGATCGGGCTCGAGTCGTCTGAAGATATCAAAATAATGTAATCCCATGTTCGCTATGTTATTATAATAAGCCTGGATTTTATAGTTGTAACAAATAATAAAAAGGTTGACTTTATGCCAAAATACGACGACGATAGTGAAGAAATACATGGTGAGAACACTCGAAAACAATCTTTATTTCATAGGTAAGCAGGTCAGACTTCGTATCGTCATATTGATAAAACTCTACTGATCATTCGGAAGGCATATTCCCCTGAGAAGAATAAACAAAAAACTCTAAGGACAATGAGTTCTTTGTAAATAAAAATTTGCATACATTTATCTTTTACAACATTTATTTGAAACATCATAGATCAAGACAACTGCAAGGGATAACCTGGTCACTACTACAGATTTTTGTCATCCAAATACGCGAGTTTATTAATCTTTGACATAAAGATTTTGTTTCACTACAGTTTTAAACTTGATGAATGGCAAATTTTGAATATCAATCCGAACTTATTTTAGAAAAGAAATGCATTGCTTTCTTAAATCAATTTGTAACTTTGTGAAGATGACTCTCAAGAACAGCAAGTTGATTTTTATTCCTCGTATTAAAGTTATATCTGTCACTATTTGTCATAAAAGAAATCCTATTCTTCTTAACATTAATTGCATCTTCATAAATATACTGTGACGCTAGTGTAACAATGTTCATTTCTTTAATCTTATCTCTTAAAGACTCTCTGGCGCCCAGATTATAAATTGCCCTAACCACACTTGTAACTAGATTAAGATTTATATATTATCCTGTAAACTTTACATTATTATATACAATATATCGTTACAAATAAATGTTACATTTCAAAAAATTACAAGTTTTGTACTACGGAATTTTAACATAGTTAATGTAGTTATGTGAAATAATGTGGGAACATATTAAATAATATAACAATAATTATGTCAATAAAATGATTGTACGCGTTAAGTTTATGTAATTTATTCATTTCTGTAAAATAATATTCATACCTAATAATCTAATACATTACAACATATATTACAAGATCAATGGAATAACACGCATTATCTAACAAAAACGTATTTCAAGCGACGATCAAATGTTTCATCATTAGGCTCATTTTTTAAGTCAACTGGTAAGTGCTCATAATAAGACGGGCCGATTATGCGCGGATTTTTTCCAGTGACTGCTAACCGTCGTGGTACGACCCTCAGTCGTCCTGTGGACTATGTCAAACCATTTGTCTATCGTAGTCTTGAGTTAGCGTAAGTCTAGCGTTGATTTACAATCATCATCATCGACTCTTTATTCATTTAACTGCTGGACACGAGTCACCACAGTTGGGACTTAAAGAATTTTCCAGAGGTGAACCTTCTCCATCATCACGATGTTTTCCTTCATTATTAAGGATCAATATACGTAAATTAGAAATTAACGTAACGTAATTGAAATCTAAATCGCGCATATTTGTTTTCTCAGCCAACGTTTCTGGCCCTTTACAGATCGTGAACGATGGTATGTTTGAAAAAACAAATATATGCAATTCAGCTACAGGTATAGCAAATTAGGTTATTCAAAAATACAACCTGTTTTTTTATGTTGACTTCTAATGAGGTCGAGGATGTAGCATGCACACCTAAATAATGACTATTCTCTCTCGCCTTGAGTCCAAGTTATAGCGTTCGGGGAACAAGTCGCTCGCCATACATATGAGGAAGCATAACGCTTCCTGCAAATCCGGGGAATATCCACAACATAGGGGTGGAACCCCAGCCCACGTCTAGTCCCCCGATGATGAAAAGGGGAAGGCGGAACCAAATTATGCAATTCCATCGAAACTCTAGCTGGCAACTCTACGGCGGTATTCAAGGCTCTGCAACTTCGCCTCTGCTAATTCCAAGTTACCTATACGCTTGTCTATTGGTGGCTAGTTGGTATTTAGCAGAGCCATCCCATAACTGGCAGCAGTACTCCATGCACGACCGGTATTGTGCTTGGTACAACTGAAGCCACAGTCCCGGTGTGAAGGTCCCGGTAGTAAGGAATGATATAATAATAATGTACACACTCGTAGGGAAAGCCTATGTCGCGGGCGCCATGGACACACACATAGATAACCAGAAATTACACCCAAACTCACGAGAGAAATAAATGTAGGCCATACAAATATTCCTCCCGGTCTAATATCGTTAAAGAGAAAGTTACTAACGGCATATTCATCTGTTTGTTGCAGCACCCCTACCCTTCGGAAGATCAAAAGAAGCAGCTAGCACAGGATACAGGGTTGACTATTCTACAAGTGAATAATTGGTAAGTTAACTTTTAAAATAAATACTTTATTTACTATAATATTTTACGTAGCAAAATAAACTTTATGTCTATTGCGTAACGTACAAACTACACTAAACGCTAACAGTATGATCCGCCAAACAGTATGTGCCACTTCATTTGACGTTTGTCATAGGGATGAGGTAAAGTCGATAGATTTTTAGTGTAATTGATTTTTGAAGCAAACTGTCTCTCATATACGAATGATGTATTCTGAGCGATTTATAGATGTGTGAAATATTTTGTATTATATTGAAGGCATGAAACTCACAACCATAATTGAAATGCAATTTCAATAGACATTTTACAAAATTTCAAAAAAACATTTATCATGTCATTAATTTTTAGGGCAGTGCTGTCCTTAGAACAGTTCCATCCCCATCAGTAGGACGTATTTAAATTATTTAATTTTTAGTACAGTATTTAATCATGCATATAAAAGATATTTTAATTACCTCGACGTTTCGGATGTATTGCCACGTCCATGGTCTCTAAGGGACTGAAGAGGCGAGTGTCAACATGTTCTAGAAGTATCACTTGGTCTTCATTATTTACTCGTGCACCAGGGTTGTCACTAGAGCGACACACAACGCTCACGACTTCCGGTGACTTGTCCGGCGATACTCAATGTCGTTTATATTTGCTGATGACTGGATCCCATAAAACCTTGCCCTAATTTTCATTCGAAGAATCTTTAAACGTCACTTCTGAAAAATCTTGCAGATGTGGTCTTTTAACTGGAGGTGCGATTTAGAAGTCCCATTGTTGAGTAAAGGTTTCATAATTTAGAAATCTTTTAAATATGTCCACAAGCACCACTAACCGAAACGGCGTAGATCAAAAGCTGAAATAATGAGTATCAACAACTAGTGACAACCCTATAGTGCACAAATAAATAATAACGTAGCGGGTAGTTAGAAAAACTCGCACGGCTAGAAGTCGCACCTTTTGAGTCCCTTCGAGACCATAGACGTTGCAATACGTCCGAAACGGCGAGGCAATTAAAATATATTTTATACATGATTATATTTCGAACTAAAATACAAATAATGTGTGAAAATCGTGAAAGTATAAGTCAATGTATATACATTGATAATGATAATATCTGGGCGTTGGATTTGTTCCTAGTTTTATATGCACTTTTTATCTCATATTACAGAGGTAAATGGGTTAAACAGCAATAACCACACTTACAATAACACAGTTCAACCTTATAACAAAAATGTTAATCCAAACTTAACCGGACCGAAGATAAACCATGTTCTTTACGGCACCGCAATAACATTAAATACAATAAATAACGACTTGAGCCTAATATAAACTTAGCACAAGGCGAATCACCCGGCTTTGAATGCGATTTCAGATTATTTGTTAGCTGACAGCGGTTTAGTGCTTTGGGACAGTATTAGGATTTAGTTATCTGGGTTTAGTTCTTGCTGTCCACAACACTCGTTGGCTGAAGCAATTTTGGTGTTGTGACATTAACATCCCGAGGTCCACGACAATGCAAGAATTATACGCACACCTGATGGTAGAATGGCATAAGTGGAGTTACGTCTTAAACGTTTATCGCTCCATTAGATACAGAAAAATATAACCCACATCCTCTACAATTCTTGTGTAACTCTATCGACTGATATTGTAGATAAAGTTTTTTTTTAATAACATAAAGTGACGGGACGCACCATGCGCCTGATGGTAAGCTCACGCCTGTCCATAACAATTGCAGCGCCACTCAGAGCTTTGGGACGGGACTTGTCAACTTATGTCTCAGGGTGTCGGAAGCTGAGAGATAAGTTGACAAGTCCCGTGTGCCTGTAATTTCACCTTACCCTTCAAAACCGGAACACAGTAATGCTAACATTACTGCTTGGCGGCAGAAATAGGTAAGGCGGCAGTACTTCTCTGGACGACCTCTTTCACAAGGAGCTCTACTGCTACTACAGTTACGACTTACGAGAACTGGAGAGGATATTGAATATATTTTTCTGTATCTAATGGAGTAATAAACATTTTTGACATAACTCCACTTATGTCATTCTACCATGAGGAGTGTGAATATCATAATTTTGAATTTGGTCTATTAAATTTGAAAATAATCTTCATCATAATTTCAAAGATGCATAAACAAACGGACTCTCCTTTCGAAACCTTCTTGTACAAGACAGTAGGTATCATTGCCGCCAACGCGTGCGCTGGCGCAATAAAACGCGCGACAAACTGTCCGCGTCTGCGTGCACGCACCGAAATGGCGATAGTGTTTTATTTTTGTTTCGCTCGATAACTGCACGTCTCATAGTGTGTTATATATACGCGATTTGACATTTTAGTGTTATTTTAGTCGATCTAGAATAGCAGACTTTGTAAAGTGGAAGAATTTCTAGTGTCTGTATAGTCTGAATATCTCGTCTCATCCGAAGAACAGAGTCCGATGTAATTATATAGCGAAAAGAGAATAAGTAATTTTAAATTTTTATTGAATTAATATTCAGTTATTTTTTGTGAAATTACTCCACTAGTTTGTAACCGACGTCTTCTTGCATACCGTGCTAGACGCTATACTAAACTAAGCAACGGAACAAACCAACGGACCTCACGAATTTTTCTATGTGCTTGCGTCGTGTCTTTGTATTTGGTTTTTCAACGACTTTTTAGTCGTAACGCCATCTATGAGAAATCTATGAAATGTTAGTAGCTTAGTTGGTATAGCGTCTGGCACGGTATGCAAGAAGACGTCGGTTCGACCGGATCGAAGGAATTTTTCTGAGTGTTCGATCTTTGTATTAATTATTAGAGAATAAGTAAGTTTCGAGAATAATTCAAACTAAGGCATAATGTAAAAGTGTTTTGAGAATTTATATATCTTATTCTGTTTCGGAAATATAAAATCGAACAACAGTCGATCTGACATCCATAGCGAAGGAGAACGAACCAAATGTACCTACTATGTCCCGAGAACAAGTAGTCTTGCACATAGATCTTTGTTCTACGGATGACTTGATCTGTCTAGCGAGATTTAAGAGAAATAAATTTTATTTCTATAGTATTTCATGTAATCGTTGCATAATGAGGGATCTTAGAGTCGAGTACCGCGTTTTTCTAAGTAATAGCAAGGACCAATAACTGTAGAGGATTGCTGATCTCCATACATCGAGTATATAACCAGAAGTCTCTACTTCTGAATGAAATAGCACGCCATTGTTAGAGATATTATCTTTATTACAATAAATACAGAACATTTTTGGAATATACGGAGACGTACACACAGGTCAGTTGTTGGCGCTGTGCTATTTCAGCTTTCTAATTTGTAATTTCAGTGCAAACGAGAGTTGATATTTATAAGTGATGTATCTCTGATGAGTTACCAGGAATCATCGAGTATATAACCAGAAATAGAGACGAAATAAGGGCCATATATTCCTGGTAACACATTAGCGATACAGCTCTTATAAATATCAACTCCCGTTTCTACTGAAATATAGACAGGCCAACTACTGACCTGTGTGTCTCCGTATATTCCAGAAAATATTCTGTGTTTATTGTAATAAAGATAATATCTCTAACAGTGCCGTGCTGTTCTATTCGGTGGTGTGGCAAAAACAGCAAAACATCTAATTACAAAACAAACGGAGTCACATTTCATAGGTAATTAAATATTAAATATGTAATTTTGCAATTTTCGTCCATTATAGCAAAGCTCAAGTTAACTGGTCGATTTGAAGTGAAACAGTTGACGACACCCGTCAATTGTTTCGAACTCGGACTGGCCAATCGGAGCGCAGTTGTCAAAGCAATGATATGGCAGAATAGTTTTCAAACAAATTAAATGACATTTCGTCTCTATTTCTGGTTATATACTCGGTGCCAGGAATGTATGGCCCTTATTTCGTCTCTACTTCTGGTTATATACTCGATATCTCCATACTACAAGATCGTAACTATGAAAAAGGTTAAAATTCCGTCTTACGTCTAGATGGCGCTGATCAATAACCTGGAAGTTTATTATGTAAATGACCGTGGATACCAATTCCTCTTTAATATGAAATATAAGAAGCCGGTTTTTTTCCTTGTAATTTTATCCAAATGTTGATAAAATTATTTCCTGAACTCTTATCATTTTCTTTTTTTTATGATATCAAGTGACGAAACAAACGTTATTATGTAAATTCGTGGGCCTGTCAATAGATGGCATTGTGTGTTACAAACTAATTTATAAATTAATGCTCCCTGATATGGGTAGATGGCGTTAATCCTAATCAAAATCTTAGTATACAGAGTACTAAAAAACCGACCTCAAAAGTCATTCATCCCCTAGTTTGCCACCCTTAGAGGAGGTACATTTTCTTAAAATTTAAATGGAATTATTACTGAGGTACCCTCTTTCCAACCAAAAAAATAATAATCATCAAAATCGATTCACAAAATCGCGTATCGCGTAAACATACAGTCGAATTGAGAACCTCCTCTTTTTGAAGTCGGTTAATAAAAGAATAGCAGGAGCTATCAGGAACACAATAATTAGCAAATATACGACGTTCTTTTTTTGAAAAGCATTATAATTTAAATTAAATTTTTCAGTTCGGTAGCGAGTACCATAGACAATAGAATTTTCGTTCAGAGCCGCCTTTGTGATATGGTTTGTGAAATTATAGGTGACAGATTAAAGTACAATAGAAAAAAACTATAGCAGTTAGAATAGAATAGAAAAGAATAGTATCATTTATTTCATAATATTACAATTCGAAATACAATATCAAGGGATAACATGATCGTCATTAATGTAAATAATAATTTTACTGTTAATGTAAAATAAAATAATTAAAAGAGAATTAAAGAAAAATATGAACTACAAAAATACAAATAAAAATTTAAATATTTTCAAAATACGAACGTCCAAAATTAAAAACATAATTACAATTTCTTTATAAGAAATTCCTGTACACTGTAGAATTCATTATCCAATAAAAGGTCTTTCAGTCAGGAACAAAACACTTCGTCATATGTAACACTTTAGACTCGCGGATTTCACGTTGCGATTTCGGCTCGATGAGCAACGGGTTTCAGTGTTCCTATGTTAGTAGTTCCTATGTTCCTATGTATGTATGTCAGATTGGGATGTGTTACCTCATTCATCGTATTCGCCGGACACAGCTCCATAAGATATTCATTTGCTTCGGTCTTTACAGAATTCTTTGATTAGTTACGACTTTGGAAGAGACAATCAATCGACATTTACGACTCAAACGATTAATACGATTCAAACGACAGTTCTATTTTATAAGTAAAGCTACGTTTTTTTTTATTAAAGGAGAATTAAAAAATTACCCGAAAAATGGCAAAAGATTGTAGACCAAAATACATAATTGATTAAAGTTTTTAATGTTTTTCATTTAAACCACAACCAATATTTTACTGCCTCTGTGGCCGAACGGTTACCATGCCGGACTGCCACGCAAAGGTCCCAAGTTCGATTCCCGGGCCGGGAGAAATATTTGTATGGCCTACATTTATTTCTCTCGTGAGTTTGGGTGTAATTTGTGGTTGTCTATGTGTGTGTCCATGGCACCCGCGACACAGGGTTTCCCTAGTGCGGGGCTATGTTGATTGTGAGCGTTATTATTATTATTATTTTGTTTGTATTTTAAAAATGAGGAGGTTATATGTTCGGCTGTATTGTATTCAACGATATCTCCGTCAATTGTGGAGCGATTTTGAAAATTATTTTTGTAAGTGTAATTTCAATATTCTAATTTTTCGAAACAGTAGAGCTCCTTTGGAAAGAGTTAGACCAGGGAAGTACTGCCACCTTACCTATTTCTGCCGCCAAGCAGTATGTGAGCATCACTGCGTTCCGGTTTTGAAGGGTAAGGGTGCTGGTGAAATTACAGACACATGAGATCTCAACTTGTCTCAGGGTGACAGGCGCAGTGGCAGTGTCCCTCAGATATTTGCGTTTTAAAGCTCTGAGTGACACTGCAACTGGTATGGACTGGCGTGTCGCTTACCACCAGGCGTACGAATTCTTCGTCCTGTCACTTGTCATAGAAACAAAGTTTTGTAAATTGTAAGTAAACATTTAACTATTATCAGTTTATTGTTTGTGAAATTACTCCACTACTTTGTTAAAATTATTAATAAAAAGTACGAATAAAAATTCGATGTGACAGAACTCTAACCTCCGTCTGTGATAAACCAGGGCCACCACTCTTACAATACGCCGACTCGGCATGCGCAAGTTAGGAACTGATACAATCTCAAGTAGGTTTGGTTGGTTCCGCATATCACTGAAAGTATTGTATCAATCACTTTTGAAAAAATATATAGTAAAAGTGACGATATACACTGATTACTATACAGTGTGAAAACATAATTCCTAAAAAGTTTAACGATAGAAAAAAAAAACACAAATTTACCTCGAAACAAACCCACTGTATTCAATAGGTCCTTTACATTACTATACGATATACATTTTTCAAATTTCATTAGTAAAAAAATAAATTCCGAAATAAATCCAGTGCCGCTCGACCCAAGCAAAACGAACCGTATTATTATGGGGAAAATTTTATTTCTAGCAGAGTTAGCATCGACCTTTACTTATCTAGCCAAACGTTGTTTTATTGAGCTTACTGTACAAAGTAGTGTAGACGTCACACATGCTAAAAGAAACAATATGTCAATATGCTCATAAACACAAACACTGAAAGGGGTGACTGACGTCAGAGAATTAAAAAATTAAAACATTAAAATTTCAAGAAAAACAATTACAAATTCACCCCTTTAAATAACACCGTAAAACAATCCACATAAAACATTTATAAATCAAAAATTCATTCCCTTGCAGGGTAATACGATAAATGCTATACCTACACTAAGAGCAATATTATACCTATCTATTAAATAATGGTAGTAAGGGGTAGCTACCCCTTTGTGTGAACAGGTGGCGACCACTAAACCATTAGTTGTCTAAGTGGTTATCTGCTCTAATGTATTTTAAATTTTTGCTTGTATTTTGTAAATGTCGGATACGTTGTTTTATTTCTTTAAGCTTATAAAGAACGTCTTAAAGACAGGCCAAGTCAAAGAGCGTCCTTGCTTTCTTGATGAAGAGACAATTATGTGTACCGTAGATTTACAGTAGCAATAGAAGCTTCTTTTGAAAGGCTTTAGGACCGTCCAGGGAAGTACTGCCACTTATTTATACAGCGCACTATTACAGGCACATGGGACTTACAACCTTTTTCTTTCCTTTCGTCGGGCCTTTTCTCTTTTCATTATCAACTCATGGCTGTAATGAGAAGAAAAAAGGCCCGAGGATTTTATTTGAGCCATTGTAGTCATGTTAGCTTGCATGCAATTATACTATTTACGTGCAAATGTGATGAAAAACATTGTACGTTTCCCAGGCGGTACAGGAATTACGAACCTGGACACTTACTTTCGTAATTCCTTAGTTACCGCCCTTAATAGACAATGTACTACAATACTACTACAAGGACAAATTTCACAATATTTAATCAGTTCACAACTCGCATGCTCCAAAAACTATTCTTCAAGGAGACTTGTACTCAGCGTTGTGATATATTATAATATTAATTATTATTCTGCCAAAGTTTTAACGACATTGCCAAAGAAACAATAAGCTAGCAAATGGAAGAAGGAAAACGGGACATATCAGGATAGGTCCGTAGTCTCTACCTACCCCATTTGTACGTATATGTAATGAATATATGTACGTATACGTAAATGTATGATATGTATTAATGAACAACCTCTTAATTACAAGATATAATAACATTGCGGTACCAGACGAGCATGTCGTTGAGAGACAAAGTCTGACCTCTGACCCTGTCAGTCAGTCAACGTCCGCCGCTATTAAATGTGACGGAGTCTTTATTTGATACCTGTGAAGCTGTACTGTTAGGCGGCTTTGAAAATTGTTAGTCACGTTTTTATTTTGAGGTATGTTCGAAGCTTAGAACACTTTTGAACAAATTTTATCACATAAAATCCCTGTTAAATAAACGTAGTTTGCGTATAGTGTATTACGCATTAGTTGACTCCTTGCTAAGCTACGGTTTGAGTTGCTATGGCCGAACCTTCGATTCATACCTCAGCGACGTGAAAACCCTGCAAGTAAGATTTTTAAAATATTTAGTAAGTCGTAAAACCAAAAATAACTGTAAAGGAGACTATGACAAACTGTTCTCTCACTGTAAAATACTTCCTGTAAAAGCCAAAGTTCAATATTTAGCCGCTATTGAAAATTATTATAAAACCGAATTTAAAATTAAAGTAATGAATAAATATAATACCAGGAGAGTCCGTGAAAGTAAATATGTATGTCCAAAAGTAAATAATTACTATGGTAAAAGAACAAATAGGTATTTCTTGCCCATTTTATTTAATAAATTTGATTTTTTGAGAGACCGTGATATATTATCTAAATTCATTTTAAAGAAAAAGTTAAAATCTTCTCTTTTAGTAGCCATTTAAATTTAGCTTAAGTAAGTACATTGATTTTGTTAAACGTAGTAAGTAGGTATACTATAGTCTCGAGATTGTGAGTGTATCCTTGCCAACAAACTGCTTTCGCAGTTTGGCGAGAAATTGTATTATGTATTTTTGTATGCCTTTTGTATAAATAAATAAATAAATAAATAAATAAATAAAATAAATAAATTTCTGAGACCGTAGGCTGTACCTAATGAATGATTATAGAATGTGTTAAAATTCTTGGCTAAAATATGTCCTTTTTATTAGATTGACGTCCTACGATTTGTAAGAAAACGAACTGTGATTTAGCAAAAACTTCAATTAAAATTTAAAAACCATACTAGATAGTCCTGGCGACACGCCTGTCTATACCAGCTGTAGTGCCACTTAAAGCTTTAGTCGGTTATGTTGTACCACTTTTGCCTCACACTCGAATATTTAGTTTGTAAAGACTTACTAAGTTGAATGAATACGTACAATTGACAATATCTTGACAACCACGGACAGAGAAACCAGTGTCTTACTTGTACTATAACATCGCAAAACACATGTTTTAACAGAAGTTTGCTATCGGTAGGACTTACCCGATAATAAAATCGTACCAGCAAGAAAAAATAAACATACCTTTAGTAAAAAATATTCATTTTTGGCATCATTAAACAATTAAACGCAAGTCCTATTATTAAAAGATCAAATAAATAGTACATTATTGCAGAGGCCGGGAAGTAAGGGATTGTTAGACGAGTATGAGTTACAAGGACGAGCGCCAGTGAGACCTTGTATTAATACGATTCAACCAATCCCCGTTCCCGCCGAGGCTTGTATAGAATTTTTCTCAAACAATGCGAGGAAATAATAAAAGACTAAAGAGAAGAAGATGTATAACAGAAAAATTAAAAAAAAATTAAAATAACATTAAAATTTATACAACACAATTGATAAAAAAAATGTTATTGTTTTTCCAGGCACATTAATAGTAGTCTGCTGGACTTGTGATGATGTGTTTGAATTTGCTATTACTGTATTTTCGTTATTGCTCTTCTCACTGGCACTCATTTTCGCAACCAAAGTATAAAGACGACAAAACAAAAGAATTCAAAACACTTAGTCTAAACGTTACCGCCATTTTCTTCTTTTTTTTTAAGTAAACGGTACAGGTAGGTGTTTTCAATTCTCGCAGTTATGAACTCTGGGCAGTTGGCTGTATGAGTTTTCCTTTTGCCTGTTTACATAGTTCATTATTAATAGGTAGATTTAAAAGTTTAGAGTGGAGGACAGTAATGAATTTTCATACTTACTTTGCAGGCCTGGGCCGGGAAGAAGTCGCATGGTCCATAAATGACAAACTTTCCGTGTTGGTTTTTTAAAAGTAATACAAACATTTCTGTATTTATTGTATTTGCCGCTTAAATTTAAGAAGAAAAAGACTAATAGTATTGAAAACAGCTATTGCAAATGTCTGGATTAGACGTGACCCCGACGCGTGCCAACAATAGGTCTCGAAAGACCTACTTAAAAGCTCTTGTACTGTTTTGCAGTGCAAAAGTAATAGCCTCACGTAAAATATTACCCGTAGTAGTATTTTATATCGTCGGTAAGTCTTATCTTAATAAATTTTCAATTTTCTGTTAATCGAATTGGTTCAGATGTTCATCGTTCGAACGAAGTCCAGCTACTGGCCGCAAGTTGGCAGCACGTTGAATAAAATTTCAATATAAAATCAAAACGTCATAACTTGCAATAAAGGTATTGAACTTACAACAATATAGCGACTAGGTAAAGCTTAAATTATACTAGCAATCCAGAATTTGTTACATTTTTTAAAATTAGAACTTGACCAATCGTTATGAAGATTTCGTAGTGTTTGTCATTTGTTTTTGTGCGTTTTGGCGACAGCGATTCCGATTGTTTTATTTTTCTTCATCGAAAAGTGTCGAGTCAAATTTCAAATTATTAAAATTTCGCACATAAACATAGAGGTGCAAGCCCAGTTTGAACACACAAATCTTTATTTGAGAGACTTGTAAGTCAAACCATTAAGCTTCCACGGAATCATGTAAACATAATAAAGTAGCCTCACAAAAGATCCCACAATCATCAGAAACATAACACTTCCCAATCCATTGACTAACTAATTAACCGTAATCCATACTGAGCCGTCTAATCTAGCCTTTGGACAATCACTGGCTAAGCCTTGGTCGCCTATATCATGACCTATCCACGTGTAGTTCAGACTCAAGCTATTGTGTTAGAACGTCGATACAGGATCCAATTTCGAAGATAGATTGAATTGTGTAACAGTGCATTGTTGATTATCTGGCTGATTTTGTGGTGTAGTGGTTAGTGATCGATTTCCGGCGATTTGAGATAAGTTTCTAAATAATATTATTATTGTAATATTCATTTTATTTCTACTATCTAGTAGAAAAACTTCACAAGTCATAAGATGTCGCTTACGACGTTAAAAGGTCGAAAAAACTTAATACAAAGGTCCATAATTAATAATAATACAGAAATTCGAAAGATCTGCTGAGTCGACCAAAATATGTAGCCGACAGTATCAATGGGCTTCGTGTGCTAATGAATAATAATGAGTAAGACCAAAGGAAGTGTATTTTATTAAAACCAACAAAGTAAAGGTACAAACGAAACGCAGAGAAAACAATGCCAAAAAAAGAGACGCCAAAAATAAGTACATTTAATCACAGATCACACTTTTAAACCTAACTTAACCTAACCTAATCGTGTCTTTGCGATAAACATTCGACATATCCTGAAAGAACAACTGTTTCGTTATAATTCGGTTTTCGGTGTAATGAAAATTCGAACAAACGTTGTTTCGGACAAAAAAATTTTCGAGTTTGTGATAGGTTACCCATAAAAGTCGTTAAAAACGAAAAACGAAGATCTGCAACAAGCACACAGAAAAGTTCGTAAGGTATACACTAGTTCGTCCCGTGGCTTAAAAATTACAAGTACATTTAAAATTAGAATTTCAATCTAAAACTAAACTGCTAAAGTTCGTCCTGGGAAGTACTGCCACCTTACCTATTTCTGTCGTCAAGCAGTAATGTAAGGGGTAAGGGTGCTGGTGAAATTACAGGCACATGGGACTTGTCAACTTATGTCTTGGTTCCGTACCAAAGCTGTTGTTGTTTATGAGGTTAGTAATATAGTCTTGCGAGGTTGATAGCATGTTACAAATAACCCTGTATATAATAAGCTTAATGCATACCGTAACCCGTACTCAGCAGTAAGATATTCGTGGGATTGAATGAATTTATTTAAATTTGTTAAATAGATAATGTTACAAGAAGAGAAAAGTGTATGAGCAAAAAATATCTCACAAATCCATTAAAAAATAACGGAGGTACAAGGAAACTTTGTACCAGGGCGTATGAAGTTGCTAAGATATTCAACAGCCTTCAGAGCAAACGAACGCTGTCACTGTGGAATTATACATGAGCGGAACTCGGAGCCAGTGGAAACATCGGCAAACAAAATTGCAAGTTGAATTCGAATGAGAACATACGACACAGGGAACTTTTTAAAATTGTCGGTTTACTTTGAAAAAATCTAATTGTGTTAATTATCTGTGAAAAGACATTTGCTTTCTGTATGTATGACGAATAATGCTCAGAGAAGCTTTTCGAGCCCAATCCAACATCCTTCCTGGAACCTGCAAGATGTGAAATGTGCTCCGCCCTGAAATCTTCTTTCCCTTGCACGATGACATGGTATTCTTCAAAAAGAGAGTAAACCAGGCTTAAAAAGCCGCATATTCGTAGGCAACTCATCTGATGTTGCAAATGTTCCTGGTCATCTACTCGTGGCTACTTTAGAAGATATAAAAAACGGTATTTCAAGTGAAAATATTTTCTATTTTCACTTCATACTCGAACTTGAACAGGTCTGTGTTTTAATATAAAATGGAACAAAAGGCTAAGCAAATAAATGTATTAAAGTACTTCTTAATAAAACTGACAATCCGTAAATGAATAGACAAGCGTAGGAACAAGATAAAGGGAACTCCACGGCTCCCTTGAGGTATGAATGAAAAAATTTACAATTCAAATGTCCGACATTTTCGTTCGCCTTATCAATTACAAGTACCAGGAACGCAACAATAAGAGAAGATAGCGCTTCCTCGGAATTTGCATCTCTATACAATCGCAATTAGAGCCAGCTATTTAGCCAAGGTTCTATGTAGAGCGCGGTGTAGCTAAATGATGGAACCGTGTCGCAGGGTGGGGCTCCATAATGTGATTATAGGACATTTGCATCAATGTTATGTGCGCCTGGTGGCTAAGTAACCGTTACTTTCAATATAGGTGGTGAATAAATTTTCTGTACGTTCATTTGGCCGGCTCGTAATTGGTTTATTGCTTCGAGAAACATTGTATGGGAGCTAATCTTCTGTAATGACATTTGTCTCTAAAAAAAACTCAAAGTTATCGGACCTTTTGAATCATTGATTTGCCGTTAGCTGCAATTTTCTTTGATCATCGCATAATAGTGTGTCCTTTATGTAGGAGAAATAATCTTTCTCGGGTTGAAGAAAACGAATCCATCCATTGCTAACGTATCTAGATTAAACGATATCATTTTTGTTGCTGAACTCGCTAAGTAGTGGTAGTAGAACTCCTTGTGAAAGAATTCATCCAAAGAGGGTGGGTATGGGTTCCAGTTTTGAACGGGATGGCAGTGCCCCTCAGATCAATACAACTGTTATGGACAGGCGTCCCACCACTTAATATAATAAAAAATGACATACAGTTGCACTGAAAACAATTTGACTTATCAAGTGGAACTTGATACATCAAGTATTATAACGGCGGAGATAGTAAAAATCCGCGTATGTAGTATTGCTAAACTTTCAATTTTGCACAGTAAACATTAATTTATGTTGTCTACGGACTGATAACAATAGATCCCTGTAAATATCGCCAATTTGGTTGTCACGACATTTACGCGGATTTGATTAATTGGTCTCTAAATTATGGAAAAGGATACACATAATCCAATGCTAGTTACACGTAATTGTACTATCCCTAACGATATATATACTTTTGTGATGCTGTTATAACAAGTATCAGAAAAAAAGTATGTTAATAGAGTTCGTTTTAAAAGCCCTACAACTTGCTTCGTTGCCAGCAAAATGTCAATGTTATGATAATATAATAACAAACTCACCTGAGTATTTGGGATGAAGGAAACCTATAAAACAACCCATGAATTTCAATTTGTGGATGTAACAAATTAACTTCATTGGTCCATTTTCCAACAAAAGTGGTCACAAACATTCAATCCTCTTCGCGGCAACAAACAACGTCTTATAAACCTCTCAAACGCTTTAAAACTCCTAAAACAAGCCCAAAACTGTAAAACAAATTCGCGATTCTCCGTCCCGCCGGCCCCTAAGGGTTTAACACCCCTGAAACTCCGAAATTGTCCATCAAGAATCACTGTCAAGCGGTCCCGAGTTTACGACCGCTGCAAACAGCTTGTGAACGACACTTCGGGTTAATACCCCTGGATTTTTGTTAGATCATGCTTGATAACATCTGTTTGATGCTTTTTTGGGAACTTCAGGATTTTTGGGCATAAATTTTTGGGTTTTTACGTTTTGTAAGAAGTACAGTGTCTCAATAATTGTCGACGTTCAGACGAAAACATTCACAACTGCTTGCTGGCAAGCAATTCTGGGAAGTAGATTTCTTTTAATTTTTGCCTCATATCTAATGTTGTCATGAGTATTTTACATTTTTAATTGTGTTGTTTTTGCTTCGTTGTCAGTATATTTATTAACTCTTAACTATTACGGGCTATTGCAGAATATCAGCGAGGGCAATGTTCTCCTCAACAGTCCTCTGTAGCTGAGTAATAGGCCGTTGTTTTACTGCTTTACAATAGTTTTATCTCTCGATCTTGAAAAACTGGAACCTAAGCTGGGCACTTGTCAGCTTAATTACCTATCAGGTCCAATTCTTTTCTTTCTACTTTCCGTATATTAACTAAATATTGAGAAGAAAAAATTTACTTCACTATTATATACAACATGTTGAATCTCACACCAAACAACGTAATAATAATAGAAATAAAAACCAAAGATCTCCACAACACAATGTCTCTATCTAAACGCGAATCTCAGTTTCCATTTAAACCCCATCAATGGGCGCCATTGGAATCCATTCCCATCTCAATCTCGGGCCCCGATGGAAAAATCTCCATAAAAGAAACACCATACCAGGTTAACAGCACCTCTGGCGAACGTTTCGCTAAGACATCATACGGATCCCTTCAAAATGTATGCAAACAAACGTTACATGAACATTTTTGGAGCGGAACCACAGCGTCTTGGCTGCTTAATCCAATGGACGTAGCAACAGCAGTAAGGCATCAAGAGAATCTGACAGACAGGCTTAATTGTTTGTTTGTGCGTGACATACACATACCGCGATAATGAAGTCTCTAAGCCGCATTAGGGCAGAATGGATGGTATATCACCTCGTAGCAAACATTATACTTATTGACACGGTGCAGATTCGACAGACCTCTACATATTTTCAAACTTTTATGTTACAAATTAGTGATAAACGTCTTGAGGAAATCTTACTTTTTTTAATGTAAGAAAAGTCTACGTTTTTCCACCTGGTAAGTAAAATTGTGGCTGAAGATGTCGATGATACATTCCCTGTGACCTAGAAAAGACCAGGTCGTCTTTTGAAAAATACAGAACACGGCAAAGAACTTTACCGCTGTGTGCGCATAATGAACACAGAAGCCAAAGGCTTGGTGCGTATTTATTGGGACATCTGTAATATAGCTGCAAAATCCGTGAGGGATTGACCCTTCTGGTTGACCGGTTATATTAGATAATGATTCTACACGTCGAAAGTACAGTGGTCCTTTTAAAACTTTCTACTGATAGACATTATCGAATTGTTCAAGAGTCGTCGTGATTATATAGATACTGTCAATTTATATAAAATAGTAAATAATAAATTTCATTTTAGAGTACCTCGTCAAATGGAAAGATCTTGTAGTAGGAATACACTTTTCTCAATTAAGAAGTTTCGAAAATGTTTCGTTGATTACAGCTTTATTAGGCGATAATGTCAGACACAATAGTCAGTTTGTGGATGTTTTCTGTAATTCGTTGTTAAAATTTAAAACTAATATTAATGCCTTACTGTTCTCGTACTACATAGTTTTTAATAGTCTTCTTGCTATCCTAGCTCTGTTGTAAGCAGCTGAGACGGCTTGGTGACTACAAGGTTTGCACTGTATTTCTCGACATAATTGACGTTATTTTACCAAATATGATTGCTTATTACACTTCAACATATCCGTTGGCAAGGAATTAAACCAGCCCCCTGCCAACACTAGCCTACGTAGAAGCTACGGACTCCATTTTACTGTATTATAAATTAAGGTCTACTTAATATGATATTTTTGTTAATATAACAAATGTTTTATCCCGACTGCGTGTGAATAAATACAATAAAACTCATTTTGGCCATTTGGATGTACAGCCTTACACGTATATTCAAGAATTATTGGGTACCTGATGTTAAAACTGGTTTTTGAGATGACAAACATTGCGTTATATTCCCAAAGTTTCCTCCGTATGTTTTCTAACATCTCCTGTGAGGTGCCCCGTGATAAAACAACCATTTCCCTCCGTAATCGTCGTCTGAATTTTTAGATGCGTATCTCCCTTACTCAACCTATTGAGGTGTTCCTGCGCTTGAGTTTTATGGCGCTAAAGTTGTTTTACGGTTTGTAACATGTTTATGTTATGTCTCTGGCTGGAATTGTCCCATTTCTTGGTTTTTGAGACGGATTGTAATCTGTGAATGTATTTTAGGTTATAGTAAGTAGGTTAATAATGCCGATTTGTAAAGGCGATATAATTGCTTTTGTGGTTTTTTAGGTTATGAACCCAATCATGATCTAAGGATAATTTGGATTGCATTCCATTGGTTAGTTACTTTATTTGTGACAATAAAAGCTTGACAACTGTTTTATAAAAGGCAGAATATAATGGATTTGAGCGATCTTTTGCAATACCTGCTGTATAGCTAGGTGTCAGACTAAGAAATTTATTAAATTATAAACAAAAATACCCTACAACGTTGTTACATGGCCTTAAAACAAAAAAGCTCGCCAAAACATCTTTAGTTATCGCTACAATTTGTTCCCAACAATGACAACCATATGAATTCAGATAAACCCAATCACGATTCAAGGGTATCAGAGACATAAAACATTTAACCAAACATTAAAAGCCAAACAAACACCAATATTCCCATTCAGAAGCCTCTAATCTCGTCCTTCCATAACACGATGCAAACTGCCTTAATTACAACCATCCCTAGCCAGAATAATTACACCAAAAACAAGGCATATTAAACTGAGAAAAACAATTACTGCTTACTACCGGTTATAGCCGGTTACTGCCTAATAACAATTCACCTTTTGCCCATAAACGAGAGCTAAGCCTCAAACCCCTGTACACTCGTCAAAATAATTCATTTTAATTTTCTTTACGGGCTAGTAAAGCTTTATTTTACGAGGGTACTACCCAGATAACTCGGGGACTCCCTTAAAGGCTGTTATTTCACCTCCCCTTTACTGCTTACGAGCCCCCCCACTATGATATTGTGGGTTCAATTTGACACATTTTCTTTCGTGGAGATAAAGGATTTTTGTTCATTCTTTTTCATCCAAAATAAGCTTATTCTTGAATATTTTGTTGTTTTTAATGGCAACTCAACTAAATATTCCCATTAGTTGAGTTTTAAAGCCCTCCGCCACCTGCGAGTAGACGTGTAAAATGATAATTATACATCCTAGCGACAAGGAAGCGACAGCGAAAGATATCATAGTATCTGCCATGCAGATCTCAGAAATTCTTTGGCGCGAAAATTCCTTCGCAATTTTTTCTTGTAAATATAAATTATAATTAAAACAGGCCTTTTGTGTAAATAAATTATGATGAGTTTCTTCTTTGTTATGTTAATTATTTTTTCTTTGTTTTCAGGTAAGTGGCTTTCTCTGTTATTTCGAGATGCGAATTAATAAGGTTTGTATAATTCAAGGTAAAGTTTTTCACCAACACACTTGCAATTTCTTTATTGCAAACACAAGAAATTAATGAAATTACCACTCAAGCGAAGACTAAAAGGATTGTGATCAATTACAATTACCTAACTTTTTACTACTTCTCCTTTTCTTAAATAATATCTTATTTTTTCCATTCCTGTTCAACTCTTACGGATTTTCTGTTATCTCCGGCCGGACCCGTTATCCGGATTGTAAAGGTCTCTTTAATACCGTATTAAAGTGCCTCCGTCACACCTCCTAGCACCTTATAATGCCCTGGTACTTACGTAACTTTAACACTTTGGTTAAAAATATCTTTTAAGCTATAAAATTGGTTGTATTAAGTTCATTTTTTGTTTCGTGTCTTTCGTACGTACAAAACACGAATCTGAAAATTCATTTTCATTGGATAATAAATTCCACAATGAAGACGAAATTGTAATATTTCTTTTTATATTAACTATTATAGTTTATATTAATTAACCTTTCTAGCTTTTGACATTGTGTTTTAAATTGTAATATTTTAACAAATAACTTATTTTACATTCATTCCTACAATATTATAAAACCTAAAAACTTGGCACTTTATATATACTCTGTGCAAAAACTATTTTCCATCGCTATGTACAATACGTAGCCTATAAAACGTATCCAAGCAATAAAACAGTACCACACTATTTTGAATTCTGAACAAAAAGCCCCAAAAAAGCACGTGACCCAGAGGAAAGCGAGTAGCGACCCCTTCTTTCCGCGCGGGCGACGCGTCATCATTTTTCACGCGCCTCCATTTATTTTATCTGTGGCCCCACACGCCTGTCCCGCCAGACGATAGCGCTGTTTCGAATTTCGAACATCAGCTGCTGAGAACGCGAGATTTATGAACGCGCCCATTCAGCCAGAAGGTTTACTCCGGTTTTGAAAGCGAACGGTTTTAAGTTCCAAATTTACAGTCGAGGAAAATCAAAACTATGAAAACGCCGCCATGTTGCGAAATTCTAAAGAACTACTTTACGAACTCATGTTCCATTTCTGCTATCTAAATAGAGATTGATTTAAAAGCGTCAAATGTAGTTCTTTTTAAGCATCTGACGTAGCTAAAGAGTTACTTTGTTTAAACGTAAGCCCTTTACTTTGTACACATACATCAAACGGTTCTACCACAACATAAAACAAAAAAAGACATATTTACCCTCAATTAAACTAGTCAATACGTAATTATATACTCTAATAACTTTGCCCTTTCCAAGTTGACATTTTGCAGTTCATTTATTAACATTTCTACGTATATGGTTCGAACAGGTTAAATGGTTCATTGGTTAGCATAAGCTTGTTTTTTTTTTAAAGACCGCCTTTGTGGATTTACTTTTTCATATAGCTGACGGATAGGTTTGTTCTATAGGCCAATTCACATTTTATGAAAAAAAGAATTACTGTTTGAATATCTGGTTTTTTAAACTATACATACAAGTCCTTCAATCGAAATATTAAAGATAGTAAGTTATTTTTAAATTGATATAAAGCAAAACAACCCCTTCTAACTAATTACAATCTAACTTTTTTAGAAGACTAATACACAATTTAAATTAAAGATGATTTTCTAAAATAAATGTAAGTTATATATAGAAATTGTCCATCGACAAATAAATATGTTTTAACATTAGTTAAGGGGAAGACATTTTGTTCACGTGTTCATAGTGTTATCAACACTGGCGGTAATATTTATTTTATTCTCTATCATTTAACTACACTAACTCAAAAGGCTTAGGTCTTTGTAGTCTGTAACTACTACGCACTATATTTGTATTGTGTAGTAGCTACATAGCCTCTAACATATAAAGTATACATAATTAGTTTTTCTTTAGTATTTACGATGAATTTATAAGCAGCAATGAAATAAAGTAACACGTGTTACCATTGAAATTTTTGTTTTTAGTAATAAATTTACCAAAACAGAGATGTAATTAGCAGAAACGGTGGGTTAAACAGTAACAGAGTCAAAAGTTTCATAGATAATTAATTATGTATACGATATTTAAGGAAGCCATTATTGAAGCCTCAATTGTAGTAGATTATCAGAATTTTTTTAAATGCACTTTGTAATGTTACTACTAAGTTTGTTTGGTTTTAATTTGATTTGTGGGTATTGTCATTTTCTTTTTTTTGCCAAAAGCAAAATTATTTCATTTAAACAATTTATATGCATGTAGTGATCTATAGACGACGTAGTTGATTCTACAGTAAGCTGTAATTCTAACTATTAATATAAAATGAAAGAACATTAGAGCTCCTTGTGAAAGAGTTCACAAGGGACTTACCAAAACCAAGTTATGTCTCAAGGTAACGTAATGGCAATGCCCCTTAGATCTTTGTCATTTAAAGCTCCGAGTGACACTGCAACTGTTATGAACAGGCATGTCACTCACTACCAGACGCACGAATTCTTCGTCCCGTCGCTTGATATCATAAAAAAATAATGTTACTCAAATTTCAAACATAGGTTAAACGGCAACATTATCCCTAGTTTCACAGATAATTAGTAGAAAGAGTGGGGACTCGCTCTGGACCTTTTGGAGGGAAAAGTGTCGTTTTTATTTTGACTTTCAATTATTTTGTGAAATCTAGTTTAAAGTGGAATAGGATAGTGCTATTGTTCCTTAATCGAAGATTAAAACGCGAAATATACGAATTATATGAATCTCGAACTAAAATACCCATATCGGCCCGTTTTAAGGAATCCCGAGTCAATCCAAGCACGCCGCCTCAATTTGCCTATCCCCTTTGTGGCGGCCATATTTACAGAAACATAATTAAACTTCATGTCCAAAAAAGAATAATGTACCAAGACTTGGCTGTATGGTGTAAAACCTTTGCCTTTTCCTTTATGGAAAGAAGAAAAAAAAAAGTAGAAAGAGTGGCTTTAATGGCAACACTGGTCCGAAAAGACTAAATATCAATATGTCGTCTTAACACTTGTCGACAAATGCAATAATCTAGTATATCGCATAAGTGATAAGTTATTATTGGCCTTATTGAAATAAAATTCAATTTTTGTATATTAAATCGTAGTTTATAGCTTCCATTTCAAAATTAGAACGTCCCCTTCTCTAAAAGAGTGTATTTCGCAAAGAGTAATGAAGTATTCCACAGTTTGAAGTAAGCGCGCCGGAATTGCCACACGGCATCAGCAAAAAGGTCGCAAATTCGACGATTCTGGCTTTTCTAGGGTTGACACGTATCTATTTTTATTTTTATCTTTCTTTTATTAATGTTATAGCTGTGAAAGTAGTATGTGGAGTGTCAAGTAATTTTTGAAGATCAAACAAATAATAAGAGAAATTTATCATTACATACAGCAGTAACTATAATAGCAGCTACTCTATAAGATTTCATATAATTTTAATAATTCAGATATTAAGACTTTATTTATAGTGTTCATCAGTTTACGATTACAATTGCCATTAGATACTTTTCTATAATATTAAAATGGTACTTACGAATTAACATTATTTTAAAACGTGGCACCCCTATTCACATCTCCACATTTCCCTATCTCATTTTCCATTTGACAAACATCATTACGTCTTCCTGCGGCGCCCCCTGGCGGCAATTTTCGGAAGCTTTCGGGCGCGGTCGGGCGAGTTCGCCCGTTTCCGCTCGCGCTTATTTGTGACGATGACAATTTACTATCTATATTGTTCAATTTTCGAAGCGAGATCTGTAGGGTCAACGGCCAGTGTTCAGTATTTAAATTTCAACTGTTCTAATGTCGTTGTTAGAAACATTTTGTTTCCTTGAAAATTCCAACTAAACAATGCAAATAAAGGATACCCAAATAGATAAGTCTGTTGGTAGGCTCTTGTAGCCAGCCGTGACAATGGACTCTGTAAAAGGCCCGAAACGGTAGTTTGTTTAAAAAACAAATGTACGTGATTTTGATCTGAAATCATAGTTTCTATATGTTAATTTTATAGGATTTTTTTATCATACCTACCGAGAGACGGGACGAACAAGTCGTGCTGGTGGTAAGCGTTCACACCTGCCCATAACAGTAGCAGTGCCACTCAGAGCTTTAAAAGACAAGGATCTAAGGGCCACTGCCATCACGCCCGTCACCTTGAGATATAAGTTGACAAGTCCCATGTGCCTGTAATTTCGCCAGCACCCTTTAAAACCAAAACGTAATAATGCTTACATTCAGTCATATTATTGAGGTAATTAAACAACGATGTCTTGAATCCTACATAATTATTGCAATTACTAACTTCATTTGCTGCATTGCATTTTGCATTTGCAATTACAAGCTTATTGTAGACATTCCAAAGCATTACAACTACACTATCTTCGGCAACAACCTAAAAACTCGATATGAAAGAAAGAAACATCAAAAATATTTATTGCGTTTATGAATATATTTTTTTCCTTATATATACATGTACATACCATAACGCCTGTCTCCCACTGGGATAGAAAGAGGCTGTATACATCCACCCGCTACGTTTCTGACATACTTGTTTCGTTTCCTACACTCACATCAATCTTTTCATGTACGCCTGATTATTTGTAACACTTTCGATGTAGCCTTTTAAATAATGAAACTTAAATAAAGAAATTGATACAAAAGATCATATTTAAAAAGTCAATAATAATAAGTTGTCGTTTCGTCGGTCAATTCAATGAGTCTGAATGAACAAGATTTTAGTAGCTGTAGATCTCCTTGTGGAAGAATTTGTCTAGGGAAGTACTGCCACCTTACCTAATGCTGCCGCCAAGCAGCAATCTGAACCGACTCAAAACCGACGTTTCGAGCCCTTTACAGGTCCCATGGTCACGGTTGACAGCAAGAATGACCTAACTCAGCATTATGTTTAGTTTAGTACAACTAAGACATTGATGATTCTGCCAGGTCCTAAGGAGAGCTGGTAAAAAAGAAGTAATTCAAAATAGAGAATCAATACAGTGTCAGAATATAAGTATACAGGATGAAATCGTTAAATGTGCTCCCCATAAATAAAACAAATACCTATCACAATCCTTTAAATTGGTATTGAAATTGTGTTATTTACTGAGTAAAACGATATCAACAACTTTTTAAAAATGAAACTAGAAATATCCAAAATTTTAACATTAAACGCTCTCGGATATTTAATATGACACTCGAAGAGAGGTTTCAAACAACTGCTTTGAACAAAAAAAATTGTACTTACTTAAAAATAATCATGACTTTGCTTTTATTCAATTAAAAGATTGTTTTATTACTCTTAAAGTAGGTCAACTAAAGCCTCTCTGCGAATTTCATATTAAATGTATGAGAGCGTTTTACGCCAAAATATTTCTTGTTTTATTTTTAATAAGTTATTGATGTAGTTTCACCCATTAGGTAACGTACTTTCGATATCAGTTTAAAGGTTTTTGATATCTGACACCTTAACGATTACAGCCTGTATAGTTATAATATTAATTGTATAAGTAATAGGCAAGTATGTAAGGTATGAAAGTGGAAAAGGTAAGTATTCAAAATATTCCAAAAAAAAACTTACTTTATGTTAAGTATATTGTACTAACTGGTAATTATTAAACAGTAATACATGCGACAGAGTGCTATCTGCACATCGTCGTAACGACACAGCGAAGGGGAATGATTAATGGGGGGAGAGGCAATCGGGAAAGAGAAACATCTTAAACGTTAATCCTGTGCTTTAAATGAGATATTTTTGTATTAAAATGACTTTAAAAAATGGCTGCGACCGTTTTGATAAAATTTCTGACAAAATGAAAACTGAAAATCTTTGAAACGAAACAAATAAATGATTTAATGAAAATTCAATTACTGTCATTTTTAATATTTTATCGTCTATGCCGCTTTAAATAACATTTGGCTTCAAATTCAAAGCCCGCCAAACTGCTGAGCAGTTTATTGGCGGAGACACACTCTCATGTTTAGCAACATAGAATAGAATAGAAACCATTTATTGCAACACCTTAATATAAAAAAGGAACAAAAAACAGCTAATATAAATACACAGAAATAACACCAAAATAAAAAAAACAGCATAACAACATTTAAACAATAAGTTACATAATGCTATAGTGACAAGTGTGTGACTTTGGTATATGCTAAAGGATACCCTTCAGCTAAAGTCACAACCAAGACTAGGCTGTGACGCGAAGTGAAAATAAAATAAACCACTTATATACTCATGTGTAAATATTGTGTTATTGCAATGTGTACTCTTATATCCAATAAACACTTACACACACCTATCGTACATATCGTACAAATACACAAATCAAAAGCGTCTAGGTATCAAACAGGTTTTATTACTAAAAATCAGGTTTGAACAAATTAAAAATGAAATTTTTAATCGATTCAAACGCGATACAGACGAGCTTCGAACGCGCTTCTCGCGCGCGTCTCTATCGCGTTTGGATCAATACAAACGCAACAGCTTTTAGAGCCTTGATTTCGTGAAACGCGAGTCGTCGGCGTATATAAAATACGCTGCGTGTATAAGCTCTAGGAACTCGATTAGGCAAAATTCGTTTTATAAATACGAAAAACTTAGCTCGCTGTTTCTGCTTAGACGAAGTCAATTTCGTTGTACGAATCTCAACCTTTGTTTATGCTAACTCAAACAACATTCAAAACATACTCAAAATTTTGTATGTATTTCACTCAGACGAAACATAAAATCAACTCAATCAGAAACTCAAAATTTACGAACCGCCACGACAGTTTCTATATTGTTTTAATGCTTTCGAAATAACTCCATTTGAACCTACGGACACGAGAATTTACTGCAAATACGACGGTTAAAAAGACTGTTATAAATCATTCTAAAATTACTAAGCGTCTAGCGCCACCAAAAACGGACATTAAAAAAAACAAAATGCGTACATGGAATGGAGCGAGAACACGTCATTCGAAAACACATTCGAAATTTAAACATCTTACGCTTGACGTTTACGCGTCTAAATTTAATAGCCTATACTATTACAAAGGAATCATTGTTTTCACAAACGCCTTGATTTATCGGTATTAAAAAATCAGTTAAAATATTTTTTTTTATTTTGGCTGCATTTTTTTCCGACCGTTCGGGCGTCAGTTGTGAAAATATTTATTAACTACCGCGCACAATGATCTATAGAGATTCGATCCTTTGATTTTTTTTATGTGTCGAAACATTTAACTGCTATTAATGTATCTTTTTGTTTTTTCTCTTTTTTTATAATAACAAATAACGGGAAGAACCAGTCGTGTGCCTGGTGGTAAGCTACATGCCTGTCCATAACAGTTGCAGTGCCACTCAAAGCTTTGAATATCAAACATCTGAAGGGCGCTGCTACTGCTCCTGTCACCCTGAGACATAAGTTGACAAGTCCCATGTGTCTGTAATTTCACCATTACCAATACCTTCCAAAACCGGGACGCAGTAATGCTGACATTACTGCTTGGTGGCAGAAATAGGTAAGGTGGCAGGACTTCCCTGGACGAACACTTTCACAAGGAACTCTGCTACTTTTGTCCATGTTTTGTCTCCGAAGACTTTTGTTTTAACTTGGTTGACGAAAATAAATGATGGGCTTTTGAAGTTACAAGTACAGCTTTTACAAATATTATTTTTATTTTAAGTATATTATGAAGAAATAACGAAGAAAGAAATAGTGATGAAGAAAGTTAGAACTATATTCCTTATTTTAAACCAAATTACCAAAGACTTTTATCCTAAAAATTCCTAAAAATAGAAGATAATGTGATTTAACTGGCAGTGAAAACATAAATATTGACTCCCACCGCTTACGACTATTTAAAAAACCCAAATAAGTTAAGAGAAAGTGAGTAGTATTAGAACCACAATGGAAAATATTACAGAGGATCCCGATAATTAAACGAAGACCTGGCTCAAAGGACTTGTATCCAGGCCAAAACTCTTAGTAAAAAAAACTTTGGTGACAACATAGACATCCTTTTTTAGAACTATGGACCAATTCTCCAACGGTTAGTTGTCAATAAAACTTAAATTACAAAGATCGCGAAAGAAGTTGAGATCTCGGCATTAACTGGTAAAAGAACTGATGACCATTCAGCAGAGCGGATATTCATCAAACGTAGTAATGAACCATCCCAATTAAACCTGTCTTAAAAACCTCCTTGAGATCATTTACTCCATTAGGGATTCACTGACAGATACATAGACAGACTCCCCTTTTCTTGAATCGTGGGTCAAAAATAAAATAATTAATATCTACTAGACAACCTATCGGCAAATATTTAAAATTATTGCCCTAAATAACTGGATGCTGTTAAGCAATAACGTGTCAACTAATACGATCGTAGATTTGCGAAAATGGCACGTGTAGATTTTTTCGTTGTTTTTGATATTTTGTTCTAAAGTTTACTTAGAAAATGAAAACTTTTATTGTCAAGGAATTACAGTAATAAATTACAACAATTCAACATTCCTGAGGTGACAACATTGAAAGTTTTCATTTTACAAGTATAATTTTAGAACAAACTATCAAAAACGACGAAAAATCTTTTCATGCAATTTTCTCAAAACTATGATTTTTCTTTTTTCGTGCACCTAGTGGTGAGCAACCCGCCTGTCCATAACAGTTGCAGTGCCACTCAGAGCTTTAAATCACAAAGATGTGACGGGCTGGACCACTGCACCCGATACCCTGAGACATAAATTCAAAAGTCAAAGTGAAAGAGAGCACTTTTCGGTAACCGATTTCAATAAAACATGGCAAATAGATGGAATTCCACGAACTTTGAGTCCGGTTTTTTATTATAAAAAAGTTTTAAGTGATAATAATAATCATAACGTACACGCTCAACATAGCCCCGCACTAGGAAAACCCTGTGTCGCGGGTGCCATGGACACACACATAGACAACAACAAATTACACCCAAACTCATGAAAGAAATAAATGTTGGCCTTATAAATATTTCTTCCGGCCCGGGAAGCGAACCTGGGACCTCTGCGTGGCAGTCCGGCATGGTAACCGTCCGGCCATGGATGCAGTTAAATTAAAAATAGTAATTGTTACCTCTTAAAGTAGGGAAAGTCAAGCCTTTCGACGAACTTGGTACTTGGTACTTGGTGTAACGGCCCGGTGTCCGCAACTCGACGTCAAGGCGCCTGTTTTGCATGTGGGCCCTTCGCCGAATGTCATATGAATTGTATGAAGACGTTTAACGTTACTTTTTTGAATATTTATAGTTTTATTTTTAAAAGTTGTTGATCTCCTTCTATTCATTAGGTAACGTACTTTAACGTATTGTATATATAAGAAATATCAATCGCCAATAATCGCCTGCGCACACTTAACGATTACACCGTGTATATATTATGCCATTTGTAAAGATTAAAAAAAAATCTTTTTTGTACCAACCTACATATAAAGTTACATGTAGTGTTGGTGCCATAGATACCAAGTATCTACACCGAATCTATCGAGATGGTACTCTAGTATCGCGACCGATTCTAGCTATGGAGAACAATGCGTTGTCGCAATTTGCAAACTGTGCGAGGCTGCCCTTATAAGAGTTGATACACGCGGTGCTACAAGATCTGGCTGTGCATAGATTTTGCTTTGACCATTTGAATTAATCCAGAATGGTTTTATAAATATGTTCATAACTTTGAGTTACCATTTTTTAATATAATTGTTATTTTTACTATTAGACATAGGCCTAGGGATAAACCTACCTCTTACAAAGACATTGTGGTCATTGTGGACATTATCATTTAAAAGAAATTAATAATTATTACAACAAACTAGTGGAGTAATTTCACAACAAGAATTGAATATCACGGTAGTCAAACTTCGTGCGTGACATTCAATAAAACTTAAAAATCATGAAGTTACCGACTTATGTCGTTCGTAGAATCTTTATCCTGTTCGTCTTAAACGAGGTTAAAACTAGCGCGGTACTTCTCTCTATATACAACTTCTCTACTTCTCTGGTTTTTGTCCATACGGAAAATCAAGCAACTGTCCATAAAAACGACATAACCATTCATAGAAGTGCCTATATCAATTCATTTGCCCTATAAAAGAAATTCCACCGCGTCGCCGAAGATCCTCACTTTATGACGTATTAGTGGAGATGTCAAACTTTACGAGCAATAAAATGACATATAGTGCCACAAACTTATATTTGCAGTTACTTTTTACATGCCCAATGAAATTTTATAAAGGAATTGTTAGTTCTGGGTACAGAAAGTTGGAATTTCAAGTTTGTCGAAGTCATATCAGATGACGATCATCTTACTCAAGCTTTCTAGAAAAGCAAAACACTTCCGATATTACTCGAATATATTTTCTACTCATTATCTGAGACTTCGTTGTGCAGATGTACTCTCAACTTTTTTCTTGACACATTTTAAAGTAATAAATAAACCAATAAACCAACTAAACTAAATAAACCAACCAAAACCACTGCAATATGTGGAATGATCTTCTTTCTGAAGTAGGTATTTCCTTCGCGCTATGATATTGGGTTCTTCAAAAAGCGTGTTTACAGGACTCTTAAAGGCTGGCAACGCATAGACAGCTCATCTGATGTTGCAAATGTCCATGGGCGACGACGATCACCTCCTATCAAGTGCCTCGTCTGCTCGTTTACCTCCTTCTTTACATAAAAAGAAAAAAAACTTTCTGAACGAACTCTTTACCACTGCAATTTCTCTGATGTTGGTGAGACCTAGAGTGTCATTACGAGACCAAAAGTTAATGTGGTGATTAATATTTCTGCTCCCAAAACCAATCAAAGCGGAATAAACCGGAAAAAACACAGAAATTCCTAAACAGTCCATGTCGCCGTCACTTGTTGATTTTAAGAGCAACCAACCCCTGGAATGTTGGCGAATAAAATCCAAAGTACCAGGCACCCATGAACTATGAGGTAATAGCTCATTTCATGTCGCCCCGTTTGTGAAAGCCGTAACTTTGGCATAAAAGACTGAAGAAGATATTGTTGTCTTTATTATTTTGATGATTTTAATTTTACTATATTGAAATATTTTAGAGATTGTTGTTTAGTTTAAACAGTTTAAATATGGAATATCCTCACAAGACGTTACTTCGGTTATGCCGCTAGATGGCGTTGATTATTTTTGAGTTATTTCATAAAGAACGATGTTATAATTTTTCCTTTGGCCTACATAATAAACACGAGAAATAAATAGTGTATAATATAATAAAAATTAGGCTTAACATAAAGAACTTCCTGCTAACCGCCTCTATACAAGAAAAAAAAACATACTTATAATTAAGATGCTGGGGTTAGAAATGATCATCACTCCCCATTACCCACTCATTTGAAGAGCCCTGTGCCCAGCAATGGAAGTAGAATATGCACCCCTCCACAAAGCGAAAGTTTAACAATAGTGCCTCTCAACATAAATTACCAGGCGCACATGAACCTAAGGTGGTTCGTCCCGCGCGGGACATTACGCGCGACGAGGCGGTCATTAGGCGAGATATTAGCTATTAACCGGCGACCCGGAGCACATAAGTTACCTAGCGGTGGTTCGCAAGAACGTTTGGTAATTACATGGAGGTGCATAAGGAACGATTCACTATTATACAAAACCACAAACTTATTCGTTATACGTTTTCTCTCCTGCCCAACTGATGTAACTGGGATTGGGCAATTTTTTCAAGGTAAGATTTTCTTAGAGACCGATAGATCTCGATTGAGAAGGTTAACTGTTCTAATCTCTGTAACATTATCTACTTTTGACTTTAATTTCTCATATTTGTGACGAATACCGTCATTTTGAAGAATTTTCACAACCTGAACACCTCAATACGCATTGAGGCAGAATGACGAACTATAGTCTAAACTCTATGCTTACGAAGACTCGTGATCTAAAGTGGGTCGTATACTGAGTTGAATATGATTCAAGGATGACGTCAATGCACTTTGACACCCTTAAATATTATGAGAAATATGTGAAAACGTTTTAGACTCGATTCGCGGTTGTTCTCTTACCAAGTACAAGGCATTCCAAAGCTCAAATCCAGATACCAGCTTTAGTCGATATTTTGAGGAAAACTTTCTCGTCTCATTCGCTCGATTGGACTTTTTGTGTAATTGTTGGACACATTTAGTGATTTATCAAAGTAAAATGTCTTTAAAATCATAGGTACCGTGATAGAAACTTGGAGCACAACGTAACGAAAGAAATAGACAGCCCTAATGTAATGAAATGAACAGTCTTCTAATTTCCGAATGCACCCGAATACAAATTTTCATATCTATTAATTATTATTATATTTTACATATACGAAGTAGCAGTAGAGCTCCATGTGAAAGAATTCGTCTAGGGAGGTACTGCGAGTTTACCTATTTCTGCTACCAAGCAGTAACGCTTACATTGAACTTGGTATCATAAAAAAAGATATTAAGAACAAACGGGCGTTAGCCCCAGTCCCAGGCGATTTTTTACAAATCATTAGATGACCTAAACATACCCATCATCACGGTCTTGCTATAAAACCTTAAGTACCTAAGACAGCTATCTTATAGCTCACGTTCATTGGTCCATCGTGCCTTGATGCAATTGGCCCCTCGAATCAAGCACTGATTGCAGGAATTATAGTGATTACGCACATTACCTGATTATTGCCTTACTTCGGATCGTGTGGGTCTTATTCGAGCTTTATTTTGTCTTATGTGAATTTATTATGTCTAATTTTAGTACGTAAAGGGCAGGCTATATGGTATATAATGTCTAATAGTTACTTATTCAGCGTAGCTGGAAACATTGTTATTTTAAAGTTCTTCAACAGTGTAATTGGCTGCAAAACAATAACTCAGTGGCCTTTTAAAAAAATAATTAAGTAAACATTCAAAATCAGAACCGGAATTGCGCCAATTAGAACAGATTGTCAAAACCGAAAAATTTGAATTCGGACCGCAACCACAAACAATTTGAGCGTTTAAAAATGGAACGACTTGACATTTGGCTGAAACACACGTACACTATTCGGCCAGTAATCGTTGCGGTCTGCACGAACACACAGATTATCGAATAGCAGCTGATCTTACGTACCTAGCACGATAAATGTTGTTAAACACTTCAAGTTTAAAAAAACCTATGTATTTTGGAACCTAAATCTTGGCTTAATTGATGACGTATGATGAAACTAATTAAGGCTAAAACACAGTTTTAGAAGCCACATGTTTTACCTTTTACTATGATAAATCAACAACTTCGGTGATCTTAATTTTAAGATACTCGTACAAAAACTGTGTCCTTCAGAATTTCAAAGTTGACTAACTATTTAGTTGTTAGGCTGTGCTCAGGGTCAGAATAGGCCAATTTGTGGCAGCGGCAACAACTTGAAAATGCGTGACACTAGCTGGCTCGTGATTGGCCAAATTGTTTCTGATTGCGCGCGCACTTCCCGGCCATTTTGTTGTAATTGAGTGTAATTTTACGCTATCCTTATTTTCTGCTTTTCAACAAAGATAGGAAGACCCCTTTCCACAAACATAAAGCCTTACTTCACAGTTCAACTAGCACTGGCAAGTTTGTATTGTTCTATTTAACAGCAAAAGTAATGAGAACTCTATAGGTTTGCTCTAACGTTATGAACACAGGCCTTTCTTATTTGGTTATGATATAAGAACAATGAAATTTATAACGACCATAATGACCAAGATCTTATTGTGCATTTATTCGTTTCAAAATAACAGATCTTCCTTAGGTGGTTTGTTTAGTATGGGAGAATGACCTTTACGAAACAAAAGTAAGTAATGGGGTAGGCAAATATTTTTTATTGTGGCAATACAAAAATAGACAATTTAGGTACTACTGGTGTGCGAAGAAATGTATGATACATATTATCTAGCACTAAGGTAGGCAGAGGTTACGGACATCCAACCATGCACCTGACCATAGCTTTTTATTTAGTTCTCATAGCGTTAGTTAGCCTTCAGTTTAATCAAGTTATATTTGACCTGGCCTTTTTAAAAAACGAATAGGTTATAAATAAATATTATAAACTCGTTACGCCATTCGCATTCTATCCTATAGAGTATTGAATATTTATAAACGGCCATTATAGTGTGGACATTTTGAATAATTAACTCGACTTCCCATTACGGGCTGAAACTGAACACTTCTGTAAATAACCCTTTGCTTTATGAATAATTTTGGTTTTCAATGATTCCGTTAATAGCTTTCGCTTATGCTATGGAATTTAGATGTAGTTAGATGT
Organism: Hyposmocoma kahamanoa; assembly: GCF_003589595.1. Lineage (NCBI taxonomy): Eukaryota > Metazoa > Arthropoda > Insecta > Lepidoptera > Cosmopterigidae > Hyposmocoma > Hyposmocoma kahamanoa. Next base: position 1,641,416 of record NW_020653397.1, on the reverse strand, counting down.
AACGTTGTTAATATGCATGGATTCTTTTATGAAAAATAGACGCGGTGATGGTAAGCGATTTTTAAACGCGTTTGTCCTAAAATCTCATCACTCTAGTTTTGAATAACCCTTAATTTTGAAAGCACTGTTTGAACAGAGAACACATCTTTTTATTTTTATTTTGTTTTAAGTAAAAATGGGGCGTACATAAATAATGTACAGAACATTCACTATCTGAGGAAACTCTGTCGCAACACGTATTTTGCCACTAATCAAGACCCAAAAGAAATGTATCACGGGCCAAGTTAGGTAGATAGATAAATATAGATACGCACAACTGCCTCCGTGAACGGATACCCTGCTGGACAACCACGAAGAGATCCCGGGTTCGATTATTGGGTCGGGAGAAATACTGCCGTCCGCCAACTGAAAACGCGGCTTGTTTGTTTTTTTAAGATATTATAAAAAACCATAACCCACTTTTAGAATATTAAAATTGTTTAAAGATATCTCAGCTACGCATAGTTTGGGTAAGTTCCGATAAGTCGACCATGTTAACTAGTTTTAACTATTTTTAAAAGAGAATTTTGTTTTCTATCCTTTGCTATTTGAAACGGATATTTGACTATTTGTCACTTAGTCATGTTTTTTTTAGTGCTGGCCTCATTGACTTACAATTATATGGACGTCGGGTCCGCGCTAAAAAGTGTCCGCACTTGTAAGGCGCTAAAATCGTATACAGAGCGCGACACTGCGCTTTAGTCTTCATTTGTTCTACTGACAGCGCGATACTGCGATGACATTACAATTTAAATTTCGAATAGGTTGACTTGGGACATTTTTTTCGTGGTTTTTGTATTAGACCCGTCGTCCATTTATTTGTAAGTCAATGGCTGGCCTACATTTATTTCTCTCGTGAGTTTTTATGTAATTTGTGGTTGTCTATGTGTGTGTAAACTCAAAAGTAAAAACATACCATTATATACTCACTGAGTGAGGAAATAGATTTCTCACATATGTCGCTGCGAAAAACTTGTCGCTAAAAACCAAAAACAAAGATATGCAACAAGCGTATAGAAAAATCCGTAAGGTACGCTAGTTCGTTCCGTGGCTTAGCATCTGACACGGTTTGCTAGAAAACGTTGGTTCGAATCCAGGTGGATCTTTGATCTTTGTATTAATAATAATTATAACGTCATTGTCATCGCAGTGAGAGAGCGCTGACTCAGCATATCGACTGTGAACTGGCAACTGGTACCATCTCAATTTTTTAACAACTTTACAGGACGAAGTAGACATCATTTACATAGCATCTGGTTTATTAAATAAAAATACATAGTCTACATACAAACATGTGTAATAATTAACCAGATGCCATATAAATACATACATACATACATATACTTCACGCCTTTTTCCCATCGGGGTAGGCAGAGACAACAGTCTTCCTCTTGCTACGGTCCTGACACACGTCCTTCGCCTCATCAACACGCATCAATGCTTTCATACACTCTCGTCGGTTAAGGGTACTCTTGATCTGGCCCTTCTTTAGGATGGCCTCAATTTGGTCATGATACGTTCTCCTTGGTCGGCCCATACCAACTTGCCCGCTCACACTCGCCTTATAAATCTGTTTCGTCACTCTTCTTTCATTCATTCTCTCTACATGTCCGAACCATCTAAGCATCCCTTTCTCTAGCTTTGTCACTATATCTTCTTCCACGCCGCAACGCTCTCTTATCACACTGTTCCATAATTTATCCATCCGAGTCACTCCAGCCATACTCCTCAAAGCTCTCATTTCTACTGCATTAATTCTACTTTCATGCTTCTTCTGCCAAACCCAACATTCACTACCATACATAAGTGTAGGAACCAGCACCCCCCATGCACAGCCAATCGTGCCTTTTTAGACACTTTCTGGCTGCCCATGAAGGTATGCAAGGCACCATTCACCTGATTCCCTGCGTTCACTCTTCTTTCAATGTCTCTTTCACATTTTCCACATTTTCCATGCCATATAAATGACGCCAACAATTTTGTTCTTCATCCTATAAAGTTGTCAAAATTGAGATAGTACCGATTGCCAGGTCACAGACGATATGCCAAAGTTTCTTGGCGTTCGTTATAATTTCGTAGCAATAGAGCTTCTTGTCAAAGAGTTCGTGAAGGGAAGTGCCTGTTTCTGCCGCCAAGCAGCAATGTGACCATTACTGCGTGCCAGTTTTGAGAAGTAAGTGTGCTGATGATATTACAGGCACATGGGACTAGTCAGTGTCTCGGGGTGACGGGCGCAGTGGCAATGCCCCCCAAATCTTTACATTTTAAAGCTCCAAGTGGTAGCAACTGCGACAGGTGTGTCGCTTACCACCAAGTGCACTTGTCCGTCCCGTCATTCAGTATCATAAAAAAAGTTTGGTGTGTGTCAGCGAGAGAGTTGCATACCTTACTTTAGGGAACTGAAGATGTTATACTATGGATGTACATTTACGAAGCCTGTGTATTTATTAAAGAAAGTCTATGCAACTTTCCTTCTCCTCCGTCGGTCCCTCACTGCTGCGGATCGTGACCTTGAACAAGTACACCGCCAATCAATCTTCTCCATTGCACTCTGTCTTTGGCTAGATGGAGTGCGATGCTCACTGATGCTGCGAGGCTTTCAGCCACCTTCGCAACTTTAATTTAGTCAAAACTAGATATCGTATACATTTTAAATTGTAGAAAATTTTAAATGTATTTGTATAATTTGTTAGTTACTCAATGATGATACAGAGGTGATGTTTTCACTTGACAATACGAAATTTTGGTCTTCCTATTTTTAGATTAAACTCTATTTGTCATTATTTGTTTTGTATGCTGTTGCATTAACAAAACTTCAAAAGTGAAATAAGAAATGTGTAAAATATTAGCTTGGTTTAGGAGAAATGTACGATCTAACATTGTTCAGCGATGAAATATCTTGTGTTCTTGAACAATTACAATGGCAGGCGGTAAATATTACATTTCAAGCTTTAGAATAAGATAATCGGCTTTATTCGGATTTAAAGAGGTCCGTTTACGTCCTGACAAATTAGGAACAAAATACTCGTATCACACAGGTGACATCAGTGACAGAGACGACGCTGTACAAAACCGAAATCAGCCTAACCTTTCCGCTGTGTTTACTATTCAAGTTAACTAGGTTAACAAATGACTCGAAAACGTTAAGAGTCGATACCTCAGCTCGAATTTAAATGTTTTCCCGTTCTAATACGGTTCATTCATTTTGCATGGGTCTCTGCCTTTACGAAATTAAAGTAATTTGAAAAATGTATACACCGTGTTCTATTTAGTAGAGTTGTATTAAATACAGCGGTTTTCTTGTAAAATTTCGAGGTACGTTTGTGTTTTTTTTCTATCGTGAACATTTTGAGGAATGGTGTTTTCACACCATATAGTACTCAGTGTACATTCTCAATTTTACTATACATTTTTTCCAAAATGATAGTTTCAACACTTGCACAGTTATGCGAAATCAATCAAAGCCATTTAAGGTTGTATTGACTCTTAACAAAGTGGTATTACAAACTAAGACGCGTCACGATTTCAATATCTATTGGTACTATAATTATTATTATACTCCTGTATTCAAATGTAATAGAGATTTTTTTCCAGTAAATGGAATAAACTACGTGTCTTACTTCCATTTATTGTCCCCGAGATCTGGGAGACAGATCATTTCTTTTTTTTCTCACGAAAGCAATAGCAAACAAAATAGATCACGTACCAGGCTCGAATAACCAAGAGGCAGGTGTGTAACGCCACATGAGCCGGAATGCGCGGTAAATTTTCCGGATGCCTTCCCAATGATTTCCTCGGAGACCGCCGCGGCCCAGATACCGGTGGATTCCGATACGATAACGGCTCTCAATTTCTGCGAACCTGGTACCTATAGACGATATTATAGCCACGCCCATATAGACACGCTCTTGGACTGCGTGGGAAATTGTTTCCAATATTATTTTTCTTTCGTAAAAACACCATTACTCAAATAACCCGGAAAGATATATCCATCTTGAAAGAAATTGTGAAGTACATAGACGCCCTTATTAGAAAATAATATCATCGTGTTATTTATTGGCATATGGATAGAGAGGACATCACAATCTTGATGTTAAACATTACTAGTAACGCAGAAACATAAAGATACCCCAAATGCATTAAGAGGCTAAAGATTTACACCAAAACATTATCGTTACAAAACAATACACTACAACAAAAGGCACTCTGATATCTTGTAACAAATATTACTTCGATATCTTAGCTGACCCATTCGTCCGTGTTCCCATTAAATATGTATAAAGGCAGGGATAGTTGATATTTTTCCCTCTACAAGGTCCCACGGGAGCCCATCTCGTGGTATCAATCGGCGATAGTCTTGACAATAATCCCGCGGTCCGTGAATCCCGGGTTCCCGGAGACAACGGGATTGGATAGTGCGAAATTTTTCGATGGTGTTTTTCGAGATATTCTTAACAATACCATTTGAGGAAATTATTTTTTTTTGATAGAAAGAACCGGGACACAACAAAAACGTAAATAAGATATATTAGTTGTCATTTCTGTAGTAAGTGTTCTAAGGTACCCTCTTATTTATTAATCGCCTTTAAAAAATGAGGAGGTATGTTACGAGATAACCGATTTGTGAACCGATGTTGATGATTATTTTTTTGTTGGAAAGAGGGTACCTCAAAAAAATTTCTAGAAAATATTCCACCTATAAAGATGGCAAACTAGTTGTAATTCCACGAAGTTTTCAGGTCGAATTTTTTTTTTATAAAAAAGTTACAATTATATAATACTAGTTGATGGCTGCGGCTTCGTCTGCGTAGCAGTAGGAGGGCTCCTTGTGAAGGAGTTCCTTCAGGGAAATGCTGCCACCTTACCTATTTCTGCCGCCAAGCAATCATTATTGCTGCGTTACTTCCCGTCTGTAGGTAGTCCCGTCACTTGAGATTATAAAAAAAAATATTTGCGACTTGAAGTTCTAAGCGGCACTGCAACTGTTATGGACAGGCGTGTCGCTCACCATCAGGCGCACGCACTTATTATCATAAAAAAAGAATGAGTACTTCGAGTAGGACAGTAGTACTAGATTAATTGATTAGTTTATTATTGGTCCTCCATATAAATTTTCATCCCCTATTTCACCATCTTCAAGGTTATAACTTATAACCAGTTGTATCTTATCAAAGAACCTTTAAAAATTCAGAATAATTTATTGATGACTTTACCAACTCATTCATCTTGGCTATGGGACCTGTAAAGAGCTGGAAACGTTAGTTTGTTTGAAAAAAAAAACAATATACGCCATTTAGATCCGAAAAAATAATCAAATCTGTTTTACGTAAAAGCAGTTTTTTTTGTATTTACGTCTCTAATTCGCTTCGAATAGAGTTACATATTCTGCAGTACTATCATTGTAAAAGAAAGCCGTTACGTTGCATAAAGTGTATAACTTAAATTATTAATAAGCCCACACGCTGTCTCTTACTTTCAAAGGTGGAATTTTATTCGCCGTGGACACTTGTAGCTTGGTTTCAATAATCATTTATTTACTCATAAAGAGACACGTGCCCAGTTGCTGGACGTACATAAATTATTTCACAAAGCCTTCCACATTTTTGCATTTTAAAATGTTCTTACATTGTAGGCGGTTTCACAACGGATTAGAATAAGAGACTATGCACACGGCGTACTATATACGCGTCGAAGGAGTGTTACATCGCGCATTTTGATAAAAGGTAGTTTTAATTTTAGTTTGTTTGTTAATGTCAATTAATTTTTGAAATGAAGCAACTACATGAAATTCTAAATGCAAACTCCAGTTACCGCGCGTTCTCAGCGCGTATAAAATACGCCATGTGTTTAGGCTCTAATGGTTAAACGCTAATCAATTCCTATGTATAATCTTCTGAAGCAGATTAACCAGAATGTTCACTGTTTAAACCTACCAGTAGAATTAACGGTTTTTTTCTTTGTTTAGTAGAATTCATAGTCCAAGACCATTAAATTTTAATTGTGTTCGCAGGACACGCAATATCTATTTGTTTTTTTTATGGAAAAAATGCAACTTGTGCGGTCTTCTATTAATAACATGGCTTCTATACATTAAATAACATTGGCTGTAACAAGTTTCATTTCGCACCATCGCATTGGTGTAATAACGAAACATGTGCACAAGACAACTTTCAGAAGAGAGGTTTTTATGCATTTTGATAGCAATAGACCTCCTTGTGAAGTTCGGTTAGGTTAGGTTAAGTTAGGTTTAAAAGAAAAAACATTTTCCTCTTAAAGTTACTTTCGAGGTTATGAAAATTCAAGCAAACGTTATTTCTGGAAAATGTCATTTCGGATTACTGATAGGTAATTAGTTTTATGACTTGAAAGCGCTTTTGACGTAATGATCATTTGTGGTTTTATTGTTACTCAGGGTATGGATTTTTCATTGTGATCTATTAAAAAAAAAAGGTCATATATAGAATTGTAAAAGCTTTGATTCTTCTACAAAACATATTCATTATTCATCTTAATTGGCTAGCCAAACGATTCTCCAAAGATCTTAAAATATTCTTCCCGTACATGTGATACTCTGTAAGGGTACTGCTAATTTAGAGAACACTACAAAGTAATATTATGAACCAATCAAAACTTATTTTTTTAGAAAACAATTGTTAAATACATGATATAAGTTTCTCTTAAAAAGTGTCCTGGTAGTCCTGTTGCACGGAAACCACAATCGCTCAGGGAGAAGATGCTAAATGGATGCCATATGACTGACATAGCAACAAACCTTAAAACACTTGTAATTCAGCTGTATTTTTCCGGTAGATCAGCTATGTTTTTCCAGCTTATAAAGAAATGTTTCTTCACATTTGAGATAACTTTAAATTCTAAAATATATAGCCTGAAAGCTATGGCCTGAAGTGATGCCACTTCCTAGAAAACATATATGCCCAGCAAATGAATAGTCTAGGGAAAGAAATAACAAAGTCTCTTGAGGAGAATTTAAGGAAAGAATATTCTGAATTTGTTTTTTTTTCAATTAAATTTTTATTGAATTGATATTCAATTATTTTTTTTGTGAAATTATTCCACTAGTTTGTTATAATTATTAATACAAAGATCGAACACTCAGAAAAAACACTCAGAAAAAATTCCTTCGATCCGGTCGGATTCGAACCGACGTCTTCTTGCATACCGTGCCAGACGCTATACCAACTAAGCCACGGAACGAACCAACGGACCTCACGAATTTTTCAATGTGCTTGCGTCGTGTCTTTGTACTTGGTCTTTCAACGACTTTTTAGTCGTAGCGCCATCTATGAGAAATGTATGACTATATTGTTTTTTTTTAATTTTCGCGATAAAGACAAGCACAAATGCTACTTAAAATAAGTCCAATGCCGAACAAAATAAATGTGTATGTATACGGACATAAAATATATATAAATATTTTTATTTAACTTTTAGAAGTAATTGTCTTGATAAATAATGGAGAACTTTTAAAATTATTTTAATTAAAAATAGGAAGTGATGTCGTGTCAGCGTGTGCTTGTGTCAGAGAAGCACGCAAACGTGTCAATCGATGCCTTACTGTCTCAAACTCGTACCTTTTAAATAATGATTGTTGAGAAGATGGCAAATCTTTGTATTTATTTTAAATTTCATATCCAGGGTGTTAATTTGGGTGCATTACTTCAAGAATAGATAAAAAGTGGTTTGTAAATATGAAAGAATTGTGGTGTAAAATCCGCTTGTAAAATTTGTATAGAATACAATCCATTTTTTGCACTTCAGTGACTTTGTGCTTTAAGATACGAGTTACTCACAAATTAAATCGTTTTCTTCGTGTTTATTAACTTTTCTCATTTTGTTGTTTTAGTCAAACATAAATTTTTTATGTCTGAAAGTAAAAGCTAATTTTTCTGATTTAAACTAAACACGCTCAGCATTTAATGAACTAGATCGTGGTATTATCTCAAAACATTCTGGTGACTTTGATCATTCATCAGTCTCACCAAATGATATAATGTGTTCATGATGATGACATTTGAAAGCATTCAAACGTATGACCACACGAAATTAATAAATAAACTAGTACACGATGTACCAAGAAGTCATCAAATATAAGAGTGCAGGTGTAAAATATAATATTTATGGGGTAAAGAAGCGCTTGTTAGCGAGCTAATGAGGTGCGTTCGGAGCTATAAATTCGTTCCGAGACTCGCCGCTCGAGGGCGCCATTTGCATCTTTATGTATTTTCGACGTTCCATTTTTTTGTTTTACGAAATGGATATGTCGGTTTTTTAATTGGAGAAGAGTTTGAAATTTGACGGGTAGTGTTTTAATTATTGGTTTCTGCAATAGTGTTCTAATTTCGTTTCAATTCCATTGTTGTTTTTTTCAATTGACGATGTTTTATCACCGTGTATTTTTTTTAAAAAGCAGTAGAGCTCCTTGTGATAGAGTTCTTCCAGGGTAGTGCTGCCATCTTACCTGCTTCTGCCGCCAAGCAGTAATGTCAGCTTTACTGTGTTGCGATTTTGAAGGTTAAATAAATGTGCTGGTGAAATTACGGGCACATGGAACTTGTCAACTTATGTCTCAGGGTGACGGGCGCAGTGGCAGTGCCCCTCAGATCTTTGCCATTTAAAGCTCTGGGTGGCACTGCAACTGTTATGGACAGGCGTGTAGCTTACCATCAGGCGCACGACTTGTTTGTCCCATCACTTGATCTTATAAAAAGAAATTGTGAAATTTTTCCCCTAGTTTGTTATTATAATTACAACAAGATTTATGGAGTTTTTAGTAATAAGATTTACGTATGAATAACGCAAAATGAGTCAAAAATAACCCATTTGTTCATTGTAACTTTTACAGTTGAACTTCAAGGCAGTTTTAGACTGAAATTGCGGTAATTGTCAGTGTCATATAGTAATAAACCTATTAGTATCTAGAAATTTCTTTACGTCAACGTTAATTCCATTATTTTCTTTCAAAAGACTACAACTAGGTGTTAATAGAAAAATCAAAGGTATTCAATTCTGCCGTCATTAGTTGAAAGGGCGCTTGTGACAAAAATTCAAAGTGTAGCGGGCTTAGGTAGCGGGGGTATCAACCCAAAACAGACGCATTAGCAAAGAAAAGGCGCCAAAAACAATTATATTTAAATTCAAAATTTAAATATAAAAAGAATTATGTAAAAAATATATACAAAAGAGATTTGTAGTGACTGCTGCGATTCGCTACATCAAGAAAATAATATTAAAAGAAATTAAATTAAATAAATATCTACTTTTCTCTTGCTGTAACTACATACTCCACTTAGAAAAAAATAAACAACAGTGACAGAGCGCCCTTTTTTTAATGATCACGGCAGTATACATAACAAATTTTTTGAAAAAAATGTCACATGCGCTGTTTCAAGTAATCGCGGCGGAACTGTTTTTCGCAGCGAGCGGTACAAATAGCCTCGTCGCGTTTTCTCGTAGTTCATCTACTTGACAACAGATGGCGCTGTAATTGATCGCCGATCTCGCCGCGAAACCGCTGACTCAGGGTGACGGCGCGCTCGCACGGCTCGTTAGCCCGACACGGCGCCTGTCACGTTTTTGACAGTTTTTGACAGAGACATCGATAGCCCCGCACCCCCCTTCGCGTCTCTCACCCCCCCGCCGGGCTCTTATCGCACTCACTCGGTTTATGTTTGATTTACTCGTGTAAGTCTTTGTTACGGCACTTTAGTCGCTTTTTTGTTGACCGATAAAGATCCTAAAGTTTATATGTTTGTGTAGGTGTATAGAGGGTATGAACAACGGGCATAGCTTCTTGATGTTACTAATAAAAAATTCCATTCCGCACAAATTGTAGGTAGTTCAGATTACCAAGAATTCATCATACCAATTTCGCATCCAATTTAAAATGTAACAAACCCCAAGTACCAGGCCATAATGACGTCAAGGAGTTGCAATTTTGGATTCATAAGGAAGCAAGCAGGTGTCGCGATACATCCCGTATTCATGGGCCGATATATCATCGCGCGGTAAAAAAGAAAAGCGGGAAAAGCCCGAATGCTCGCCTTGACGTGCAATTATAAAGATAATAACGTTTTCACCTCGCCCAACGTTTTTATTTGTTCTTTTTTGATTTATAACAGTTTGCGAGTTCGCGGATCGGCGACCCACGTTTGTGCTTTTTTATTGTGAACCTTGTGCATAAAGCGATCTGCCCAAACCGAAACGACTCATCGATGTCGGTGAAAAAAATCGCGCGTTCCCACGATCGATTGACAATAGGAACAAAACGTGGCTAATCTTCTCGTGCGACAGCCGCGTAAACTATTTTGATTAGAATGGCATTCCCGCCAAAAAGTGCACCATGCCCGCCACGCCGACATTTCTCAAGTTGTCAACTCGCCGCGCTTTTTGCCAACATTCTGCTAGCGAGCCTTGAAATCTTAATTCCGCGCGCTTTTTTTTTGGAAAACCATAAAACAGCTGCCGATTTATACAGCCATGCAGTTGACAATAATGATTTGCTCGACCGCAGATAGACGGCTGACGGTAAATGGCTTCATTATGTCGAGCTATGCCGCCACAAGTATACGATACTGTACGCGGCATAGGCGCGCCGCTTTCTTAGAATTGATTTTTTCCTCTCTGCTCGAGCGGCGAGTTCCGCCTCGAGTGAGTTAATCATTAATCACGGGGATCGTTCCGCGGAGGTAATGTAATACGGCCGCGCGAGATAACATTATCGTAAATATAGTTTTACAAAACGGCGCACCTACCGCGCAAAACAAAAACGCAGTGCCGGTTCTCAGCGCGACACCGCGACACCCGACACCGGCACTGGAATTCGCTGCAATCGCGACGCATTATCACAATTTACACCCGGTAATAACGAATAACCTAATCCCTGGGTCAGTGCGCGGAGTTTTTTCAAAAAACGAATGACAGTTGAAGCGGGAAAACAAAGCGTCGATCAAGCCCGCTCTCTCTCACATAAATCAGAGGGACGCGAAAGAGACAGGTGCAAGGACGGCGCGGAGCAGTGCCACGGTGCGGCCAGTCGATTTTACAAATGGGCGGAGCACGGAGCGAGATGTCGACATCGTAGAAACAAAAGAGCGAAAAGGAAATAATAACCCGGTGCAAGGTGCAAGTGGGGGGGAAGTGGGGGGGCATTTCTTTTTTTACAACAGAAAACGCTAAGGCGGTCGGAAAAACTGAAGAAAAAGGTGGAAGTTAGAATGGAGTCTCGTATAGTTAATTATGGAGCATGACTGGTCGTTTATTATAAATGAAATGCACCAATTAGGCACTGCGCTTAAGGTAATAAGTTAATGCGGTAGTTAGAAATTCGCGATATATAGCTCCGCGAAGTATTTAATTTAACACTTCGCGGCAAAAGAAATGGGGCATCGTTTTCAAACGAAGTGTGCGATGCCGTAATTACCGCACTTATCTAATTTAAAATGTTTTTCGTAACAAACTCGGTTTGATCAATAAAATTGCCCCAAGACCGCTTTATAAAACCGGATTACCCCCAGCTAAGACGTGATACATCCACGGAGATATTCCCGGCTAACTGCTATCGAATATTCTAGTCTGAGAAATTCTATCTTACTTAGTATAAATGGATTTAAGAATAGAACTGTCTAGATTTCTGCCAGGTCTGCGCTGTGGTATTTCAATAATACGTCTCAAATAGAGGATTCAATGTTTATAGTTTAAAGATTCGTCATATCGATTAAACTCTACTGCTCATTTGTAAGGCAGATTTCCCTGAGGAGAATGAGCAAGAAACTCATGGGGTTGCTCTTTGTCACTTACAATATTTACTTGCAAGAGCTTAAGGGGTCATTACCACGGATTTTTGTCATCCAAGTACACCGAAGCTGCATAATCCTAAACCTTTAGTAGGTATAAAGATTTTGTGTCACTATACTACAGGATCTTGTTATGGAAGTGTATGTATTGCCCCTTTGAATTTGCCACATTGTAAAGACTGTCAAGAACAGCTAGTTTATTTTTATTCCTCTTATAATGTCTCACAGATTTGAAATATATACCATGATCTTTTCGGTGAAGGAAAGTATCGTGCTGGAATCTGCCTACATCTGCAAATTTAATGATGAAAGGGTTCGTCTAGGGTAGTAAGTACTGCCACCTTACCTACTTCAACCGTTCCGGTTGGAAGGGTGTTGGAGAAATTACAGACGCATGGGACTTGTCAACTTATGTCTGAGGGTGACAGAAGATCTTTGCGATTTAAAACTCTAAGTGGCACTGCAACTGTTACGGATAGGCATGTCGCTTGCCACAAGGCCCACAACTGTTCATCCCGTCACAAAAAATACATATGTAACAGAAAAAAAACTTTTAGGTAATAGATTACACTTTGTAGCAGAATAAATGACACAATAATTTATTATTAACAAAACAATAGTTAATTCTAGGCTTTATCCTGTCAGTCAGTGTCATTTCATGATGGTTAAATTGTCAGGGAATTGCTTACAACAATTTAATTGGGCAATTCGTTGTGTGCCCAATTCAATTGAATTACAGAATTACTGTTTACGCGTGCATTGTGTCCGCCTATTTGAACCCATTTCAGCTTATTTGGTGTAATTTTCAATTATACGCTTGTTCTTATGTTGTGTGAACGTTTTGAAAGAATTTGTGAGGTAAAATTATGATTTTAATAGACATAGACAAACTATTTTTATGAACAGAATTTGTGTTAGATAAAACCAGCATAGGAAATGAAACTATTTTTCCGGATTTAAATCGCGTATATTTGTTTTTTCAAACAAACCGACGTTTCGGGCTCTTTACAGGTCCCATCATGGTCACGGTTGACTGAGGTGGTAGTGGTATAGTCTTCAACCTTCTTTATTGTAAAATTAAAAATAAGGTATTTAATTAATAACTGTTGTAACTATAGTGAAAAAATAGGGTGGTTTGCATCAATATTAGACACAACTGGTTGAAGATTGTACTACCTCAGTCAACCGTGACCATGGGACCTCTAAAAGGCCCGAAACGTCGGTTTGTTTGAAAAAACAAATATACGCGATTTAAATGCGGAAAAATAGTTTCATTTCGTATGTGTAACAATCGCGAAAACCTAAGAACTCGATAAAACCAGCATATTTTTAATTTAATATTACAGAAACAACCAAAGCTATAACTACAACTTATAATTCCCGCTAGAACTTGAATAATTGATAATTCCACCCTTTCACTTTACAAGACTTACACCAATCAATAAATAACGTCCTAACCGCAAATCGGCAACTTTCGAGCAGAGCCAATTTCGCAATTACCATTTTAATTTAACCGTGAGAAACCGGCATATGTCGACAATTTGCGATTTTATATCACGCACAAATTACTTATAATGTCGTATCAAAGGTAAATTGCAGTTTAACAAGGAATTATATTACTATTTTGCTACAAAAGTCGAAATAACATATTATTAGGTGGTTTTCACCTTTCGAGTTAAGTGAGGAATTAGACGAAATTGTGTGTTACAATTGTCGTTGTAATTTTCGAATTCATTCTTCGGAAATGAGGTCGTAGCTACTAATTTATATATAGCTTTTTTTATAATACTAAGTCACGGGATGCACAAGTCATGTGCCTGGTGGTGAGCGACACGCCTGTTCCTAACATTTGCAGTGCACTCAGAGTTTTAAATCGCAAACATCTTTGAGGCACTGTCACTGCGCCCGTCACCCTGAGACATAAGTTGACAAGTCCCATGTGTCTGTAATTTCACCAGCACCCTTACCCTTCAAAACCGGAACACAGTAATGCTGACATTACTGCTTGGCCGCAGAAATAGGTAAGACGAACTGTTTTTAAAAAACAAGAAAGGCATATGGAAACGTGGGAAAGTCGTGTAGCATGATGAGTGGACGTATGAGACTAGCACAGGATCGTGCTGTGGATGATGACGAGAAATAATTGTACTGGGGGATGACCGACTATCTGAACAATTAAAAATAAAAATTTTACGAAAGACTAAGTTTTGTACTATTGATTCTGATATATCTATGTGAGTGTACTTAATGACGTACGATGGGTAAGGTAGGAATATAGGCTTATTATTTATTTATAGGTAGATTATCTCGATCTTGTAATATTTGAAAAAAATATTGTAAATGACAAATGTGCGCAAATGTTTCTTTACAAACAGTTTTTTTTTTAGTTTCTTGCTCATTCTTTCTCATTATGTATCAATGTGACGCTTACAAGTTACCTATGAAACAAATTTCAATCGTTTGCATAACATTGCTATAAAACTGTCGCTATAGATGTAAAAACTAATATTTCTAAGACATAGCAATATACTCGACATATTGAAGATGAGAATTATTTACTTGGAACCAAAACAACAATCACAACCATCAGTCGTTACGACCACTTCGTCGGTCCAGAAATTTGGCACAGACATTACGTCTACGACTACGACTTAAATATCAAAATCATTTGAAGATCACCCACCTAATCATTACGCACGAAACTTTACACATAAGAAAGAAATAGACGAAGATTTTCTTTATTAATGAAGAATACAAAACCTGTGTGTACTATAAAATATAGAAATTATTCGTAGTCTCAAAGTTTTTAATACCAATACAGCGAAAAGATAAAAACAAAAAAAGCAATAAAAAATATTAAAGATTTTGCAACAACGTTGCTGTTGCGTGGATCCACTTTGCAACTAGGCGCCCTACATTTCTTTTGGCCATCCTCGGCCGCCAATCAGTCGACGTCTTGCTCCACCTGTCATCATCTTGCTTTACTATGTGTCCTGGCGCGGAGTTCCAGCCTTAGCTTTCGGCCGTCGTCGGATGTCAACGTTCGAATCTCGGTCTACAAGGCTGACACCGAGCCTGACCCTCTGTGCAACTCACAACCTGTATACAGTCTCTTGCGAGGGCGTCCATGTCTCTGCACCATACGTCATGGGCAGAACAGATTGATTAAACAAGCGGGTCTTCAGACACTGTGGAACCTTGTCTGTTTTAAAGGTGTGATCTAGCTCGTCAAACGCAGCCCATCCCAGCTGGATTCTTTTTGAGATTTCCTTAGGCTAATGCTCTTTGGCAAAATACATGTCCGATAGAACATGTCCGAAAAAGACTTACTGATCGACTCTCTCCAGCCTCTCATTTTACACCGTGTCAGTGGTATTTGGGGAACTGGAGAGATTCGCCATAATCTTCGTCTCAGTTTGTAACGATTAAAATGCTTTATTGTAAAACATCATTTCTATTCTGTATTTTTTGAAGACGGAGTAAAATGACATTTGCAGGGTTGCCAGTTTTCATAAAATTTTAAATGGTCACGTAGTAGTGGTCGACAGTTTTATCGATAGATTGTCAAAGAAGGTAAAATTTTGCCAAAAATGTCTGAATTTTGAATGTGTTCGTGTGATTACTAATTGCGTTATTGCCTTCTTTATTTTTACTTTGACAGTCAACCTACTAGTATCGAAATCAATTTTTATTCCTATACTTTTTTATAAGAATAGATGGATTTGATTATCTGTATAGAATTAAAATAAGAAACTTTAAAATATCTGTATAATATTTAAGAATATGTGCCCAGCAGTTGGACGAATAATGAACCGATGATTTTTCAAATGTGACCAACATTTAGTCGATAATCGATAGTATATTTATCGACAGCAATCACTAGCTAATTGCAAGCGGGCAACACTTTCGCGCAATGAACTGTCATTTTAGTCCATTTTCAAAAAAGACAAACTACTTATAAATAACCCACTAATTTACCTTTAGACTGTGTTTTAATGATATTTTTTTCTTCTTTACAGGTAAGCCACGTAGCCAAGCCGATTCAAACATTTTAGAACATAGAAATACATCGTACCGGTATAGAAATGCCACATGTGATCATACGTCAAGAATGCTTTTATCACATGATAGGCATAAAAATAATACGAGATTCGTGAAACAAATTGCCTATTCCACTAGTCCCTACCAGCTGTCCCCTGGTGGGGAAAAGTGGATTTTTTCCACACTTCCCTACCACAAAGTCACTGGTTGGGGTAAGTGGAATTTCGTTTACACTTATCGCTACACAACCGTTTATATTAATAAGTGCGAGTAACTATGTCAATGAAAAGTATAACTATTTATATAAACATGGTATTTATTACCTGCTACGGGCGCCTTCAAATTACACGCTGATAGGTGCACTGCAGTGGTGTGTCGTCAGTGCAAATTTAACTAATCATTCTGATAATAAAGTAATAATATGATATATTATGTACATGTGAAATTTTATAGGTAGTAGCCTAATTGTTATACCTACAGTCTTTGAAGCCGTGGGTTTGAATCTGGGCTCGCACCCCTGAGTATCTCACAATTTGTCATGAGCTTTACGACGAAGGTAAACATCGTTATGACACCTGCACGTCGGAGAAGGTACAAGACTCTCGCAAAACTTGTGAAGTCCCCAACCCTCGTCTGAGAGGAAACCTGTACCCAGTAGTGGGCAGTATAAATGATGATGATGAAATTTTGTAATACTCCTATTTAATTATAAAAAGGTTTCAAATTTTTATTGAATTAACATTCAATTATTGTATTTGGTTTTTCTTGGTTATACAAAGACACGACGCAAGCACATAGAAAAATCCGTGAGGTCCGCTGCTTCGTTCCGTGGCTTAGTTGGTATAGCGTCTGGCACGGCAAGCTAGAAGACGTCGGTTCGAATCCGGTCGGATCGAAGGAATTTTTTCTGAGTGTTCGATCTTTGTATTAATAATTATAAAAAAGTTATCAACTACTTTCGTTCATAGAATCTTTAAGCGTCTGTCCTGAATTTTGTTATTTTGCAGATGTGACTTTATTACACCAATGTGAACTTGCAGGTATTGTACGTACAAAATTACCAGTGACAGATTGACGGAGTTACTCTATTTACTCAAGTTAAACAAAATCCAGTAACCGCACGTTCCTAAATGTTGTATTTATTTAGTTTAAAAGCAAATAGACTAATAACAAGATAAGTCCGAGACGGAATAAGATGCAATTACTATATTTTACAACGTACAAACAGAGAGACAGATCGTCTCGTATGTCGAGATCGTATCGGCTCCGTCTCGTATTCGAGATGATATCGATTTTTTACCACACTTTTACTTTTTTTATTTCAATTAAAAGTAAGTTCGAACTATGTTTCTTTAAAGACTGATTTAAAAGTTTTTTCCATAGTTTTTGTATGGAGTTTCGACTCGAGTCGGTTTTCGATTGGGGAAAAAAATAAGGTATATCACTCACCATACTCAACTTTGCACTTAATAATTATAACTTTTTTATATAAAAAAGACCTAATATGTTTCGTGGAATTGCATCTATTTGCCAAGTTTTTTTGAAATCGGTTACCGGAAAGTGTGCGAAACTGGAATCACCCCTACTTTGCCACCTTAGAGGTCAAATATTTTTCCAAATTTAAATGAGACCAATGATGAGGTGAGGCCCTCTTTCCAACAAAAAAAAATCATCAAAATCAGAGTAATAGCGTAACATAGGCATATGAAAAAAATACTGTCTTACCTCCAATTATAACTCTTCCTTTTTTGACGTCGGTTACAAATTAAATGATTCGAAGACTCAACTCAATGACTCAAAGTTCAGGGCATGAATGTGTGCACTTGACTGTACCATTGCATTTGTTTAACTATATTTAGTAATGATGTTATCATGATTGGGTGAACCCAACGTGGTATTCGACTTATTTTTGGATTTAGCTCTTCATATCTACGTATCAATCACATTCTATCAATTAGTTACATTTTAAATATGTATCTATAGTAGCAGTAACCCTCCGTGTTGTGAATTTCTGCCGCAGAACAGTAATGTTTTAAAGTTACATTCCTGGTTCAATTACAAGCACATGGTACTTTTCAACTTATGTCTTTTTGCGACTTTGCGATTTAAAGCTCTGAGTGGCACTGCAACCGCTATGGACTGGCGTATCGCTTACCGTCAGGCTTAATCGTCCCACTTGGTACCATAACCGCTCACGCGATACATGCAGCCGTAGACGCATACCACACCTAGAGGTGCCGGTGATGATTTTATACCGATTTATCGGATATCGAAGTTATAACAGGTAAAAGAACTAATATTAATTGCTATTTCGGTAACTACTCTAGCAAACCATAAAGTTTTTAATGGCTGGGTCTGTCATTTAAAAAAAAATAAACAACTTCAAAAATACGTCACGACAATCGTGGGTGTTATTGTTTGGGCTGGTGATTTTAGTGTTTATTTATTGAAAACATACCGTAAGTAGCGTTTTCTAAGTTTACCCTGAATATAAATGTTTATAAACTATACTTTAAGGAGTAATTTCATGGTAAACGATAGAACCCCTCAAACGGAATGTTATCATATTTATCCAAGTACACCAAAAATTTTATTAGTGCTTTTTAACCGCAGGATTTGCGGTGTATTACTGCATTTTATTTGAGATGTTTTTGTTGGTAGTCCGGAGGGTATTTATTTAGCAATGCAGAATAATAATTTTTATTTATAAAAACTTGTATTTAAACTGAATGCTTTTCTAATTTGCGAAACCAAATAGCCGCCATTTTGCGGTAGGAGGAGCGCATCGTCTGAGCGGGTATAAAAAGAGAAGCAACCGCGGGAGCACTAGACTATCACCGCTCACTACGAGGCTACAATCACTCGCAACTATCTCGTAATATAAAAAGGTAATCTGACGATCTTGGTCACGATAGAAATGTCACAGTAATTATTGAGGAAATTCACGATATGTAGATTTTATTAAGCTGGTCTGTTTCGCCCATCAGTACATGTCAATGTTTATAATCAGTACATGTGAATTACCTATGTACAATAAACCATCCTATATAACCAATAAATAACATCTATTCCCACAATAAATTGCGAATGCAATTCGTCCTACGCAAGTTTTATGATCTGGTTAACCTTTGTAGAAAATAAACACGAAAAATATACAATAAAGTTCTGTAATAAGAAACCACCAGTGGTAACACACGGCCACATGCTGCTTTATGTTCTTTACGTTTGTGCAGAAAATTAAAAATATTAATTGTTAAGCATTTGTGCGTTCAAAATACTGGTGTTTTGTGTTGCAATACATAGTTTTGCTGTTATAAATCAAATGTGCAACAAGGACCTATGGAAAAAACGTTTACAAAATAGCGGAACTGTTTTTGGTCAATCAAAAATTGTTCATAGGTAAGCAAATTACACTTGAAATCCGAAACATTACACCGAAAAGCAGATTCCTCTGAAAAGAGTGAATAAGAAGCCAGAGGTTGCTCTGCAAGAGCTAAAGGGGTCATTACCATGAATTTTAATCATCCAAATGAAACTTTTTGTTTCACTATAGTTTTAAACCTCGTAAATGGCCAATTTTGAATATCAACCGGAATATTATTATAGAAGCTTATACATTCCTTTAAATGAATTTGTGGCTTTATGAAGACGAATTTCAAGAACAGCTAGTTTATTTTTATTCCTCGTATTAATATTCTTCTGAGTTTTTCGGAATTTATGTGCAAAATTTGATTTGAAATTTACCATGAACTTTTCGGTGAAGGAAATCATCGTGAAGAAATCTGCACACATCTGCAAAAATAACGTGTGTGAAGTTAAAGTTGGAACTACAGCCCTGTAATTGTAAGAGGAGGCCTGTGCACGGCAGTGGGACGATATATACGCTAAATAGCCGAATCAGCCAACTGTGGCGCCTGTATAGGATCTGTAAAGGTTTATTTACGATAGTTTATTTTTATTTATGGGAATTTATTCTTCATAGTGATGTTATGATGACTGTCATTATTTTTATTGAAATAATTAGTCGAGCGGCTGGGACACTGGCTTTATTTCAGATTTTAATTAATTATTTACAAACGAAAATAAAGTCTTGATAAATGTATATTGTATAATATACGTGTTCTATTTAGTACTGTTGATATATAAAAAAAAACATTGGTATATGTAAAGTATCTACTTTTTTTCTATCATGAAAATTTTTACAAATCGTATTTTAACACCATATAGTAATAAGTGCATATCCTCAATTTTACTATATATTTTTTCAGTGTCTGATTCAACACCTTCAAAGCCATTTGAGGTTGCATACACTCTGAACACATACTATGACGCTAGTATAGAATGTTAATTCTTTAAACTTATTTCTCAATTTTAATCGAGAGTGTATTTACTTCAAACTTAAATAAATGGAATAATTATAGCCAATATCCATAGTGTCTGTATGGTCTATTTTAAAGTTAACTTGCGTTATCTGGTTTATTAGGATAATATTACTGACCGAGTGACAGATGAATAACTGTTTTATCGTTTTTATTTGTCATAAAACTTGTTCTATCACTTCCTTATTACATGGTTTTAAAACAAATCGTAAAGAAAAGTCGTCTAATAAGGTAAACGATATTCGACATTAAAAACCGATAACTCTTAATCGCCATAACGATAAAGCCCAAGAAGAATTCCAATTAAATTTTAATATGTGATTTTAATAGATTTATTCATTTTAAAGCTCTTATTTACAAGTGTCAATAACCGAAAGAAAAAATCTCGTGACATTTAATTCCTTTTGATTCGAATTTACGCGTCCGAGGGTCAGATACTTATTTTTGTTTTTTTTTTATAGGTACCGGTTTTTAAAGCTCAAGTTTTGAACTGATGCGATCTCGGATGCATACCGAACATATTTGATGTTATTTTTCTGTTCTTTTTTTAAAGGCTCAAAGTAATACGAGATTTAAATTTGATTGTGGTATAGTCACTCACGCGTTGATGTATTGGATTTTGAGTTTCGGAATTGACCGCGTGTGTGCCACAAGTGGAGTCCTTCAGGGTGAGAATTTAGGGCCAATAAACATAATCTTGTATTTCTTCAACACCATACCTTTGTTGTTATAATAAAGCGACATGTGATCAAAAGTCAAAGGTTAAAAGTTTTTTTTAAGCATAAAAAGTTATGAACTAATCTGGTTATTACACCACAGGGTGCATTATATCTCCCCCTAGCTACGCTCCACCTACTCCTAGTACTTACTACTCATTATACTAACGCTTATCCATCTATCACACAACGAGTTACCAGACGAGCATAGATCGCGAGCGGTCATATAGCGGTCAGCATATCGCGTTCGCGTCACGCGTCCAGCGGGCACAATGCCTGCGTTATTGTCCAACAATGCGTGAAATTCTCTGACAAACGATGACAGACCCCCTCCGCCCCACCCCGTCGTCAGCGTCGCCCGTCCAGCCGACCTCCTGCAATTTATGATATCCTATTACGAGATTTAATGACACTAAACGTCACTGAGCAACAACAACACTTCCGATGGACAAATGTTGCTTCGTGTTGTTACGGAAGTGTGAAGAACTACAACAATACAACGTAACTTGAAATAATTCATATTAAATTGACCAAATATTTGCGATAAAATGGTCCATTTGTTAACGGCGAATGTTGTAAAAATTATGCAAAAAGAAAAGTGCAAACCAGCTAACAGAATACATTCAACGCTTGAAAAATTACCATATTCCGCTGTTCAAACAGTTTGCAACGATCTTTCCTATGTCAGCCGAGTCCGAAGCGCCAAATATTTGCAGGCGTCTCATAAATTCCGCCCTTGCTACCAGGATAACATACATAATGCGGAGCCCCATCGGCAAACATATTGTAATGGAAAACGCCGTCATTGTTTGCTCTTTATGATGTCCTGGTAGATGTACAGTGATGCTTGCTAGACAAACAATAACTACGTCATTCTGGTTCGATGGTAGCTGAGACTATTATCATCTAAATTATTACTATTATCCACAACAGCCTATACGACTCACTGCTAACCACGGGTCTCCTCTAAAGAGGGTTAGGGCTATTGGGCACACGTTTTCCAAAGGTTGTTTGTGTGTGTTTCGATATGCAGTTTAATCACGATGTTTTCTTTCACCGTTTGCCAGAAATATTGCTACTAAACATTGGCCTACAACTACTATTAATTAACCAACTATATAACCATATAACCAAATATAATTAACTTTTGATGATTCTTTTTTTATTGGAAAGAGGGTACCTCTTAGTATTGGTCCAATTTTCTAGGAAATATTCCACCTCTAAAGGTGGGAAACTAGGTAATGAATCCGGGTTCGCGCACTTTCCGGTAACCGAATTCAATAAAACTTGGCAAATAGACGCAATTCCACGAACTTTTGAGATCGGTTTTTTTTTTTATAAACAATTTATTTTATTATTATAAGCTCTTATTATACTAACGAAACCGAAAGTAATTTCAATTCTCAAAAGTGTGTGTGTTATGAGTGCACTATTTCCAACAATGTTTATTTTCTCCTAGTTACACTCGTCTGTCTCCCATTAGGCACTGTCAGTTTGTTGTAACTATGGAATATTTTACTCGCTTAAACGTCAAAGATATGCCAAGTAAATAACAAAAATCGTCGCAAAACACTACACACAATATCAAAGACAATTTCCTTCGGCGAAACGTTCAAAGAAGTTTAACCTTTGTCACCATTTGACAGTACATTTATTAAATTACGTTTTTATTCACAAAACAGAAAGGATGCATTACAGATAGGAAACAGACACGTACAAAATGAAAATAGGGGGTGCTTTGGGGGTGCTAGGGGGTGCAAGGGTGTTGCGGAGGTACCAGGGTAGCAGGAGGGGTATGGAAATGTTGGTCAAATATATCATCCGGGGCCTGACAGGCCAATTCTCTTATCTCGCGCGCGCCGCAGCATCTAAGCTAGCTTAGCTAATATAAAATGGTTTTAAATTCAAGTTTAATTCGGGCTATCTCGTCGGTAAATACGCGGGGAGCGTACAAAAGGAACGATTTACGGTTTTTGACGGATACTTCAAGTTTGGGATTAGAATTTAGTTATGGGTTAAGGATTATGGTTCCCTTAAGTTGCTGCGGAGGTTCAGAGAGCTCCGATGTTATAAAGCCTTCAAGAAACTTTATTTAGTTAACTACCTATATAAAATTCTACAAGTGTTGCATTCGTGTTCTTTAATACAAGTTCTAAGTTTTGTAGTACTTAATGTACATCAGTTACACGTAACCACACGATGAATTGCATAATAGTTCAGGAGGCACGCGTTATTATTCATAGACATTTTGGTATCATTTGAATAATTAAAAATTTGGCAAGAGAGCGATCCGTATGATATTGTCTGCAGCCGGCTATCAGCCGTTTTTACTGCAATGCAGTAAAATAATTGTTATTCACCCGCTGTACGAAATTTTACACGTCATATCATTTTCATTCATTCCTTCGTAATGCACTCATGTGAAAACGTCAAAGGAATTGGAATTTACCTGTGTGCGTGTGCTTTGATGTGTAATAATGCATGAATATTGTTTTTCTTTTTTTTGTTTCAAATCTATTATAATATTGCTATAGAATTTTGTAACAGTACAGAAATTACCTAAACTGTGCTTGAGGTGTTACCAGTTTTTAATAAAAAAAAATAGTCCAAGAGATCGATTTCAATTGAGTGACCAAAACAATTTCAGTGAGTTGATTCAGAAATGAACCAAATTTCTATCAGTTTTGTCCACTTAATTAAAATCCGACTTCAGATGCGACTTATATCTGTTTTTTTAACCGAATACATGTCATATGAAAATAATAAATTAAAAATATTAAAAGAAAAACCGCGACGCTGTATACTGTGTTGCAAAAAAATATTTAAATTAATTTAACATTTACCTCCTTTAGCAGCAATATTTTTGAAAGATTTTAAAAACCAATTTGTGCATTACAGATTGTTAATTTAAATGCAAATGAAACCTCTTTATGCGAAAAAGGGAATTAATATACGAAGTTATGAAGACACGGGGCCATTATTGTCACCAAGATACAAGCTTGGTAATTGCTTTCAGATCCGCTATATTTGACTGTTAATTGGTTACGTATTTAGAGGTAATAATCGCCTTCTTAACTTATTCTTTGGGATGAAAATCAAAGTTAATTACTTAATCGTCTACGGCTCATAAAATACATTACTTTTGAAATACGAAATTGAAAAAAAACACTGAATATCGAACACCATTCAAAACTCGATTATTTTTAAAATATCGAACCAAGTTAAGACCCCATCACAATCGCGTCTGGATCTTTTAAAATTCCATCAATGGCTTGAAATTTATTTCCATTGGAGTTTTCCGAGGGAAATCCCTTTTGGATCGCCTTATCCGCGAGCGATAAATCAGCCATTGTGTCGCCGGTCGATGGCTAATGTACAGGGGCCATTATGCTCGGTAACAATCTACAATTTATTGTTAGGGCTTTTGATGTGTTAATACCTACTTTCGGATGACATTTACGAGCAGACGAATTTTAAAAATCAACTGCTTCAGATTTTTTATAAATTATTTTTAGACAAGTCATTATTATTATTTTGTTTGGATTTTTTAAACTATCTAATTAGATTGTTTAGTCGTAGCGCCGTCTATGAGAAATGTATGAAAGTATTTCGTCACCCAGTGCACCTTTACAGCTACCAGCCCTGACTAGAGAGAGAGATATCGAAATATATTAATACGACATGACTCTATTTGATATGAAAACAGATGTTTTTCTGTCATACATTATAATATATTATAATTTATTCGCTTGAAATAGGATGTAATGTTAGTGACAAAATTAAATTGAAAATCCTATTCAATCTTAAACAAGACCATGAAACTATACAATTAAGAAATTGAATCAGCTAATAATGAATCAGTTAATATGTTTCATCTATTTAAGATACGTCAATCTCTAAAAGCCAGAGGCGATGTGGCCTTAGAAGGGAGTATAAATCGTCTGATATAAATAAATCTTATTAAAAAAACATATTTGTAAATTAGAATCTATGTACCTCACTCCTGAAAAGTTTAATCATAAGTATATAGCAACAAAACAAAGCAAGAGCTATCTATCTAGCATTATAATATTTTTTGTCTTTATAAAAGCGTATATCATACTCTCACGAGTAGAAGCGGGACGCGTCATGTCATCCCCTATTGGACGGCGGCCAAGAGCTCTGTTAAAAGCCGGGGCACCTTACCGATCATTTACTAAACCCACCATATTTCGACTACCACTTACCAGTACACGCTAAAAGGAGTGCTAAATTGAGCTCGTTCTTGGCTCCTCGTGTTGCATATTTTGAGTATATGTGAGGTAATTAAAAAGCGGTGGTAACTCGGTGAAGGGACGGTTGTTTCTCGATCTTATTAATAGTTTCTAAGTTACATTATTTATAGTAAACTATCTGTTGCCCGCCACTGCAACCGTGTCAATTTTTTATCTAACTTAGAAACATGTTTTTATTTGTTTTATATTCATTTATAATCACAGTATTCATTTCAACGCTATTTGTAATGTTGACAAGGCAGTAGCCTTCCGGTTTAGGAGGGTAAGGGTGCTAGGGAAATTACAGGCACATGGGACTTGTCAACTTATGTCAGGGTGACGGGTGCAGTGGCAGTGCCCCTCAGATCTTTGCAATTTGAAGCTCTGAGTGGCACTGCAACCGTTTTGGATAGGCGTCACTAGTTAGTCCCGTCAACTTGATATTATAAAGAAAGGGAGGTAGGAGTTATTTCGAAATAGTACCATGTCAGTCTTCTACTATTTGCATTATACAATATTTACACTAAGATTCATCTTTGTCCGTTCAAGGAATACGATCTGTACTCTTTTTCACTCTCTTAGGGGTTGAATTGGAAAAATCTTTTTTTTTTTTCGAGGTCGTCATTGTACAATCAAACAATAGGACGGAACTTAATATTAACCTTTTGCTGGTACTAGGTTTTCATGAGCTACTAGCAAAACTCGAAAACGCTAACAGTAGTATTACAAACCAATCATCGATCATCAGTAGGTCAAATAGAATTATGAATTTTATAAGTTAAAATTGTCAATATTGAAATTGGAAATTTAATCTAGGTACACTCATCAAAAGTGTCAGGGGATCAAGCACGTTTTTACTAATTACTGAAACATCAGAGTTTTAAATGATTTATTTAAACACCAATATTGCTTTTTTACATTTTCAAATTCAAATTTTAAAATTGACAAGAATAAATCCATTGGTTTAAAAAAACAAATAAAAAAACTAACTTTCAATAATTGGAAAAAAGTCTCGTGGTCAGGCAGACTGCGATAATAAAATCATCAACCAGTTATGTCAAATATTAATGCAAACTATCTTATTTTCCATTACACTACCCTCCTTAGTCCCTAGCCCAATTTTCAAAAATAGGTAGAAAAGAAAAAATACCTACTTAACCTAATCCATACACCAAGCATCCATAACCTTAGTTATAGTGGTTGCCCGTCGGCCAATTGCAGAAACTCAAACGGATTCTCCTAAGATGTTGTCACTTTCTGACACGCGCGCGTCATTGAAGTGTGAAAGAGTGAAATATGGTATTGATTGTTGCGTCCATGAACGATCGTGTGCGGAAAATTCGGACGTTCTCGACGGAAATATGTGACTGTACATTGCTCGACGATTTGTGGAAACTGGACAAGTCAAATGCTAGCAATCTGTGTACAATGTTTTATTGTTTTAGAAAACAAATATAGAGCAATATA
Organism: Hyposmocoma kahamanoa; assembly: GCF_003589595.1. Taxonomy (NCBI): domain Eukaryota; kingdom Metazoa; phylum Arthropoda; class Insecta; order Lepidoptera; family Cosmopterigidae; genus Hyposmocoma; species Hyposmocoma kahamanoa. Next base: position 1,614,708 of record NW_020653397.1, on the reverse strand, counting down.
CATATCAATGGTTTTCTGTAAAAAGCCTAATGATCTATCTATCATCGGAAAACGCATGACGTCCCCAATCCACATTGTGCCAACGTGGCGGTCTGAGGCCTAACCCTCGCTGATGATGAGACCTGTACCCAGCAGTGGGACGTATGCATGAGTTGATGATAATTTGCAAAAGTGGCCTATATCAAAAACATCATCAGGAAGATTTAACAAAAAGCTAAATCGTGTCTGTTACCCGATGTTGTTTCGCGTTTATTTTCACCAATAAGTGCTGGTAAAGTTAAAAATAGACCACTGGTAGGTAGCCACTGTTTTTGAATAGCATTTGAAAACTAACGTGTCTAAGTAGGTAGGTACTGTAAATTTGTTTAGAATTCCAAAGTAGGTACTGGTATTTCAAATCTTCAAACTTCGATAACATTTAAGTTAGGTTAACCTGTGTTTTATGGTAGACAGTGATCCTACTTTGTTTATCTACATTCCAAGCAATAATAATACTTTTGAAGGCAATGATACTGCAAAAGATATCCGGTATCTTTAAACTCAATTGATGTAAAGTACAAAACGCGATTTTTCAGAAGAAACAAGATACGTTTTCTGTTTTAGTAAACCTGTATTTTAGAAGTTATTGTCCTTTATACGTGAACGTGAGAGGGTGTTTGTGTTTGTTTGTTTTTTATAATACCAAGTGACGGGGCGAACCAGTCGTGCGCCTGGTAGTTAGTGACACGCCTGTTCATAACAGTCGCATTGCCACTGCGGCAGAAATGGATGGATGAACACTTTCACAATGAGTTCTACTGCTAAAATTGTGTGGAGAAAGTTCGTTTTTGCAAGCTGACTTGGGCAATACTAGAGAGTAGTACGTCTCGAATTTACGACAAAAAATTCTAATACGATATTGACAAGAAGGTCAATAGTAAAAGGAGAAAGAATATTTACTTTTGTTATGAATCAAAAAAAAAACAAGAAAGAAATCATTTTTGTGAATTTCTTATTAGTCGAAGTGCTTGTTTTTAGGTACTTGCAGTTTTATTCTTCTAAAGTTTGACGCAAGCAATGTAAATCGAACAGGGGAAAACACACAACTTGGTTTTTGTTCACGATTCGGCGGACAGTTTTCGGTTTGGCAAACAAAGGAATTAGAGCTCGCGACTCCACTGGATTTATGGCCTGCTCGCAATGACCAAATTTTCTTTTTTTTTTCGCGCTGTTTTCGGACTGACAGATGGAATGTTCATAGAAGACTGGGTTTGATTTGGATGTGTTATTTATTGTCTTTGATTTTAATGACATCTAGATTATTATTTATGTTATGTTTTTTTTAAGAATTTTAATTATTGTTTCTGCTAAGGACCGTGTTTGTCAATTTTAACGAGTTATTATATGTATTAATTTGTTTTTTTTTTTTTTTCAAATGTCAAGTAAAGTGACTGTTTTTTTATAATATAAAAAACACCCCAAAATAACAACACTGTGCCTCCTACAAACAGAAAACTAATTTGTTACCCTACTACATTTATAAAAGAGATCATAATGTCTCCAAATCCAAATTGATTTAAGTTACACCAACGCTTTCGTTCGGAACCACAATTTATTTAATTTTTTTTTCTTTTCAAACGATCAGATTGCGCCTACTCTATTAAAACTTCGTACAACTCGACGTACCTTTAAATTCAAACGGTAAGTCATCAGATAAACTCGAAAAAAAGAAAGAATTTTTAAGGCAGAGTGACTTTATCTATGCCCCGTTAATACCTACCCCAATTAAATTTAAAAAATAAAAGCGACGTTTCGTTGCTTCGGCTTTTACTTGACGTTATCATAAAGTGGTCGACATTACATAGATTTTTTGACTTAACATCATTTTTTAACATTCATAAGAGTATTTCTGTACTAACATTAAAATTGATTGCTCGCTCGCAAAGTGCACGTAATTAATTTAGTTTTAGAAGCGTTACATTAAAATATACACCTGGCTGCTGCATCATGAATTATTGCATTTTTTACAAAAAAAAAGTAACAATTATTTTAAAATTACAACGCCGATTAGTCCAAGAAACAATATTTTTAAGGCTGTTAATGCATTGTTGTCATTTTTAAGCCGATGGCCTTGTGGCCAAAGCTCAATTTAAACAAAAATCATAGAACATTTTGTGTATTAAATAGAACGGTAGCACTGCACCCTTGGCTTAATAAGGTCACATCTTGACAATAACAACTTTATTTAGAGATTTAAAGTTCTGCGAACAAAATTAATAGATCACTTTTTATGCTAAAATTTCACTACATGTTTTGTTACGTATTATTTCTTTCTGAAGTAATATTTCGGTCATCGTCATCGTCACCTTAGAGAGATTAATTCAGTGCAAGTTGAGTACATTTTCCAAGAATTACGAACCTTCAATACGCAGTTTCATCAAGACGTTTCCGCAAAAATACGTAACTTAAAAACTATAGCCCTAATTGTGTGCAGTCTTAAGGATTCCAATCGTCGACCTCCGGAATGAGAATCAATCATTCTGCTACTGGACTACCGCCATTTTTTCGACATTGTATTTTCTAAACAACATTTAACGTCAACATTTTTATTCCTGACATAATAATAACCCGTCAAAAGGAATCCTGTCAACATTTTCTAAAACATAATAAATAAACGTTCTTAAAGTCAGTTAATTACCTTCCAAACTAATAATAGTGTGACAGACAGACAGACAAACCATCAATCATTTTACACGATGAAAGAATGCAATTACGTATTTTAAAATATTGCACTTGGAATTAACATAATCATAAACTGTAAACGAAATTTAAACAATAGTTTATCTATCACTTTAATTTTTCAAATTTTTAGTGAAAATCTTTTTTTTTTAAATATTAGACAATGTCGCATACGTCGCTCTGATCCCAAAGTAACTAAATCACTTGTGTTATGGAAATCGGGAACACCGATGGTACCACAAACACCCTGACCCGAGACAATATAGAAAAGTTAGTTTCCTACATTGACCCGGCCGTGGATCGAACCCGGAACCTCAGAGATGGCGACACCATGAAAAGCGGTATGCAAGCCACTCGACCACGGAGGTCGTCCTTCTAACCTAACGTAACCAGATGTTTTTTTAATAATAACAAGTCACGGGACGAACAAGTCGTGCGCCTGGTGGTAAGAGACACGCCTGTCCATAACAGTTGCAGTGCCATTCAGAGTTTTTAATCGAAAAGATCTTAGGGGCACTGCCACTGCGCTCGTCACCCTAAGACATAAGATGACAAGCCACATGTGTTTGTAATTTCAACACTTACTCTTCCAAACCGAAACGCAGTAATGCGTACATTACTGCTTGGCGGCAGATATAAGTAAAGCGGCAGTACTTCCCTGGACGAACTGCCTCCGTGGCCGAACGGTTACCATGCCGGACTGCCACGCAGAGGTCCCAGGATTCGATTCCCGGGCCGGGAGAAATAGTTGTATGGCCTACAATTATTTCTCTCGTGAGTTTGGGTGTAAGTTGTGGTTGTCTATGTGTGTGTCCATGGCACCCGCGGGGCTATGTTGAGTGTATGCGTTATTTATTATTTATTTATTCCCTGGACGAACTTTTCACAGGGAGCTCGCGGCTACTAAAATATATTGATGTATATTTGCAATACTGCCTTATTGCATAAAGGCAGCGACATATTATGTGAGTTAACCGCACAAGCAGATTCTAAAAACCACATCTGAATTTCCAGACTTATATTATTATCAAAGAATTTTGAATAACGGTAACATTCAATAATGGCTTCGAATCGTCTATACGTATATAATCGATTTTCTTTTATAGCATCTCTATTCGATTAATAATCGAAATGGTATCAATTCGAAGGCGCGCCCGCAGCCGAGCAGAACGGTAAAACAATGAGGAAATCTATTTACCATTGGTGCTGTGGCTCCTATTTGTTGAGTGGCGCCCCTGGCGTCGAGTAGTGGTACTCATTATAAATTATAGAACGACTTTGTTAATTGTTCCCTCAGGGTTATATACTGTTGATTGTGACTTTTGGATTGGTTACACCAAGGGTACCAGAGCAACGAAGTTAAGCAGGACGCGCTTCCAGAGCGCTACTAACGACACTTAGGGCAGAATCAAAAATAAAAAAGTCAGTACAAGGATCGAAAAGTTAGAAAAAATTCCTTCGATCCAGCCGGATTCGAACCGAAGTCCTAGCCATCGAGTATATAATAAGTTTTCCTTCACCGAAAAGTTCATGGTAAATTTCAAATTAAAGGATAATGGCAAACTCCATTGGATGGACATTTTTGTTGACATAATTTCTATGCGTCTGTTTTTAAAAAATATGTGAAAAATATGGAGTTGAAATTCCTGAACAAATTTTGTTTTTGGTTTACGTAATTGAAAAAATATATTCGGTTTATTATTTATATCAAAATAAAGATGTGACGAAAGTTCAGAGGAAATTATTTTGTATACTGGTATGGTCAAAAAGCATAAAGTTAAGCCATAAAAACCCTGAGTTAATTAATAACATACCACAGATTGCAGTGGCAACTTGGACACAAATTATTTTTTGTCAGTTTTACCATTTTCTCGCATCTCTAAAATGGAGAAGACATTATGGACTTTATAGACAATAGAGTTTCTTTTAAATATGATTTTATTTCCAGACTTAGATAGGCCGCTATTATAATTAGAAAAATCTAATGAATTTATTTAATTCAAGCTTGTAATTAAGACATTTGAAGACGCTAAAGAATTATTTCAACTATGATTTTGCCATTGTTCTTTCGGACATAAATTCGAGAAACGGTAGTTGAGACGCGGTAAGTCAAAGTACGACTTTTTTTATTTTTTTTTATTTATTTATACTTTTTTATTTATTTAGAATATATACTATATTCATTCATTTCATTCATTCAACTTACTACTGTCATTAAATTTTTATATTATTTGTATTTTAAGCAAAATAAAACCCTATAACTACTTTTTACAAGACTAATAAGTAATTTTAATTTAACGTAACTAAAATTTTTATTGAATTGATATTCAATTTATCTTTTTGTGAAATTAATCCGCTACTTTGTTATAAATACAGCTACGGCTAAAAAGTCGTTGAAAAACCAAATACAAAGATTCGACAACAACCACATAGAGAAATTCGTGAGGTTCGTTTCGTGGCTTAGTTGGCATACCGTCTGACACGGTTTGCTAGAAGACGTCGGTTCGAATCCGGCCGGACCGAAGGATTTTCTTGTGAGTGTTCGATCTTTGTACTAACATAACTTTCTAAAAGAAATGTAACTTATATATAGAAATTGTCCATCGACAAATAAACAAGTTTTAACATTAGTTAAGGGGAAGACACTACATTCATGTGTTCAGTCTTATCGACACTGGTATTAATATTTATTTTATTCACGATAATTTAACTACACTAAGTCAAAATGTTTAGTTTTTTGTTGTCTACGCACTGTACATATGTGTATTGTTTTATTGCTCAGACGAACTCTTTGAGTTGGTGCCTCCGTCACTCTTTTACCACTGCACGACCCGCCGAAGGAGAAGACTCCATCCCCACTTCCTCGATGCTTGGCACGTCACGACCACTCGAGCATCTCGTTCGTTCCTTCCCCGAACCAGTAAGATGTGGAATGGCCTTCCTCCTGAAGTGTTCCCCTTGCGCTATAACATGGAGTTCTTCAAAAGACGTGTAAACAAGGTTCTCCGGAGTCGGCAACGCATGGGTGATGCCTCTGGTATTGCTCGTGTCCATGGGCGACAATGACCACCTCCCATCAAGTGGCTTGTCTGCTCATTTGCCTACTGGTTAACATAAAAAAAAAAAAAAAAAAAAAAAAATGTCTAGTAGCTGTATGATAGCATTAATCATAATTTGCCGGAAGTTACAAGAATTGCGAACTGTGATGCGGTCCAATCCTATGTATATCTTGGAGCTTTAATTTCGAACACTGGTGAATGCGTAGATGAAGTGAAAAGACGTATGGTAGTATCCAGAACAGCAATGTATAAACTGAAGGAAATATGGGGGAATGGAAACATTACCAAGGCCACTAAAATCCGGCTGGCCCGAACACTAGCTTTCCCCATATTTCTGTACGCTGCAGAGACATGGGCGCTCCGTGAAATCGAGAAGAAGAAGATAGACGCTCTGGAAATGTGGTGCTGGAGAAGAATGCTTGGGCTATCGTGGACAGACTTTCGTTCAAACGCCTCCATACTCCAAAAACTCCGTCCGTCTATTGTGGTGCAAACTCGCATCCTAAAATTCTTCAGTTACGCCTCAAGACGGAATTTTGACTCCGTAAAGCGTCTTGTTGCGCAAGGCAGAGTGGAGGGCTAGACTGCGCGGAGGGTCACCCATTCGATGAACCGGTCAAATAAAATCTGCAATGGGAGGTCCTGTACATAAATGCACGAGGGAGTCCACTAACAGAGATAGATGGCGAGATGTCGTGAGGCAAGCCACATCAGCCGTTAACAAACGTACTACGTGATGACCACGACCACTCTGTCAAGAGTGATACAAAAGAGAAGAAGTAGCTGTATAACCTCTATGTTCACATGGTGATGAAGTGTAGCTTCGGCGTAATTTTTTATCATTTTATCTACGACCTCTATATCTATATCACGATGCAAATCCTCATTTCGTACATACCAACGAGCACCTACCATTGTTCTCAGTATTTTATTTTTATATAACTACAATCATAGAATAATAACGCATAGAATGATAGTTTCATATCAAACGAACTGTCACAAGTGAGGCAAAAATCAAATTAATGTAGGCTAGTTTTAGTAATAGGTTAATTTTCGGTTTTAGTGAATCTTTATATAAAAATACAAGTTGAAACGCGTTACTTCCTTGTGGAATGTGATGTTAGTATCTATTTTATGTTTGTCTGACGTATTTTTACACTCATTTACCGCACATTTCGTCGTTTTTAGCTAAAATTCTTGATCTGTTCGCAGTGCAAGTTGACCTTGAGCACTGACGGCCCGCCCGCTCGTGTAGGCCCATTGGGCGCGCTTCAATTTGCCTCACTTAGCGTGTGCGGGCTAGGTTTCTATGCGTTATTATTCTAAGACTACAATAGTATTCTGCTGATTATAGTATCATTAGCGCTCCTTGTGAAAGAGTTCGTCCAAGGAAGTACTGCCACCTTACCTAATTTCTACCGCCAAGTAGTGATGTCAGCATTACTGCGTTCCGCTTTAAAAGGGTGCTTGTGAAGTTATAGATACATCGGACTTGTCAACTTATGTCTTAGAGTGACGGGGGCAGTGGCAGTTCCTCTCAGATCTTTGTGACTTAAAACTCTCACCACCAGCCACACGACTTGTTCCTCCCGTCACGTAGTATTATAAAAAAAAGCTGCATATAAAATTAGTAGCTCGACATATAAATAAATAATTCAAATTACGACCTCATTTCCGAAGAATGAATTCGACAATTACCACGACAAATTGTAACACACAATTTCGTCTAATTCCTCACTTAACTCGTAAGGTGAAAACCACGTAATAATACGTTATTTCGACTTTTATAGCAAAACAGTATATAATATATATTAATATATATTATATTCACATAAAATTTTATTTCTTTGGTTAATTCTAAACTTTTAATGCTGTATACACCTATAGTGATTTGGCACCTTGTATAGTGAACGTAAGTGTATAATTTTCTAATATTGTTTGGTATACTTTCAATAAACAAATATTCATGAACTGAATTTACTAGCCCCACTAGATCCCGGCCATGATAGTGGCGCACCATGTTAGGAACCGCTCAATGTCAAAAAAAGCACGCTAAATAAAAAAATTATGCCTAGTCAAACTTTAAATCCGGTGTAGGACATCACACATAAAGTTATCAGCCAATTGTGATGTGAGTTAAATATTGACATAACTTTTTATTTAAAAAAAAACCGATCTACAAAGCTTGCTTTTTATCGGCCTTTTTAGTCGAATTACATCTATTTGTCAAGGATTCATCTCCTAGATTGTCACCCTTACAAGTATACACATCTTAATATTTTCTTTAAATTTAAATGGGACCAATCCAAGGTACCCTCTTTCCAATAAAAAATAATCATCAAAATTTATTCACATATACCGGAGTAATTGAGTAACATACGCACAAAAAAAATACAGTCCAAGTGAGAACCTCCTTTATTGAAGTCGGTTAAAAATGGCGGAGTGTTTAACAATGGCGGCGATGCTCTGCCACAGCCTACCATGTTCAAAAAAGAACTACCACACGCATAGTTGCAGCTATAAGATATAAATTAAATTAATAATCATAGGGTAGCATAAATAAAAAACACGTTGCAACCACGTCACGTTGTCGGAGACTTCATACATGTAAACCTTCAAAGCACAGTTTAACAATAAAGAAGAACATTCGACAATGTACGTAAGGTAGAAATTAAAGTAATAGATGTGTGACCGTCACAGGCATACCAACCGCGTTATTAATTAATCCAGGCTTGGGTTTGAAAGAAGGTTTGCGTTTTTTCGCATTATTTTATGGTCGTTTATTGTTTGCAAATTTTTGTCAAGTTCTGCGTTATACAACAGAAACTAGATGTCATTGAAAATAAAAAAAAATGTACTTAGATGATTGAAGAAAATGTATTGAAGTATAAAATACACATAATGAAGAAAAATAATTGTGACTGAACAATAGAAACATAAAATTATAATGGAATAAAGAAGTACTTTAACAGATAAAAAATGTAAGTCGTTGAAATAAGCGACATATTGACACTTCAATGTCACAATTTAAATAATAAAATACACTTAAAGAAACAACTGTAATTGTTTGCAAATTACACGCAAATTGATTTCCGAATAGAATTTACGTTTCGTCAAAATTGTGAGCACCGTTCATTCGTCGTCATTACGATCTCCTGATTCCCTCGTGCACACCCACATTACACAGACTGAAAATAATTTGAGTGCTATGAAGTGTTCACAGTCACTGGGCCTTGTTTTTCTTGATTTTTAATTGTGTCACTTTCGCTCAGATGTTTGTTAATTTTTGTTGTGTTCATAACCATTACGGGCTATCAGCGATGGTTGCTTACTTTTCACGTTATCGTTTTATTTCTTTACAATTCTTTTTTATTTCAATGACTCCATTTGGAATTCAAAAATACATTTCTAAATCCTATTTTGAATATACATTTGAATGTGCAATAAATAAAAGAGATTACAGTTTCCTATTTGGTACGAATACTTTACAAAATTGGGGAATGAGTCCACCAGTGGAACGTGGAGCGTGGGGTGACACCCTCATCAAGTAACCATACCACCTGAGACCAACATTTACTTTGTATTAAAAGCTTATATTACAATTACTGCTTTTAATTCAAAACATAACAAACTAATCATTTATAACCAATACATTAAAAGTTTTTTTAACGTTATATATAAAAAAAAATACTATTATTTCTAGATATACCCTGTGCCCTAATTACTTTCGTAGCACTATCTGAATACCAATATAGAAAAGTTCTTTTTCCAAATTGGTCCTACCGGGAATCGAACGCGGGACCTCCTCATGCAGAGCCCACAGTGCAAACCACTAAGCAACCGAAATCGTCATATTGTACAAACAAACAGGATAGAACTAAAAATATATTAGAAAATGTGTAAAAACTTATTTCAGGTACCAGGTTTTCATGAGCTAGTAGCAAATCTCGAAAACTCTAACAAAGTCGTATTACAAACCAAGACGCGTCGCGATTTCGCAACACGAAACAATGAACGTAAAAGCAACGAACAAAAGGGTGAAATTTACGTTTAAAAACAACGTAAATATATAAGGTGAGCGTAAGCGGGATCCGTATCTATCCTATTTAGATATTAATCTGTACGAAAAAGCAAAAGCAATTCAAATAGGCTACAAGCTACAGAAGGGCCGGGCGGGACATAATTGGCCGTATATCAAACGAAGGGTTAGGGTTCCCTCCCCGCACCCCCGCCCCGCGCAGGCTTAGTTAAACGAAACAAACAGATTTGTATACAGACAATGGTATTAAGAAATTTAAGAGTGTTTACCAATTTTATTAGAAGTACATGCTCCTGTGTATACTCCTTTAAAATTGTTATTTTTTCTATTTTTTTCAATAAATTTGGACAAAATTTCATTACCCGAATGTAGATAAGATTTTTTCAGAATGATCATGATAATATTTTTTTTATTTCATGATACAAAAATTATATTTATTTTAATTACAAATTGTGATAAATTTGTAAACAAAATAAAACAACAAACAATGTTTTCGCTCCGTAATCACACCCTAAACACACAGATTTCGAAATTCGAACACACCCGCCTGATTAAGGATTTCAGCGCCTTCCTAATGAAACTTTCTTATCTGTACCACGTTTTTGAATTACGACCGCTGGTCGAAATTAACTCCTGTTGGATTCTGCGAGCCTGGTACACATTTTATTTTGTAATTAAGCTAATGCAAGTTTCTATTAAATTAATGGAAATCTGTAGGCTCTGTCTGCCCCTGCTGACAGTCAGACGTTAAGATGTGGTAGTTAATTCACTAAATAAAAATTATGTTCTACAACATTTTCTTCATGTCTTCCTGTTGGACCCATGGGATCATGGGGTGGGTTGGACTCATGGGATCAACATGGTAGACAAAATAGCTTCCTCTCTGTGTAAAAGACTGTTAAGAAAAATCTCAGAGAAACGACACTGTCGAATTCCCTTCTATCCTTATCCTTAAGGATGAAATCTATACAAAACGAAATACCAACTAAGTTCGTCAAGTGAATCAAATAAACATAATCCCAAAATACGTAAACAAGAGACAATTAGTTACACCACCACCCTGTCAAAGGGTGATTCAAGAGTGATCCAAAGGGTTGAGCCATCTCTACCCGAGCGTGTATAATTTAAGCCATTGTCTATGGTGTTGCGATCGAAAAAGTTCACTGGTAATCTCGGGTACGGATGGGGTTCTAAACTTTGGAGTATAGGGCTTTTGAACTTGAATTTTATTGGTAGAAAATTAGATACCGCGCGTGTTGCCAAATGAATAAATAATTTTTAATTTACTTTGAGATACATAAAATGATAGCCTGGGTAGGCTGAAAGCACTGCCGTCCACTTCCTAGGATTTTAACATACATTTAGTAGAAGTAAAGCCCATGTAATGAAATAATACTGCGTTCCGATTTTGAAGGTGTTGTTGTAGTTACAGGCATATGGGACTTGTCAACTTATGTCTTGGAGTGACAGGAGCAGTGGTAGTGCCCCTAACTAAGGTCTTTCCGATTTAAAACTCTGAGTGGCACTGCAACTGCTGTGACAGGCGTGTCGCATAACTCCAGGCGCACTCACGTCACTTCGTCTTTCTCAATAACCTAAATACGTGGTGATTTGTAATGACAAATAGGTATAGGGAATGCCCTATAGTTTCTTTTAGGCAGAAAGACACGATTTAACAAGCACGAATATTACAAATTATCTATGCAAGTGCTTTAAATACATTACTTAAAAGAAAATATCAAACTACGCCATCAAGAAACCGAGATTGTAATAAAGATACGAAAAATAATTAAACGGGATATTTGCATAGAAATGGTGATTTTTTTATCTCAAACACTGTTTTTTTTTCTTAGAAACTGCACTGTTATGTTTCAATTTTACTATCAACGTCCATATCAGTCTTTAATGTTACGCTGACGGACATAGGTCAATGTAATAAAAGGAGGATTCGCCATAATCGCCACGTTTAACTAGCGCATTAACCTCTGTTATGTATGTAATAAAATGTTTTTATTTGTTAGAAAAGTGAGTATAGGTTCTTGTACGCAATAGCTTCGAAATTGAAAAGCTTCTGAAGAACTTTGATTCTAAATACAAAAAATGCTAAATAATTTTTAAAATTTATATGATATACATTTTTATTTTAAATTTTTAGGCTCCTCCGGATAGCACTTGAGCCAACAACACTATATTTTTAATTTGTATTTTAGGCTAAGGTTTAGGAAACTTTATAGATAAAAGTTTTTTTTAAACGAACTTAGGATATAAAGGGTTTGAGAAAAAATGTAATAAAAAATTGTAAACAGTAATTATTAGCAATAGGCTGCAATATACTTATGTGTATAAAGTTGGACACCTGAGAAGCAGGAGGATAGAAAGATCACATCTGGAACAATGCAAAAATATATTTTTAAAACGTCACACATTCAAACAAATTAATATAAAAAATTGATTAAAAAATAGATAACGCAAGTGATAAATGGTATATTGGTTTTTGTCGTACGTTGTGTGTACATACATAATATGTAGGTACTGCTATTACAAGTGTCGTAAATCAAAATTGTGGATTTAAGAAAAGATAATTTGAAACTTTAAAAAAACCGAATGGCTCTTATTGCGAATAATGTAATTTTATTTTATACAAAATACTTAATTATTTATAAAAAAGTACTGGGTAGAAACAAAGGTAACAAATTCACTATTTATATTAGGTAATTTTCCCAAAAATATTATTACATTGAAAGTTTGCATTTAAACGTACGATGTGTCTGTATGAAATTTTGACAGCTGTCAAAATTATCGCACGGCGGTTCCGCCTCACGGCGATTCGTTCATTTGATATTATTAATACATAATTTTATCAAATTGGATTTTGAAGAAGCAATTTATTAGTTTCCGGTAAATGATTTAACAAAGAGAGTCACTTATTGAAAATATTTCTAAGCATTCGCGATCAAAGTGTTTCATAATTGATATAAAAAGCCACATGTCAAAAATCATAAAAATAATACTAACTACATGAAACAAATTATGTCAGTAAGAGTTTGTCCAGGGAAGTACTGCCACCTTACCTATTTCTGCCGCCAAGCAGTAATGTCAACGTTACTTACTGTGTTTCGGTTTTGAAGGCTAAGAGTGCTGGTGAAATTACAGGCGCATGGGACTTGTCAACTTATGTCTCAGGGTGACGGGCGCAGTAGCAGTGTTCCAGATATTTGCGATTTAAAACTCTGAGTGACACTATAACTGTTATGGACAGGCGTGTAGCTAAGGCGCATAACGTGTTCGTCCCGTCACTTGATATTATAAAAAAATGTATATGTGAAATTTTATAAGTCTCTTATTTAAACATAAAAAAAGTATCGAGTAATTTCGATCGTAGAATCTTTAAGTCTCTCTCCTGAAAAGTTGTCAGTTTGCAGATGTGACTTTGTTAAACCAAGGGCGTGAATTAATTTATTTGAAAACTCAAGTTGTATAGAAATTTATACGTAACAAAGTAAATATAGTTTCACTGCGTCCGATAAAACATTAGACATGCCAATATAGTGAAAGAATAAACATTACATGCACTGTTATGGGTAGCACGCCTACCATACAACTTGTCCATTGTGTGGTGTGCACCTATGTGTTCATCCAGTTCAGTCTGTTGATTTTTTTTATGATACCCAGTGACGGGAAACATTGAATAAGCCATTACTTTAAACTCGATGTTAATTAATTGGGTCAATTTTAATGATAATTATAAAATGTATCTTTATATCAAAATAAATAAAGACATATATCAAAAATTGGACAAAGAATACTTCAATGTGACTTTGGCTGTGTAAGATCCTCTTGCATTCACCAAACGGCACACATGACAGTATAGCATAAAGTTCTATACTAAAAATTGTTGCTTAAATGTTTTTTGTGTTATTTTTATTTTTATTCACATTACCTTTTTGTGTTTTTGTGACATTGCAGTAAACGAATTTCTATTTCTGTTTCTATTTTCATTTTAAATGAAGCCGGACTACAGGCTAGTTTTTTTTTTACTGCCTCCGTGTGCGAACGGTTACCATTAACACGACTGTCACGCAGAGGTTCCAGGTTCGATTCCCGCACCGGGAAAAATATTTGTATGGCCTATATTCATTTATCTCGTGAGTTTGGGTAATTTGTGATTATCTATATGTGTGTTCATGGCACGCGCGACACAGGGTTTCCTTAGCGCGGGGCTATGAGTGTGTGCATTGTTGTGTTGTGTATTTACTGGAACAGTAATACCAGCAACAATCAACAAGTAACGTAAAAACTTTTGGGTTTTTGTCGACTGCTGGAAAAGGTAAAAGAGGCTAAGCGGGATTTACAATAAATACCCCATCATCATCATCAACCTGTCATATGTCTTCTTGACATGTGTCGCCACGCCCGGCCATTGCAGGACTTGACAAGTCTCCAAAAAGTTACGCATATCCTACAAACACTCGAATTGGAATAGAACCCATGTACTCTTATATATCAGGCTAGCTATCGCTGCTACATACAGGCTGTATCGACACGTACATTTATACAAACTCAGGGTGTGCTCAGTTGTGACGGGCGCTCATAATCTGCCGCTCGGATTTGCCTGCAACTCAACTTATAAATTCAGCTGCGTCTGTTAGAGAGAGCTACGTACAATGATTTTAGGAGTGAGCATTGCCGAATGTTCACAAGGCGACAAATGTTCCGCAACACGTGCTGTGCAACTTTGCCAGAATAGCTATTTATTTTTTATTTAAACACTTTATTGTACCAGAAAGTAAATTACAAATTTTCAGAAACAATTTAAATATATCCCGTAAAGAGATATTTCTTCCAACTAACCTTTGAAAATCTGAGAGGAAAGTTGATTTTTGACGTGGCACTAAAAATAGATAAATAAAGAAATGGAATATATTATACTCAATAAATACACAGATAAATTAATTACATGAAATGTACATACGAATACATATACATATATTAAGTAATGTTGATACATATATCAAATGTAAATAAATATTTCATAAGCTCTAACATATTATGGAGTCTGAATCCCAAAACTTCAAAAGAGCACCCTTGAAAACCCGAACCGAAGGCGACTGTCTGACCTCGACCGGGAGAAGGTTCCATATACGGGCAACATTTACTATGAACGATTATATTATGTTTACTTATTTAACATTTTTTGCTCAATACTATATATTCTTTGCCAGTCAACTGTTATTTTAAACAGAAAAAGACCATAGATTGGTGTTAGATACCACTACTCTAAGCCAAAATTTGGTAGTAAATTTAGGTGGTATAATAATAAAAATAGTTTATGTTACTATACACAATGTTAAACATTCTTGCGCATTTTTTTTATGATTTCAAGTAACGAGACTAAAAAGTCATACGCCTGGTGTTAACAGACACGCCAATAGCAGTTGCAGTGCCATACAGAGCTTTAAATCGCAAATACCTGAGAAACAAAGCCAGACAAAGCCACCGCGCCCATCACTCTGAGACATAACTTGACAAGTCCTTGTTACCTTCAAAACCGAAACGCAGTAATGTACACATTACTGCTTGGTTGCAGAAATAGTTAAGCTGGCGCGATAATGATAAAACGATAAAGGATATATGATATGTTGTGCTACATATTTGCAACACGACGCTCAACACATTGTTGCTTAATAAATACTCACTTTTAATAAGGAAGATTAAATCACAAATTACTATACACAGGTCTAATGGGGTCTTGCTGCGTAATGAGGTTATTATACGATAGAGTTGAAAGACCTGTTTTAACGGCAGTGACAGTGAAAGACCAATATAAATAACTAGAGAATTGATCTCCGACCACGTATGTGGCATTATGACTTCAATGGCTATAAGGACAGAATACCTAAGTCTGTACATTTATCTGATCTAATCATGAAATCGGTAGATGGACACAAATAAGTTCTTTACTTATGTTTTCATATGTACTTTACTTACTTTTTTACACTTACTATTGGTGCTTTTTTGCAATTTAAGTATTTTTCTAAATTACAGATTTTTTTATATTTACATTATAAGTGCGTATTTGACCTACATCTCACCTGATGGAAAGTGACGATGAGGTCGACGGTGGAGCATACACACCTAAATAATGTATGTTATGACGTTCAGGTTACAAGTCTGCAGGCAGGGAATTCCACCCCATAGCCGTTCGCCATATAAATGTGGAAGCATAACGGTTCGTGCGAATCTTTGGAATATCTACAACTAGGCCTACGCCTAGTCCCTCGGTGATGGAAAGGGGAAGGCGGAATTAAATCGGGTAATTCAATCGCACACTCTCCGTGATATATCCTATAAAATACTGATATGAAGACAACTTTACGGCGGTGTTCAAGGCTCTGCAGCTTCGCCTCCACTAATTCCGAATCACCTATTAGCCTCTTGCCACGGTTGTCAATTGAATCCAAAGTGGCCAGTTGGTATGTACCAGAGCCATCCCAAAGGTGGCAGCAGTACTCCATGCACGACCGGATTTGTGCTTGGTACAGCAGAAGCAACTATCCCGGTATAAAGTAACACCTCACCCTGGAAAGGATGCCAAGCTTCCTTGCTGCATTTTTAGCCAAGGATTCAATGTATCTGCCGAAGTTCAAATTGGACGACAGGTCCATTCCAAGTAGCTGAAGACAGTCGGCTATCGGTATGGATATATCACGAAAAGTCGGAGTCAGCTCAAAGGGACTCCGTTTTGTGGAGAATAGACACGCCTGCGTTTTGGTAGCGCTAAATTTGACAAGATCCCAATCCGAGACTGCCTTGAGCGTCAAATCCAAACCGCTAACCACGGACTCTCGACAAGACTGTATTTGCTCTCCACTGACCCTCGCATTGGTCAAGTACCTATCTACAACTGTGCTGTCATCAACATGCGCAAAGGTACCTGGAATTAACATATCATTGATATGCAGCAGAAAGAGAGTTGCAGACAGTACGGAACCCTGAGGAACTCCGGCATCTATCGCCATATGGTCGGAAAAGTGGCCTTCTAAGACCACGTTATTCGAACGTTATACAGATATCTTCAGTTAGTAGTTAGTTACATAATTTAGGTACTTTTTAATCATAAAATTGAGATGTGGATACTGATGGTTTGCCTATATATTGTAGGCAATTTAAATTGTTTGTTATTGTTTGTTTTTACCACAATCGCAAATTTCCCAACAAAATTTAATTGCTCGCTCCTAATATTAACACCCACTTCCATAGTCTGTTATAACGCAGACATACATAGGTATTAGAGGAGACGTTCAAATTAATACAACGGCTGTGCACCTGCGCCCGCTTGTTTCTTTCCTACCAAATTAACTCCCGGGCTTGCCAACAATGGGACCCACAGGACCATAGTTAGGTACAGTGGGGGGCCATAAACAGTGCTTCTTTTGAAATACAGAAAGAAAAAACTGGCAGTGATAAGATACTTCGTTCATCATCATGTCACTGCTGTGCTCATCTAGAGGAAATTACTTACCTTTGATATGGTAAAGTCACGTATGATTATAGGCCAAAAGCTTTTCTTTGTGATGAAAATCATAAAAATAATACGAACTTGATGTATATGTGAGATTTTACAACTCCTTATTTGAGCATAAATAAGTTATCGACTAATTTAGTAACAGTAGAGCTCTTTGTGAAAGAATTCGTCCAAGGAAGTACTGTCACATTATATATGTCTGCCGCCAAGCAGTAATCTCAGCATTATTACGTTCCGGTTTTGAAGGGTAAGCATGCTTGTGAAATTACAGGCACATGGGACTTGTCAACTTATGTCTCAGGGTGACGGGAGCACTAGCAGTGCCCCTCAGATCTTTGCGATTTAAAGCTCTGTGTGGCGCTGCAACTGTTATGGGCAGGCGCTTATCATCAGGCGCACGACTTGTTCGTCCCATCACTTGATATTATAAAAAAAAGCGCTAATTAGTCCAAAGTTTCTTGTTTGTTTAGTCCGAACAATCTTCAAGGCAGTTAATTTAGAAAATCTTTGCAATAGGGAAACCGTCAACACAATTATATTTTGAGCATTTTCTCGCATTTTCATCGTAAGAGTAACATATAAGGCTTTATTATTATAGGCAGGGCCCAATATCAACAAGGCCCTATATTTTTCCCTGATTCCCTCACTGTCCCCGCCCAGAAAAGTTTTGCACTGTTATTTTTTTCTCGCAACTGCGGTGGCTATATTTCAAACTGTCATACTTAATCTTTTTATCAAAGTTTGTTAAACGCCATAAGAAGTGCACGTCTGAGAACTTTTCATCTGCCCTCTAATTGCGTTTTGTCGCTATTTGCCAACTTTTATAATGTAATTATAAACTTTTTATAATGCCTTTTTCGAGTATTGAAGTATTTATCGCTGTTTTCCGTAGTTTGCGCTTGTTTGTTTTTGTGAAATGAAAATTTTTTTTTTAATAAAATTTTGCGATAAAACCTCAAACTCAATATATTTCATGGGTCAACAAATTACACTTGAATTCGTCACACTCATTAAATTCTACTACTTTATGAAGATTGAGTAAGAAACTCCAGAGGTTGCTCTTGTAAATAAACATGTGTATACATTTCGAGCCAGTATCGCTAAGTTAGTGCAAGCGACAAAAAACAAATTTTCCAAGAGAGGTTTTTTTTAAATATTTCTACATTATAAATGTGGTGCTAAATTGAGTTTTAATACATAATAATGAATTTCATAACCGATTGTGTAACAGCAAAACTTTTTTTCTACTCCTGTACTTTTGTCTTTCAATCATAGTTTCATAAACCATATCACAAATGCGCTCTTTTTAGTTCCGAACTAAAATTCTATTGTCTATGGTACTCGCTACAGAACCGAAAATTTTCGTTCTGTGAACAGAAAGAAGTATGAAAAGATTTTCAAAAAATGAACGTCGTATTTTTGATAGTTAAAATAGATCCACGTGTCGCTGCGTTCTAAAACAGAATAACGTTGCTATATTTGTGAAATTATTAAACTTCTAATTATTTCTATTATATATATTATGTATTATTATAGAGGCGTAACAATTTAGCAAAAAATAACTATTTAAAAACAATGATTAAATATGTCCGTATGTATGTATGTATGACGTTAGTCAATCGCTCTACTGCGTCTCTTTCTATTCTATCTCTTTGGTATTTTGTTTGGTTTTCGCTTGATTTTGTAATCAACAACAACGTCGTGGATTGTTATTTTAATTTACTTATAGAAAAAGTATTACGATACTTGGTTTCAGGAACCCTCATTATGCAACAATTGCATAAAATACTATTTTAAACCAATGAATTATAAACCTTTTTGACGTTTATAAGAATTTTGCTATGTCTATCTAAAGTTTTTTGAGGCTGTTTATAGTAAACTAGAGACTAAATTGTGATGTACCATATCGGTTTCGATAACAAGTGGGGTCTCTCATGTTATGATTTTTTTTAATATTATCTTGCGTTCTTGTTCGTTATAATTTCAAATGTTATCATTTGCAAAAAAAAGCGCTGTTTAGGCAAAAATGTATTTCAAATATAATCTAGAAAACCTGAAATACATAAATGGGTCATCTTGAATTTTTGTAATTAAAGTACGTAGAAATTATATAACAAACTTAGTATAAAGTTTTTGTTTTAATATAGTTTTAAACCTCGTTAATGGCAAATTTTGAATATTAACCGGAATTTTCTTATAGAAGCGTATATAGTCCATTAAGTTCGTGAAGAAGACAATTAAAAATAGCCATGTTATTTTTATTTCTCATTATTAATATTATGTCTATTACAGTTTTCGGTAAAAAAGCTTTTTATTTTTCTTAAGACTCGATACCTCAGCACGATTTAAAATTTATCCCGTTCTAATACGGTTCATTTTACTTGGGTCGAGCGACAAGGACACTGGCTTTATTTCAGAATTTATTCTTTTAAAAACGAATTTGAAAAATGTTATCATACACTATACGTGTTCTATTTACTTCAGTCGATATAAAAAAATATTGGTACATATGTGTAAAGTACATATTTAATACAACGGTTTTCTTGTAAATTTTCGAGGTAAGTTTGTTTTTTTCCTATTGTATTGAAAATTTTTAGGAATTGTGTTTTCGCGCCGTATACATAGCCAGTGTAATCTGCCGTCCACTAACTATAGCGCGTCTAAATAACAAATGGTCAAATATCCTTTTTAAAGAGGAAAAGATGTAGACAAATATCCCTTTAAAAGCAGTTGAAATTAGTTAACGTACTCGACTTATCGGAACTTACCCTAACGATACATAACTGAAATATCATTAAAAAATCTCAGTATTCTAAATTTTTTTTTTCTAAGTGTTGTTTTTTGTAAGTTAATACGACACTTTCATATTTATACGGAATCAACTAAAGCCATTTGAGGTTGTAGACTCTTAAAACATAATTTGCATTTTTATAAATGTATCGTGACTTTAGTATAGGAATATTAATTTCTTTAAAATTCTCTCTTAAAGTCTTTATATTAAGTACTTATGTAGATCCTGTCATGACTCTACATCTTATTTAGAAGTCAATGTTGTCCTCTAATAGACATATACAACTCACTCCTGGACAAACATATGCCCCAGCCAGAGAACGTAAAGGCAATCATTATTATCACCAACACGAAGGCTTCACTTCACACGTCTTCTTCGACGAGTAGGTTTTCATCGCGATGTGTTCCTTCGCCGAAAAGCTCATGGTAAATTTGAAACTAAATTCGCACATAAATTCCGAAAAACTCAAAGGTGCGAGCCCGCATTTGGCCCTCTGCTTGAAAACCATTAGGCTAGCACTGCTAAAAATATAATACCTATATAAATCAAAGCTAATGAAACTTTTTTTTACTACCACTACGCCCGTCTCTCTGAGATATATGCTGACAAGTCCCAAATGCCTGTAAATTCACCAGCAACATTACCCTTACAGTAATGCAGACATTACTGCTTGGTGGCAGAAAACGTGTCAATTACGAAGCAGTTCAATTTAGGTAGGTACCTAAATTGAATCATAATCATCACAAATAGATTTCGAAGGACTTGCGAGTCAGATTAGGTTTTGATTTGGCGTTGGCATCAATACCGCTGACATAATCGTTTAGGTTAACATTGAGTCGCAATTCTTATTGCGATTCAATTTTAACCTTGTTTAGGTTACGATACAATACTCTTGTATTGGTAAAGCTCCCAGTACTTTATTGTGTCTTGGCTCCGAGTTGTAATTTGTAATGAAGTAAATTAATCAATTATTATTACTTTATCGCAGTGATCTCAATAACTTTAACATTATAGTGGGAGAGAGAGACAAGGGAAGAACGGGAAAAAGTCAATGTCGAGTCGTACCAGCGCCTCAGAGTCTAATGAAGATGGTTCATGATTACTCTACCTAGAGCCTAGCTCTTAAATATGAAGATCCTAAACAAATTTGGAGACCACGAACCGGAAGGCGTTCAGTGGAACGGCCCCCTACTAGATGGATGGATGACCTGGTAAGGGCAGCCGATGGATGCACGTTGCGTCCGATCGGCTGATCTGGAAATCTTTGGGGGAGGCCTATGTTTAGCAGTAGACGTCTTCCAACTGACATGATGATGACGAAACAAATTTACCAATATTTCTCTTACGTCATAAAGCTCTACGAATGACAACTTCGGCACTATGGACTTTTCTGAATCTGCGATTTACTTGTTACCAACTGTATGTAATATTAAAATCAATTTAGCAAAACACAATTAAACATACAAACTGACATGGTTGTGTGGAAAACAAATAGGAATTGTTTTCCACACAACCAGGGCACCAGAAAATCCAGCAATTAAAATCCGACGGTTGTTTATTCATTCGCAATTCGCCGTGTAATACCAGGCGAGCAGCGGGGCCTAGGAGCGAATAATTTATATTTAATTTAAACAAGACGACATTGGTATTCGGAATACGAGTGCGTAATTAAAATTCCCGCCGTGGTGGCTGCCCCTGCCCCCCGCGCCTCTGCGACAGTTTTCGCGCCAATTTCAACGCGCCGGAAATTAATTGTGACAGGAAGACGCGGCCACATCCGCTTGCGTTCCGTTATTGCAGATGCATTATCGCTACGTTCCATTCTCATTAATATTATTTTCGGCCAGTCATTGCACAATGCATGTTTAAATTAATTATAGAATTGACAAAAACAAATGGAATATACGAATTGAATTTCTATAGAATATAAGTTTTCTATTCTTAACTGCCCCCATAGATCACGTCAGCCATAACTATCTTGTTATGCAAATCAAAGCTTAAAATGCAAATACATATTAGATATTTTCTACAATAAAAATTTCGACGAAAAATTCTCAGTTCCTTGAATTTTTTTGTTTGATTAATACGAATCGATTACTTAAATACCATCACTTGTCACAAAACTGGTTAGTCACGCCATCGAACCTGCGACTCGAATGTTTTCATCGTTAAAAACCTTATAAAACGACACTACAATTAATAAGTGTCAAGTTTAACATTTAATTAAATAGGTTCGCGATAATATCGTCATAATCCATCGAAAGGCATTTACATAAATAATTGTTGGAGACGATTTCGAAATTTATATTTCGAGTCATCAATTTGAAAAAGGAAACGTTCCAAAAGGTCATTCTAAATTCAAAACAATATTTGAAATTCCAGTAATTTAAATTAAGAATCACAATCATCAATTTCGGAAACAGAATGAAGGATGAAAATCAGTTGCGAAAAATGAAAAGAGTTGTGCAGATTTCACACTGGCCA
Organism: Hyposmocoma kahamanoa; assembly: GCF_003589595.1. NCBI lineage: Eukaryota > Metazoa > Arthropoda > Insecta > Lepidoptera > Cosmopterigidae > Hyposmocoma > Hyposmocoma kahamanoa. The sequence continues at coordinate 1,592,092 of NW_020653397.1, read as the reverse complement.
GTAACAATTGTCCGATCTCTGTTGGCATCTCGAGTCGGCGAGAGACACATTCGTTTTCGCTAAGGGCCTCTAATGGCCGCCTGAACCCGAGCGGGCCCTTAAAATTTTAACCATCCTTTTATTTATGGTGGCTTTTGTCTCCCGCGGTACACTATCGACGGCGAAAATCTGTTCGTTATGATTTTAAGCATTTTGACCGCCGGTTCTTGACTTGATGCTGGCTGCTTGATAAGTCTGGTGAAAATAAAAAAAAACATATTTTTTCAATTAAAAAACTTTTTATCGATATTCATCGTGCTTTCACCAGCGTTGGTTGATTATCACAATATTCGAATTCTACAAATAAGACAAAGCAATAATAAACATTAAACTTTAAATAGTTGGATTAATGAGGATGATGCTCCGTATCAGGTTGCTCAAAACGCTGGCAGATTCGTTCATTTCATAATCAGAAATACCGTTCTATATTTGAAAATTTAAAAAAAATATTTCTCTCTAATGGCGTTGGAATGTCATAATAAATCTGTGCTTTTAAAAAGTTTAATTGCTAGATGATTTACGATGATGTAGCCGCTTATCTAACATCGCTGTCGTCGACCTAAACAGTCGTTAGCCTAGTATGCGCTGCGATATTTTACGCAATTAAAACTTCTTGGACGACACCGATGTAATTGCTTTGAGACAGGGCACATTTAGAACATCTTACTTTAAAATTGCATCCTTTCGCTTACTATCAAGTGACGTAATCTCGATATTATCTTCTTTTCATCCATGTCCTAGTGAAGTCAAATATACCTTTATCTAACGAGTATTGCTCAAGCTTAAGTTGGTATAGCGTCTGGCACGGTAAGCTAGAAGACGTCGGTTCGAATCCGGCTCGTAGGATTATCTGAGTGTTCAATCTTTGTATCAATAATTATAACAAACTAGTGGTGTAATTTCACATAAAAACTAATTGAATATCAATTCAATAAAAATTTAAAAAAAAAGAGTATTATTCAAATCATCATAATTTCTCATCATATAATTAGTTTTGTCTGTTATTTGCTTTAAAAAATAGTCCACTTTTATAGACCGTATACTTCAAAATAGGCTGAAAAGGAAATGATCAATTCGCAACACCAACAAGCCATCTTAAGCACTAAACTTAAATTTAAATGAATGAAATGAAATTACATAAGTACGTAGAATATGAATTAAATTTTTATTGAATTGATATTCAATTATTTTTTGTGAAATTACTCCACTAGTTTGTTATAATTATTAATACAAAGATCGAACACTCAGAAAAAATTCCTTCGATCCGGTCGGATTCGAACCGACGACGTCCTCTTGCATACCATGCCAGACGCTATACCAATTAAGCCACGGAACGAACGAAGGAATTTTTTCTGAGTGTTTTTTCTGAGTGTTCGATCTTTGTATTAATAATTATAACAAACTAGTGGAGTAATTTCACAAAAAATAATTGAATAACAATTCAATAAAAAATTAATTAATATAGTGAATAGCGACATCTCTCGCCAGGACTGGTAGCTGTAAAGGTACTAACTGGGTGATAAATCTGTCAAAGATTTCTCATAGATGGCGCTACGACTAAAAAGTCGTTGAAAAACCAAGTACAAAGACACAACGCAAGCACATAGAAAAATTCGTGAGGTCCGTTGGTTCGTTCCGTGGCTTAGTTGGTATAGCGTCTGACACGGTATGCAAGAAGACGTCGGTTCGAATCCGACCGGATCGAAGGAATTTTTTCTGAGTGTTTTTTCTGAGTGTTCGATCTTTGTATTAATAATTATAACAAACTACGTAGAATATGGATAAATAAAAATTTGGAAACAAAATGGGTACAGAGATAGATGCATCATATGACAGTTAGATGTTACAATGCGGAAATTACAAATTTTTATTCTTAATAAGGTTCTTTCAGTGTCTAACATTAACATTAAATTCGCGCAGATGTTGTGGGCACTATCATCTACGTCCATTAAAACATTTCAAAATGGCGTCGACTATCTTTTAACCAATGTGAGAGCGTCTTCGATCAACGCTTATCTGCACTTTGAAATGTAATAAATTATGTACTATCAGGATTGTTGGTTAAAAAAAATGAAAACGTGTTTACAAGGTTTTAAAGCTTCTTGCTATTTTCTTTTTCCGTACGGTATGTGCACATGTAATTATCCTATAAACAACCACGAACATCGTAAAAAGTGTCTAAGGATACAAACATGCACGTCAACAGTCCAGCCATCTCATAACTGTCCTAAAACAATATTAGATGATTTTTTAAGGCGACGCATTTTCGGTTCTGCATTTCACATATTGAATTGTAGCTCGTGACTACAGCATTTTATATATCATATTTATAAAACTAGATACAACGATTATTCCGAATATATGTAGAGTATGCCAGCTAGAGTACAATACTAAAATAGCTTCTTCTTCTTATTTAAGAGCTACGCTCTTGCCGGTGAAGTAATTAACAAACATCTCCGTTCAGGGCACTAACCTTGATTTCCTGATACGTTAAGACATTATTTTTTCCATTAATTCGTCTCGAACTTTCTTTGCTTCCCTTTCCTTCTATAATACTGTCGTAACTTCTGGGATGCCCAACCATCTTTCCCCTTCGTCTCTCTATTGTCTTTAATAAACTTATCTTTTCTAGCACTAGTCTTAACACCTCCCATTGGTTTTTCTTTGCGTTCAACCAATTCGCTCTATTCTTCTGAAGTACTACTAAAATGGTATCAACAACAATAAACGAACCACACGGTCAATTGGAAAACCCCCTTTATTTTCCTAATCACGTATGATTCGCGAGTGACGTCACTGGTGTCTTAGCTCGCGCCGCCGGCAATGCATGAGTACAGTCAGGTCTACGAGGTCCGCGCTACGTCATTACGTTGACAAATGGCTGGAGGACGTAACCGCGATAGCGAGCTGCGTGTGGCGATAGTAGGACACAGATTAGTTTTAACCGTTTATTCAGATTTACGACAATGACATCTATGTACTCAAATAAGTGTATATATAACACAACATGTAATCTAATAGGTATTTCAGGAAATCTTGTAATAGACAAACGCCGTTTATATCTAATGTTCGAATGTGTTCGGAGATCAAATTTATTATAACTATGATTTGTAGCACAAAAGGTAACCTCCTGTAATTGAAAAATAATAAGTATTGTTAATTCAATTCAATTGTTTGAAAATCTCGACACAAAACGACAGTACTTGAGAATTCCTTGTAAAACCGCGTTAAATTTTAATAAACATAACTTACTGTACACACTCAGTCTGTGCGTTAGCCCGCACATTCCTTTCTCAATTTATTTGAATGAAGAACTCGTGGTTGTTGTTTTTACATTGAATCACACATTCCAATTACGTTTCGTTCGTCGTGATTGCAAATTCAAAATTTAATTTCGTACATAGTCAGTCTTTTGCTTTGATTTTAGCGGTCGACATTTTTGACACGAAATACCAAATACGCAAACCGTCATTTCAATCAACTTATTATAGATTCGTCAGTGTTTTAACATTAAAATTATTAATGTGAAATAATTCTAAATTTTAAACATGAAAATTACGTCTCTGACTCGACTTTTTCAAGACCTATGAATACATGAGCAGGTATTTATTTATTTTATGCCACAAGTTAAAAAATGTCGCGATTGTGTGGTCATAATAGTTCTTACACGATTTAGTTTTCAGACATTTTGAGTTTCTTTATTAAGTATTTGTTATATAGGCTGATGGTGTTGTAGCCGATGCTCAATAAATAATAACGAACCATCGTACGTAAACCAAGTAATACCGTTTCAGGCTGTTTACAGGTAACACAGTCAGTCACATCTGATTTATTATTTGAATTAGTCCCTGATTAAATCAAGCTCGTTAAGCAAAACAATCAAACAAAACCAGCTTAGTAATTAGCAACACAAGTACAAGGCAATCATAAGACAGCCGGCACATGGGGGCGGCTATCCATCACGCGGCGAATTAGTTCCTGCGCCGGCCGCAGAGCCGCGCGGCGCTGCCGTCGCGCTCATTAGTGGTCTCGCTGGCGTACTTGTGTGGAGTTATGTGGCCCTGGTACTTATATGTCATATAACACGTTAAATTTGTAAACTAATGTAGTGTCCTTGATTGAAGAAAGAGTACATTATTATTTCTATACGTATAAAGGGTACCTTCAATAAGAACAAATGTACTGGATAATGACTGCCAAGTAACTTAGAAATTCACATCTGCTGTTGATAAATAAGACCGTTCGCACCTCAACCCTTGCCGTAATCCGAAATAAATTCAGCACGTCAAGCAATCAGTGCAATATGGCGCCAGTCGACCTATTATCGCGATTGCATCCGCGGCTCTATCCCAATATTGGGCCATGAAACCAACGGGCCAAACTCGCTTTCACTTTTGTGTCAAATCGACTACCAGACAGATCGTTAAATCAATTTTATAAACGCGATGTCACAGGCTACAAAAACAACACAAAATTGTCGATTGCTAAGATGACTTCAAGTATTACTAATTAATTATTGTCTGATAAAGGTCAAGTAAGCACAGAAAGTCGGACTTCAGATTGGCTTATCAATTGTTTAAAATATGGATATATTGACTAGCTCTTGAGGCATCTCAATTCGAATTAACATTTTTCCTTTACTAATATGGTTCGTTTTGCTTTGGTCGATCGATAGGGACACTGGCTTTGTTTCAGGATTTATTTTATTACAAATTAAATTAGAACCATTTTAAAAATGTATATCGTATACTATACATGTTCTATTTAGTTCAGTTGATATAAAAAAAAATGGTATATATAAAGAACCTATTGAATACAACGGGTTTCTTGTAAAATTCGAGGTAAGTTTGTGTTTTTTTTAAATCGTGTTTTCACATCGTATAGTATAAGCCACACATTATTTATTTATTATTGTTATTAATATAGAAGAGACAATAATTGACATTATCTTTGACTCATCGAGTATCGCCAACCTTTTGGTCACCGGAGACTTTACCGAGGCGAAAGCTTAACGCGGAGTTTTAACTGTGCAGGGGACACATACCAATTGTTCAATAACATACGCGAGCCTATACCTACTTCCTTGTTATAAATTGGTTTTTAATTTTAGCTTTCTCCATTGCTACGTCATCAGCTTTCCGCTGACGCCGTGGCTTCCTTTCGGCGACATGTTTTGACACCATCTGTGACACCTTTGAGATATTTACTGCCGGTTTATACCGCCCTGGTGTCTAATTACTTTGCCATACAAAAGACCCCATTTAACGGTCAATTTTCACCACGGGCTGATTTGTTTGTTACGTCACGTTGTTGCACTCACGAAGTATGAAAATTCTAATAAATAATTTTAAATTTTCTTCACGACTTTATTTCATTCTGCGCATCTCGTGGTACCTCTACCGGCAGTAAATTTCTATCACGTTCTATTTTACAAAATACCTTAAAATTAAGCAATTAATAATCTCCATAAATCAATGCAGTCAGCTCACAACATAAACACCTAAATCCCCTTCAGTTATTACAATAAAAACATTCCAAATTGTTGTACCCCATCGTACTCTTACCCTGACAATTAACGGAGTGCCATGTGTTGCGTTACTCATTCCGCGTGATGAGAGGACCAGAGAGGGTCACGGAGGGTCACGGGGGTCACAAGGGGGTACGCGGGAGGAGATGCAATATATTGCGTTCGGTAATTACGCCCACCGGCTACCAGGAGCCCAGCGGATTAAGGAGCTACGACTCCTTAAAATGAAGCATTTTCCGCCACGGTTATTTATCGCCCGCGATTTTTGCCTCGGACTTAATGTTGCCCTGGTAAATTAATTGGCACTCGTACAAGTTAATTTATGTTCTTGGACACTTGCGTTTCTACCCAGGTGGCAAAACTAAGTAGTAGTATGATTAACTCCCAGCGTTAATTCAATACTTTCATTTAACCGGAGTCACACAAAACAGATCGCTACATGAATGAAAGAGAAACAATTTTCTTGACTATTATGCAGACTTTCAAATGGAGACTTTCAAACTACGCAGTTTTAAAAGTATTGACAACGCGAGAAACGTGGTATCAAAATTTTATTTAGATTTAATCAAGCAATTTGAAGCGTTGCGAAACAAAGTTATCAATATGAAAATTTTAGTGTAACTTAGTGTTGAAGATGACACCAAGGTCCCTGATTTGATTAACCCGTTTGATGTAACGCCATTTCAATTATAGTTAAATATTATGGTGTGACTTTTCCGAGTACAGTCATACAGACGGCATGATCAATATAGTATATGACCATACAAAATCATACATAAAACTGCAGTATTAATTAATATGTTTTAATTTATTCTAGTTTCCATTATTAATTAATAATAAATCTAACTTAATAAAAATTCATATTGTTACAATAAAATTATTTTTAAAACATACGTAGCGTAAATTAGAATGTTCTTTGAAAAAATTAAAAACTAGGTATTTAATTAATAACTTTTGTAACTATAGTGAAAAATAGGCTGATTTGCATTAGTATTAGACATGATGACTTTACCACCTCAGTCAAACGTGACCATGGGACCTGTAAAGGGCTCAAAACGTTGCTTGAAAAAACATATAACGCGATTTAAATCCGGGAAAAATAGTTTCATTTCCTATAATGATCAAATTTTTCCAACACCCTTAAGATACTTATTTATATTCTTATATTCTTCCAACACCCTTAAAGAGATTAAGTGGTTTCACGTGTGATGTCAAAGATTTCTCTTTTTGAACACCATCATCATTAACCCATCTTAGATTATAGTCTCTTTTAGAGGCATTGTACTCGTAGATCTTGTTGAGCAGATCCCACAAGTGTTAATAACTCAGTTTCGTTTGAAAATCTCGGAAAGGTTGGTTATGATAATTGGTTATGAAAAGAGAAGACCGTCGTTATACAAAGCTCCAATCTGCAGTGTTGCTATGTCTATCTACTATAGTAACCACAATAGTAAATATTTTTGTTTTGCTAGATTTTTCAAATACCCGAGACGGTAATTACATAAAGTCTTAAAATATTACATTGGTTGGTTTGTGCTCTATAGTATACCAGTTAAGTTGTACAATATTATCAAATATCACAAATTGAAAAAAAAAACAATTCATTAATAAACATGTCACATCCCTCGTCACCAAATTTGTCGTTGTCGTCAAAAAACTCTTGTACACTATAATAAATATTCGTACTTAACCATTTACGAACAGCTTTTAAAATTGTACGTACTCGAATTTTTTTAATTCAGTCGGAATGCTGTTATCTTGACCGACATTACGTAAAAGCTTTTGTGGTAAAATGTATGACTGCCCGAGTAAACCATTCTATGCCCATGTCTTGAATTTGTATGGGTCCTTTTTATTTGCGACTTTAAAATGTGACGGATGTTTCTAGGCAAACGCAGCAGCCTCTTTCTTTATAATTTATAAATATAAATTAATAAATCCATTTGAGATCCACTGCAAATGCTACGTACAACGCTTTTTTGCATCTTAAATACCTGCATAAACTCTACTGAGTTAAGAAATCCCGGGATGAAGAAAGCAACTAAGTTTCATCACAAAGGTATTGCCTAGCATTCACATGCACGTAATTTATTTTTTCAATGTCTCCATCAGGAATTCTTTTCAAATCTCATCGGAAATATAACATCAAAACTCTTGATTGCCGGATCCCCTGGTTATAATATTTACTGCCAACGCTATAATTGCCTGATTTGGCGCAGTTTGAATGCCGCGGGCGGCGGGCGGATTCCAACAAAATATTTATTGTCCACTGGGGCCAGCTGGATTAGGACCACTACGTGACGACGGGCCTTTTCTTTGCATGGTTTTGTGTTTTCTCCGACTCCGTGTGTGCTGTCTGATCCTGGGTTAATGTAAACTACTGCGTATCGCACCCTACAAGTACTTTTAGGAAAGTAACTCACTAGTCTATGTGACTGTTACATAATGAAAAGCGTTAAAATACGAGTGTGGGTTTAAAAACATCACACGAGTGTTTTAATGCCTAATTATGTACAGTTACGTACACTGCTTTATCTACACACATAATTATTATTAGCTCTCTGTGATGTGTTCAGGAACCTCATGTTACGACTGGCGAAATAACGGCAAATAAAAATTTTTCTCGCGCATGTCACACAATCGTAGTTTTTATTTTTAATTCATAAACAAACTAGAATCGGCCCCTTCTCGTTCGATAACAAGTAACGTGCGAAATTGTGAAAATTGTTTGCTATTGACATTTCATTTCCAATAAAACTTCATCTCGACTGATTCGATGTTATTATGAAACAATTTTCACAGATAAGAAATTTGTTCTAACAAAACAGTTTACCTTTATGCTGGTCGTAATTTGCGGTTTTTGAACACGTTATAGAGAGTTTATGATATGTGTGTAGATAAAACAATATACTAACCACTTCTTGGGTTTTTGCGATTGTTATTTGGGATTTTTACTAGACGCGGTGTACCATCATGCGGTACATTAATTTTATTTCAGCCACCAAGATATAAACCAATTGACATATGTATTTTTCTAATTTGGTCCTACCGAATCCGGGACTTTGTTATAGATAACCTATAAGTGAAATTGGAAGTATTGTTTATACTTTTGTGGAAGAAGTGATAGACAAAATAGTAAATAATAATAGATACAAAAGACAAATTCTAAGAAAAAACACCCTTCAAATCTTGTAAGATTTGTAATCGAACTACCAGGGCATCAGGGGCAGTGGTAGGGTGAATAATGGGACAAATCCGCGGATCGAGCAAATCCAGTTCGCGGAGCCGCGCCGCGTTTTGATGCGATATCCGTTGGGCTATGCGCTCCTGGTGATTGATTGCTGATAGTTCGATTAAGTCGAGCCAAGTTACTATGAGTTAACTTGCATCACCAAGTTTTACGCTAATATAGCTAGCTAGCTTAGCTATGTTTGGTATTGTTTAACCCATAGATAATATCTTAATTTAAAAGAAATGTGTATTAAGATCATACCGGTGCCAACCATCTTTACTTAGCATTCTAACTTTGAGAGCCTTGTGACGAGAGGCGACGAGAAATATAACTTATTTGGGTAAGTAATGACTTAAACTGAAAGGTCAGTTGACCATACTTCTCCTGTTTAAAAATGATCGTATATACAACACGGTTTGGTCAATTAACAAAGCAATACGAAAAACTACCTTTCACTTAGAACCATCAAGAACTTCCGTACAACGTAACCGCCATATCTCAAGCTCCCCATAGCGCGTAAACAACCGTTTCCCCGAACAAACAGACGAGCCCGCAAACAATATTATTAGTTAGAGGCAGGTGGGCGAAGAGGAATTAGCCGAGGCGATAAATTCCGTTTTTCCCTAATTAAGGTTTAATTCGCCCCTAACTCCGCGTGTTGCAACCTTTTGGGTGTTTTCTTTTTAGAGGTTTTGTTGAACAATTGCAAATTTGAATTTGGATACATCAGATACATTGGACATACATAGACATTAACTTTAAAAATTAATGTCTATATTTTTTCAACTACAGCTAATAGCTATATAGTAATTTATATGTTATCAGATATTACAATAATTTCGGCTATTTTCAAATCTACCAATCAAAACAAAAGTTTTAACGTCCAAAAACCGCTTATAATATAATACCTAAACATTTAAATTTCGAACACGACTCAAAACTGGCCGAAACTTTTATCTCTGGCCGGATAAATCCCGGGCAATCGTAATCCGGGTACCAGGGTGACATAGCTTATCGGCAGCCGGCGACTCGACGGCAAATGAAGGCATTAGTTTTCATAAAGCCACGATAGCCCTCGGTCAACCCCCGCCTGTCACCTTCCGGGGGCTGGTATCCTAGTAAATCGATCCTGGTATTTCAAGATTCCGACTTTGTGAGGTGTTGATTACATTAAGTATTTTAGCGTTATATACTATAAGGAAATTCATCGAAGATTGAGCCCCGACGTCATGTCCATGCTTACTACTTACTTCTCTTTTGTAAGGCCAAACGTTTTGTTCGACAGACTTGTTACTAAAACATCAAAGAATTTGGCTTTACGTCGCAAATACTTGAACCTACACAATTACAGTGAAATAATGACCTTGCATCTGTATTAGCCAAAAACAACCTCATATTTTCAGGGAAAGAAATATTAAAAACAAAAATAAGACAAGTTGAAAAAATCTTAATGGAAAACCCCAAACTTTCGGAGCTGAAACATAAAAGAAAATTGTATATATATAGGATTTGGCAAAGTCTGTAACAATGAATAACACAGGTTCGAAGCGGCAAAACATCGGCAGCGCAAGGACATAATTCATTATTAGAGATGTTTTCGTCTTGCGGTGGGACTGAGCCTCTGGGTCTTTTGTTTCGCCCTTGTTTTTCTGCTGCTCTAGTGGTATTATTGGGGAAAATAGGTGTCTGGAGTGGTTTGTCTAATTCTCTGTTTATTTATTCGAAATCTGAATGGAACATTCATAGTAAATAAACAAAGGTGGTGGTAATCTTTGTCAAAAATATTAATACTAAGATTTATAATCGAACTACGATAGTAGGGTGAATAATGAGACAAATCAGCGGAGCAAGCAAATCCAGTTCACGGAGAAACTCATATTTAAACTAATGTTAAAATTAACAAACAGAAATTCAATTTGAATCTTAATATAATAACGCAAGTTTGAAAACGCGAGATGTAGCTGGGCGTGCCGAAAATTCGTAACTCCAGCAAAATCACCAATTACCGAATTCTTAAAGAAACAATTATAAATTGCTCCCCCGACACAGCGCGGGAATCCTAAGCATTACTGCAAGGAATTCTCCTGCCCCTTTCTTATTTAATTCGCTCTCAGGTAATTAAAATCCAAAAACTTGGTCCAAATTAAATTTTATTCTCGCGGCGACTTTCTTGCGCTGCTTCGGAAGTTTAAAATTAGACAAATTATGGAAATGCTGAGTGAAACCGATTGCTTTAAAGATAGGGACCCTGGTTTGCGCATTTGTTTGGTAATACTAGTTGGCAATGGAAAGTATACCTTACTTTCTTCTTCATCATGGTTTAACGAAGTGTCAGAGAAACCAAGATGGGCAAGAACATTTCGTTTCCATTTGAAACCTACACTTTCTTTTGCAGCCAATTCACAAACACTCCAAATTCTAACCACCCCGGCAACAGCCCTCCCTTCACCCCTCCCGCCTCGCCGTCCCGGAACGTGTCCTCCGAACCAAATTACCTTTTTAACTTTTCCTATTTAGGGATCGCAATAATCATAATAGATATGGCCGGGAAACTACCAGAGCATCATGGGATTCAGGAGCTTGTAAGGATTATTGGTTAGATTTCTTCCTAATGCATATTGCTTGAGGTCATTTCACTTTAGTATCACTGTACATAGGTAATACGAATCTTGACTCTGCTAACACTTCTTTTATTTATGCGACACACCTTTACGTTTTTAAATAATGGGCATATTTTACATATAGTTTACTTTGAAGCTGCTTGTTTTATATTACGTATTACATCCAATGAAATCAAGCAAAGTTAAATATCACGGTCACATTACACATTTATTAAATTTCAAAAACATATTCCACACAATAAATACAAATAAATCTCACGGAGAAACAAAATCAAACACAAATTCTGTTAAACAACTTTCGATCTTAAAACAAAGACATAAGAATGCTAAAAGGAGGAAGTGTAAAGCAAGGGTTACTATATTTGACACCATAATCTGAAATCCGATTACAATTAGTACATTTGCATAAAATAACTATTTATCAGGGCGCATGTGCAGGAGTGCATCATACAATGCAGCTACATCGCATTAAGGGATGTGACCATTTGACACTTGCATTTGAACATGGGTTAAAGGAAAATAAATGGAGTAAAAAGTGTAAATACCATTTTAAACAATTTATGGATAAATTTGGCTCCAGATTATATTTCTAGGTCTTAAGTTTTCGCGAGTGTTACTAGATTTTTTCGGATCTAAAGCGCGTATATTCGTTTTTTTTTTTTCAAATAAACCAAAGTTTGGGGCCTATGGCGGGTCCCATTGTTACCGCTGACACTGTAAATAGTTTCACTACCAAATAACATTATTAATTATAATTTTATTTCAATCAATATTGCATCAAATTTTACTTAATTTTTTTTTTGTTTCGGTAATATTAATTAAAAGTAAAAAAAGTTATCTATTGTTCATAAATACAATATATAGTTTTGATTATCCAACGCCATTATAAAAGTTTGCAATTCAAACTTGACGTCAAAAATGTCACCAATTCTTTTAACCCTTTCTCCACCCAATGATCCCAGTTGCAAACATGTAACCCCTCTACGCCAACGGCGAAATTAACAAATCCAGATCGGGTTATGATTTATGTTCCTGGTTATCAGGGGCCGCCATTACGGCGGAATAAACGGAATAAAATAACGCACGAAACACTAATTGTGTGTCGTGTACGTTTTTGATAGTGCGATTTGGGATTACAAGTACGTATCTTGTTTTATTTTTACTTATTTTTTTATTTTGCCTCAGACATCAACGGCGTTTTCTTAATACTATGGAATATAAATTATATGTGTTGATAAAGCCACAAACAGATCATCAGATACCCGTGTTATATAGAAGGTAGTCATTAAAGTGACTTTAAACTTAAAAAAATTAATAATTGTATCCACTAAGAAAAACCATTTGAAATCTTAGGATTATTCAGACTCCTCATTTTCAAAATATTTATTTACATTTCACGTATTTAATTATAGTCTTATTTTATACATTCATTTTATTATATATTTTATATTTATTCATGTATCGTCATTTACTTAACATTATGTATTTATGTATTTGTGTATACATTTGGTATAATACATTTTTTATTCTCTAATTAATGAGTATGTAGGTATTCAATTTCATAATTTGTCAGATTTTTAGGCGACTCAGGAGCCAACTTTCCTGTCAATTATTCAAAGGTTAGCTGGAATAAATCCCTTTATGGGATAAGCTCATCTTTGTACAATAACATTCTATTTCTTTGTTAAAAAATTTGTAATTTGTTTTTGTTGTACAATAAAGTGTTTACATACATACATATGTAAACATTTTATTGTTACATATATACATATTCATATACATATGAATAGGGGAGTGACAAATAAATAATAAATAACGCAAACACTCAACGTAGCCCCGCGGGTGCCATGGACACATACAGAGACAACCACAAATTACACCCAAACTCACGAGAGAAATAAATGTAGGCCATACAAACATTTCTCCCGGCCCGGGAATCGAACCTGGGACCTCTGCGTGGCAGTATATAGGCTGCATGGTAACCGTTCGGCCATGGAGGCAGTTTCAAGGCAGTGACAGTTGACAAATTGTAGTTAAAATTTAACTATATTACATTGACTTACAAATAAATGGACGACGGGTCTAATACAAAAACCACGAAAAAAATGTCCCAAGTCAACCTATTCGAAATTTAAATTGTAATGTCATCGCAGTATCGCGCTGTCAGTAGAACAAATGAAGACTAAAGCGGAGTGTCGCGCTCTGTATACGATTTTAGCGCCTTACAAGTGCGGACACTTTTTAGCGCGGACCCGACGTCCATATAATTGTAAGTCAATGCTATATTATAAAGGTTTAGGTTATTAACTAAATGTAAACAAACCGTCATCAAGTATTTTATGAGGCAATACCTGGTTACTTATTGTAAAATTATAATTAACTTTTTGAAAGTGGTTCTAAATATAATGATAATATTTTAAGGTGATAAACAACATTTCCAACTACCTATTTAAAACAGTACTAAATATATAATATAAATATAATATTTAAATAAAGATGTTTAATAATACGTATCACAACTTTTCTACAATAAACAACCTTAAAATCAAGTCTTTAAAAAGATGACAACTAATAACAAGGGATCAAAGATTCGCTCTGGACCTTTTGGAGGGAAAAGTGTCGTTTTTATTTTGACTTTCAATTATTTTGTGAAATATAGTTTTTAAGTGGAAGAGGATAATGCTGTTGTGCCTTAATCGAGGATTAAAACGCGAAATTATACGAATCTCGAACTATAATACCCGTTTTAAGGAATCCCGAGTCAATCCAAGCACGCCGCCTCAAATTGCCTATCCTCTTTGTGGCGGCAATATTTACGGAAACATATTTAAACTTCATGTTTAGGCTGATGGCTTTGCCTAAGCCTAAATAAATAAAAAAAAAACAAGCGATCAAATTAAAGAGTAAAAAAAATAATTTAAATTAAGAATCGTTATGACGTCATTTATTCGAACCGATTATCGTTCATAATCCCATACAAAATATCAAATTTACAACATTAATGAAGTAACTTACAATTTTGACAAAAAAAGGCAGAATTTAGATAAATATTCATCAACGCCAACCCGTAACTGCCTCCGTGGCCGAACGGTTACCATGCCGGACTGCCACGCAGAGGTCCCAGGTTCGATTCCCGGGCCGGGCGAAATATTTGTATGACCTACATTTATTTCTCTCGTGAGTTTGGGTGTAATTTGTGGTTGTCTATGTGTGTGTCCATGGCACCCGCGATACAGGGTTTCCCTAGTGCGGGGCTATGTTGAGTGTGTGCGTTATTATTATTATTATTATAACACGTCTCTTTGCTGGCCCACGGTTATTCTTTACGAGAAAGTTTAGGCAAGAATTCAGGTGGCGACTTTCAAAGGTTATGGACCTTCTCCGACACAGAATGGTCATCACGATATTTTCTTTCAACATGAGATATTGTCCTAAACATTTACAATTAACATGCCGTAATCGTATATAACTAATAAAATTAACCCTCCAACTAAAAATTTTAATAAACACCAATACTCATGTTACAAACGGTCGTTACAAATTTAACCCTTCAAGGTCCAACTGTCCCTTTGGGCCGTAATTGCAACAAGATGGCGCCGGCACTAATGTGTCGTTAATATCTGGATTAGTTCATTAACTCTTCATCCCTCGGAGGGTACAGAGGAACAGGGTAACACTGACCCCGAGGTTGCTATCGAATTTCGGAAAATAAGAACATAGACAACCCCATATTCGGAAATGGAAATATAGTTTTTACCGATATGTAGGGCGTCCTACGGCTATGCCACAAGGAGGAAAAGTACCTTAAATACCGTAGATACAAAATTTCAGAAAGAAGACTTCATTATGATTTTAAAAACAATTCGAACTGCATTCAAAGATTTTTAAATAATCGCCTATCTGAACTGGGAATCTGGAAAAAAAGCACCTGTAATTTTACTATACTGATCGAAACCCTTAATCATAAGGATTGTTTTCTTCCAAATAACTTAGCATCTTAAATAAAAGGAAGACCATAAAATTTAGCATTTACTGATTTGCTCCCTGGGTGCATCGTACAGAAGGGAATGGTTTATGCAACCCGCAACAAGATGGCGAAGAGGCGGTTCACTAACTAAAACGCCAAGTGACAAAATATTTTTTTGAGATATCACAAAAAACTATAACTATATTTGAGAATATTGACATTGTTCAATGATATTTCAGCTATGCATCGTTAGGGTAAGTTCCGAAGTCGAACACGTTAACTAATTTTAACTGTTTTTAAAAGAATTTTGTTATTTATTTTTTGCTATTCAAAACGGTTATTTGACCATTTGTCACTTAGACGCGTTATAGTTAGTGGCAGGTGAAAAATGTTAGTTTAAATGTTAGGTTAGAACCGAACGTAGAATTTCATCAAAAATATTGTTATCGAGTCCATTTTCTGTTTTGCACATTTTCAAAATATCATCACCAACCCATTTATACGTCCCACCGCTGGACACGGGTCTCCTCTCAGGCGAGGGTTTCGGCCAAAATGCGGGTTGAGGGCTTCACATGTTTTCCAAGGGTTGTGAACCTTCTTCGACGTGCAGGGATCATTACGTTGTTTCCTTCACCGAAAAGCTCATGGTAATTTTCGAATTTCGCATATAAGTTCTGATGAACTCGGTAGTGCGAGCCCGGAAGCAAACGGCCTCTGCTTGAAAGGCTGTAGGTTATCACAGCTTCTTTTTGAAATATGTTTCTGTTTATTTCAATTTGTAAATAAAAAGTCTAATGTACTCGCTGGAGTACGTGTTCACATACGTGCCCTACGGAGTGATAGCTCCCAAGAGTATATTAAGCAGTATATTATGTATTGTATTACAAATAACACGATCAATATCATCCAGTTCTGTTGAATAAGTAAACAGAGTGCATCTCTGAAATGAGCTGTCGATTCGCGTTTACCGGGACGAACGCGAGGGCGCGATTGGTTCCCGATTCGATTAGCTTTTCTGGTAATTATCGGAATGTTTGGATGTTATTCAGTTTCGTGGTTTCGTTATTCGTTATTATTTGTTAATTGATAATGTACCTTTATAATCATTCATTACGTCAAAAGTCTTGTAGGGTTATAAAAAAGAATACAAACTACATAAAACAAATTATGCGCTTTGAACATTGACTTACAATTATATGGACGTCGGGTCCGCGCTAAAAAGTGTCCGAACTTATAGGGCGTTAAAATCGTATACAGAGCGTCATTCACGCTTTAGTCTTCGGTTGTTCGACTGACAGCGAAGCAAGCAAAATTAGACAGTACTGCGATGACATTACAATTTAAATTCAACGTTTTAGCTTTTTCATATTCCTTTACATGTCACTACGTTTAAATAGGTTGACTTGGGACATTTTTTTCGTGGTTTTCGTATTAGACCCGTCGTCCATTTATTTGTAAGTCAATGGCTTTGAACAAAGAATGAAGTCAAAGTCAAAGTCAAAGATTATTTATTCCATAGGTAAAATAAATTTACACTTGAAAACGTCACATTTAAGCTACTGCTCGTTCACTACGCTGACCTCCCTGAGAAGAACGAGCAGGAAACTCTAGGGATTGCTCTTTTCAAATAAACTTAAATGCTATGGAATACACTTGTCAGCCATCAGCCATGTCGTCTTTCCATACATCTTTATCTAACACGTAGTCTTCAATTTTGTAATATGATTTTTCGATCAAAATATTTTTAATGTAGTTTTTAAACTTAGGAAATGATAAACTTAATATATGCTCCGGAATCTTATTGTAAAAACGTATACAGTTCCCCATAAAAGAGTTGTTTACCTTGGTTAAACGAATGATTCAATCGCCTTTTGATTTAGAACGTCGTTATCATAATTTAAACTTTTTTAGAGACCCCCACACTAGCGTCTTTCGAGCGTCAAAGTCTAGCCAATGCACGCACAGCGTCGACTCGACGTCCACGCAACCGCAACGGCGTATACCCGGCGTTCGGCACTATTCAGCACAGTAATCGCTCAGTGCTGGCGTTACGTCGCATCGTCGCCGCGCGTACGTCGTGTGAACGCTGTGCGTCTCTTACGCGAATGCCACGAGTCGCGACGTTCCTTGCGTCAGCGCCGAGCGTCAATTACGAATATATGATTTTATTTATATAGGCCTAATTCTACTTGACTTCCCCTCACCACCGAAGCTGCTGTAAGCGAATTACCAAACTTCGTGGGTGTATTTTGACTCTTTAAATTGACTCTTCAAGCGTGGCGATATTTTCGTGGCCGAGGCGTTATCAGCGTTCTAAATACATTCATAAGTATATAAATGTCCATGCCAGTTACTGGTCAAATGTAAGGGATAACACGTATTATAATTATAACACCTTAATTGTAGCTACATTTTTATAGCATATAAATAACCTTTCTTTTTCTCTTAATCTCTCTCGGTCATTGCGTCTATAACAGTGTGTTAATTTACATTGTGTTTGTTTCAGGTTTATCAACGCGAGACGTAGGATAGTGCAGCCAATGATAGATCAGTCAAATAGAGCAGGTAACATTTTTCTTATACGGCTATACGTTATCAATTACTTCTTAATTTTGTTGCACTGTATGTATACTTAAATGTTTATGGACCACGGTAGATTGCGAGAAGATTATGGTAAAAAATAACTGCTTAAATAAATACTATGCTGTTTTTTTCTAAAATTTTCTAAAATTTTTCATTTGATTATTGATTTATAATCAAATGAAAATACACATTTAAATGAAATAAAATTGCTGGGTGGCTTTCAGAAATTAGGGTTTAGAGACTTCATGTACTCGAAGGCCCGTTCTTATAACTTCACTCGTATGCAAACTAGGCTAAATTTAACGTTTATTGGATTTATTTTTCCTTTCATCAATAATTCTGTCTTCACAAACTACCAGGCGTACATAACTCCAACAGTGGTCATCGTAAGAGCTACCTCTAGGGACGTCCAACGTTCAGCATGCATGTTGCATGAGCTCACTGCTCAGCGGTCAATTTGATTGCGGCCTTCAAAGGCGATCGGACGTGGTTAACTTGCCGAATTTCTCCACGTAGGTGAACTCCCTTTCCTGCTAATGGGTAGGGTTTTTTTTTAAACTAAAAAGTACACTTTTACTTTGAGAGAGACTTTTCTTATGGCCATTATAGGTTTTTACAGTTACAAAAAGAAAACATGATCGGGAAAATACCTATTATTGTTTTTAACAATACAAAAACACATGTTACAAAGGTGTTACAAGAATGCATTTTCAGAAGACACTGTGGTCCGCCCTGCGGCATACTAAATTTTCATTATATTTATAGTAGCAGTAGAGCTCCTTCTCAAAGAGTTTGTCCAGGGAAGTACTGCCACCTTACCTATTTCTGCTACCAAGCAGTAATGTAACTATTGCTGCGTTCCGATTTGGAAGGGTGCTGATGAAATTACAGGCACATGGGACTTGTCAACTTATGTCTCAATGTGACGGACGCAGTCGCAGTGCCCCTAAGATCTGGGCGTTAAAAAAACAATACACGCGATATGGTTTTTTTCTCAAACAAACCAACGTTTTGGGCCCTTCACGGGTCCCATGGTCACAGCCATCTGGTTAAAAAAATATGTAAAAAACAAATAAAATACTTTTTTATAAAAATATTTTTATAGAATGCGCATTTCACCTCCATCTCACCTAATGGAAAATGACGATGAGCTCGACGATGGAGCATGAGCGACTAAATAATGTCTTTATAAGAACAATTTTTTACGAAAAATCCAGTAGGTACTATGAAGATAATTAAGTAATGATTTCTAAAACTCTTCACAATTATTGCAAATTCTGAATTTCACTCCAAAGTTTTATTGTAGACCTTTGAAGCCATTATAATTTAATTACACCCTATAGCATAATAATAACCGTTCACCAGTTCTTGAGCCTGACTGAGTCCGTGACCCCGACCGACAGTACCTTTGCCTCGTCTCTCAAATTTAAAAATTCAAAATTTTCCTTTTAGTTTCCACTCACAAAAGCAGCTTAATACATGATGTTAATTAACAGCATTTTCTGTTGATCTAGTAAAAAAAAATTTTTCTAAGTGTTCCATCTTTGCATTAATAATTCTAACTAATTAGTGGAGTGATTTCACAAAAATAATTGAACACCAATTCAATAAAAAAATAATTAAACAGTCTTTAACATAACAATCTGGAACACAAAGCAGCGTTCAAAGTTATCGCTGTTTTCGAGAGAATTTTTAATAATAATACACTTTTTCCCATAAACAAACGTTTTCCAAACTATCTATTCTACAAGAGCTCATGCAACATGCATAGATACAGTGAACGTCCCTAGAGGCGATAGCTTTTAGCGCTGACCACCGCGGAAGTTATGCGAGCCTGGTACACACAGATGGGGCTTGTAATGGCGTCTTCGGACCAGGACGACAGGACTTAATAGATAATGTGAAACGGATATCGAATAATGTTGTTCTTTTTTAAAAGTACATTTTTTCGTAGTTATTTTCATTTTTATATAATCATAATTCAAAGCGTTGACAAAATTACTAATGTCAATAATTCACAATTTTACCTCTACTGTATTCCGGTTTCCTTTTTTGTGCTAAGCCGCCGTGCTTGAAACATATGAACGGTGAATGCTTTAACCGCTATTCTGTAATTCGAATGTCCGACATGAAAGTAACAATAACTGCATTCACGCTCCTCGCCCCGACCGGGAACACATAAAAATGAGAAACTGTTACAAAAACGCGGAATTCCTGAGGAGGAAAATTTTTTGCCGGCCCGCCGACAATATGGAATAGAATTACAAACGACCAATTCTATTTTTACTTTGTAATTGTAAGGACAAAAATTCCGGGGGAAAAAAGAGCTGGCTGAAAAAGGGCTTACTCTTGCGAACGGAGGCAAGAAGGGTAAAAAAGAATAATGTCCGAATTCGTTGACCCGTGGCGGGCGATCCATCACTCTCCCCTCCGGCGACTATCGGCGCTGTATGCGAGCCTGGTACCTTTATCTCGATGTGCGGATGTGTGTACGGCCTTTTGCCCGTTCCGGATTAGACTGCCCTGTCTGTCTGTAATTTCGGGAGTGAATAAAAAATATTCGGATCGTGTCTCGGGGAAATTACTGCTTTCTGAGTTATGTAGCTCCGTTTCTCTTCGATTAAATACGTGAACAAAGTCCAGAAAACATTTCCACGTTACATCCTTGAAGTCCATGACATTAAAGGAAGATTTCGGTGTTTGTTCTTGCTCGATCATTTATTCTGATTTATCCGAGCTTAGCAATGTCATTCATAGTCATACTCTAGTAAGAACCGAGTCGGGAAATCGCCAATGAATTGTCTTCCAAAGCACTTAAAGCACTGTTTATTATTTCAACTTGATAATGAGACAGTTTTACAAATTATTAAAGTCACAGTGACGGCTGTTATACGAGTAATCCTTTCGGCCGCGTAACGATCGACAGTACCAGGAGCGGCGCAATGGCGTATTGGGCAATTTATGTCCGTAAATATAAATTCATTAGCTTCACCAACGTGGTGATATCGAACATCTGCTAATGTATTATGTGCGCCTAGTAGATGATGTTGGATTCCGAAGGTGACAATGTTGACGAGGCGACAAAAGACACTATTGAAGACTAAGCGAATGCAATTTTAAATAATGCTTGTAGATAAGTAATACGCGAAAGTTTGAAATCACGAAACTTGGTTTTTACCCCTCGCGACATATTTAAAAAGGAACACACTCCGAACGAATCTCCTTTTTTGAAAAAAAATACATACAACTTTACGAACCGATCGCAAGTTGGCTTGACCACAGGAAGCGGCGCCATTTTCTCGAGGCCATTGCCAAAACAATTTTCCATCTATCGTCCGGTTCTTCCATTTTCCGTCGGAAACTTGGCCACGCTCGCTTCCGGCTAGGTTTGTTTGTTTTAAAATATGTTTAGGTCTCTTGTACGCACGTGATTGCCTGATAGGTATGAATAGGATATTTTGTACGTTCGTCTGGGTTTCGTATAATAATTTGCTATTTTCGGTCTTGTCACGTTCCTTAAACATTATTTGCATGACTCCTTCTGAATTTACCGTAGTTGCGTTATGTTAATGGCATTGACTTACAAATAAATGGACGACAGGTCTAATACACAAACCACGAAAAAAATGTCCCAAGTCAACCTATTTAAACGTAGTGACATGTAAAGGAATATGAAAAAGCTAAAACGTTGAATTTAAATTGTAATGACATCGCAGTGCTGTCTAATTTTGCTTGCTTCGCTGTCAGTCGAACAAACGAAAACTAAAGCGTGAATGACGCTCTGTATACGATTTTAACGCCCTATAAGTTCGGACACTTTTTAGCGCGGACCCGACGTCCATATAATTGTAAGTCAATGGTTAATAGCGACTAATTACCGGACTAAAAAGTACCGTCTAACTTCATCGATTGTTTTATAATTTGACGATAGTGGCAAGAAATTGACGATTGTCCACAAATCACTGCCGCGTCGTTTTGGGGGCTGTTATTGCTTCCTGCAGCCCTGGTGGGAGACACGCGCCACTGAAGCCGAAGCCGATCGGTTTTAGGGGACCGCAAGACAAATATATAAAAGCTTGAGATAATGATAATCAAGATCTGTAACTGTTACATTTTTTAAGTGGTTTTTTATAGTATAATTTAGGGTATTGCATAAAGGAGTTGTATTGATGGAAAGAATTAGCTGGATAAAGAAAGCGTCCAATGAGGAAGTACTAACGAGAGTGAAGTAAAGCAGAATTGTCTTGAAAATAAAAATTAAAAACCAAAGAGATATTAAGTGGGGCCATCTTATACGACTTTATTATAATTATGACCGAGGAAAAGTTGGAAAAGGAGGTCAAAAAAAAGCCTTCCAAGGGACAGAATGACGTTTGACACCCACAAAAGCATAATTTATGCGTGATGAAAAAATACCTTGCTGGGTAATCTGGTAAAGGTATAAATAGTAGCTACTCTCACTCATTCTTTCTATAAAAAGTAAGGAATATTTCGAAAACACTTCTCAAACCGGAAAGTTGACATTAAAAATATCACCGGAAGACCAAACTGGCACAATGGACCAAACTTCACGATTGTTAGCAAAAAAAGAGTCGCGAATCATTTAGAACTTCAAACAAGCGGTGAAAAGCACATTGCAAACTTTCTACATTTCCTCTTGTTATTTCATTTTGTATTTTTGTTACAAAATTGCGACTGTTTACGTATTTTGGATCTATTGTAGGATACAAAAAAAATTTCGCCTAAAAATAGATTCTCACAATTACGCGAATATATAATATGTTCTAAGTTTAAAATATGCCCGCCACTTAATATTAAACCGTAACATTATTTAATAAAACTACTAATATTAAACCCGTTTAGCTCTTACAGGTACTATCGATTTATGATGTTTGAGATAATTTTTGTAAATGATGAAAGTGTACAATTTTATATTTACAAAGAGCAATCTTTAAAGTTTCTAGTACATTCTTCTCAGGGGAATTTGCCTTGAGCAGTAGAGTTAATACATATGGCGATTTCAAGTCCAATTTCCTTCCCTATAAAATTTGGTTTGATGAAACGAGAAAATTTGATTGAACAGTAGTTCAATTACTCCATGCCTAACAATTGCTCAGGTGACTTTTGGTAAAGATATCTACGACAACTTTTAGTACAAAGCATAGTTTCCTCGAACCAGATTCTAAGCCAGAGTTTGTAGGTTATTAAATGTACTGCAAAAAGGATTCTCGTATTAACGATTTTTCTTAAAATTTCTTCCGTTCTTTCAACTTACGTGAACTCATTTAAAATAAAATTTAAAAAAGTTTATCGACATCTCTTTAACAACAGAGATATTGGCGATTGTCCATTTTTCAAATGTATTTTCATTATTTTTCAAACATGCGTGTTGCTATAATCATTTGTTTTAACTTTCTCATAATACAAACTTAACGCGTAATATGTCCACAATATCATATATATTTACAAGTGAAGCTTGGCCACGTTTGGCACTTTTCAATCAATGGCGCGTGCCACCATAAAGCCCCCATAGGATCCAAGAAGGAAATCGACGTCTATAATGGTACTCCCCATTACTACGATTGATAATCCGTGGGAGAAGCACGGCTATCGGAAACCATAACAGTTTTGTGGCAGAATTGAGTGAATACAAAGTTAGAAACGACAGAGGATGTTTGCTATTTGAATTTGATGTGTGTTTTTTTTGTTTTTAATCCCGACGCAAAAAGACTTGTAAGTTGATGCCTTTGTCTATAAGTCTGTCCGTGGCTTCCACACAAATGGGTTAATCGCAAATTGTTTTTTTTTAAGGTAATAAAAAATAAAAATAATCGTGATGTCAAAATAGGTCCCTTAGCTTGCAATACAACTACGCCGGGGCTTGTCCTCCATACAGTTTTCGTAAGCTGATTGAGGCAGTCTTCAATTCTTTCAGCGAATTCCTTTTATATCTGCAATAGACTCAAAATGCCTTTCTCGAAGTAATAATTTTAGTCTCGGGGCTAGGAAAGAGTCAGACGGAGCCATATTAGGTGAGTACGGTGGTTGGTCGATGACATTCGTCCAGTTTTTGGCTAAAAACGCTTGCAAAATTAATGAATTGTTATTCGCCCAAATCCGACCGTTTTCGGTGGATGTTCGTGTAATTAAAATTATTTATTCACTACACCCGAATAGTATTCGTTCAGAATCCGGAACTATACGAATCGAGAAAACTTGTGCCCACTTTGGATGTCGCTTGTGCACTAAGTCCTTTCGAATCCGAGAAGATACGAATATCGCTCGTACGCCTAGAGATAAAATGATCCCTGTGATATTTCGGACCATCGTTTCTTGGATTCGGAGCTGGGGGTCTACAAATGAAAAGACGCGTGATGCGAATGAAGTTTATACTGGATACTTGTCTTTTAATTTTGTCGAATATTACTTATTTGACAGTAATTGTTTCGGACGGAGACCGAGAGAAGCCCCCCTGCCCTGATACTAATGGGACGTAATATGCAAACGGTCTAAGTATAATTTTACTGTAAATACCGTGGTCCTTAATTCCAGTTGACATGAACAGCATAATGCATTACTTAACACTTAAACAATATGAGAAACGAAACTAGTTTATCCGAATCTAAATTGCGTATATTTGTTTTGTCAAACAAACCAAACGTTTCGGCAACAACGGTTCTTTACATGTCCCATGGTCACGGCTGAGTGGTTTGTGGCTTGTTGATTTGTTTGAAAAAATAAATATGCTCGATTTCGAGATTCGGAAAACGTAGTTATTTCCATTGTAGGTATGACAATAGCAAAGACCTAAGAAATATCGATACACATTTAGTTGATTTTTATAATATCAGCATGATCTGTTTGATTCGCATTCGCATTGCACCCTTAATGTAACAAAGTCACATGTGCAAAATGACAACTTTTGAATAAGATGGTTTTAAAGATTCTAAAACGAAATTAGTCGATAACTTTTGTATATTTAAATAGGAGAGCTATATATAAATCTGTTTCATGTAGTTTGTATTGTATTCATGACTTTCATGTGATAAAAACACTTTTAACATATCGCACTGTTAATACAATAGTGTATTAATTCAAAAAGTGTATTTTCTCAGAATTGATGAAAAACAAATTACTCACTTCCCGCATAAAATCATTAAAATGTGCATGTTATATAGTTTATTATAGACACTTAAACAATTTCTCAAATATATATTTAAAAATAAAATGGAAAAAATAATTTCATAGGAAATGAAACTATTTTTCCGGATTTAAATCGCGTATATTTGTTTTTTCAAACAAACCGACGTTTCGGGCCCTTTACAGGTCCCATGGTCACGGTTGACTGAGGTGGTACAGTCATCAACCAGTTCTGTCTAATATTAATGCAAACCACCCTATTTTTTCACTATAGTTACAAAAGTTATTAATTAAATACTTTGTTTTTAATTTTACAAAGAAAGATTCCAATTTACGCTACATTACGTTTTACAAATTATTTTATTGAATGATTTTTTATTAAGTTCAATTTATTATTAATTATTAATAGAAATTAAAATAAATTAAAACACATTAATTAGTACCTATAAATATGAAATTATTTTTTACTTTTATTATCAAATATACTTCTAATTGGCAAATAGGAGTTGTTTAGATGTCTAATAAATTTTAACCTGTACATAAATTATAATAATCTTTCACGGGAACTGTGTATTTAGTTTTTCAGCTATTCTGAATAAATTCACTTTTTGAGTTAATACACTATTGTATTAGCAGTGCGATATGTAAAAAGTAATTTTCGCAATTTTTCGAAATACAACACGATTTCTTTCCGTCGTCGATATAAATCCAGGTGTATGTGAAAAATGCTGCCACTGATCACAGCTGATCCAACAGCAGACTTAATTAACCTTGCAGTATTCTACCCCGCAGTATTCCCTCACGCGGGTCCCAGTGGCGCGTACAGTCCCGAGGCGACCATGGGCTACATGATGGACGGCCAGCAGATGATGCACCGCCCCCCCACCGACCCTGCCTTCCACCAGGGCTACGCGTATCCAGCTGAGTACTACGGACACCACCTCTAATGCTGACTGTAAGCACTTGTACATGTAAGTATGGTAATACAATTTTATTACACCAATGATAATTATAAATTTATCTGTAGACACAAACATATAATGAGACAAGTATGTCATAGCCTACACGGCACTCGGGGCGTAGGGTTGTCACATTATTGTTTTAGTTACTTTTAGTAGCAGTAGAAAGAGTTCCTATTTCTACCGCCAAGCAGTAATGTAAGCATTACTGCGTTCCGGTTTTGAAGAGTAAGGGTGCTGGTGAAATTACAGGCATATGGCACTTTTCAGATCGTGCCCCTAAGATCTTTGCGATTTAAAACTCTGACGTCGTTAGGTTTTACACCCATCCTACCTATAAATTTCAAAAATCCTAGAAGATTCTCCTCTTCAACCGTGAGATGTTGAAGAGTTAAAACAGAATTGTACTCAACAAAAGAACTTTTCTTTCGTAAATCTTAAACATTGGACTACCAAGTAGTAGCAGTAGAGGTTCTTGTGAAAAATTTAGTCCAGAGAAGTACTGTCACGTTATCTATTTCTGCCGCCAAGCAGTAATATGAACATTACATGAGACTTATCACCAATGTCTCAGGGTGACAGTGATCTTTGTGATTTAAAGCTCTGAGTGGCACTGCAACTTTTATGGACATGCGGGTCGCAAGAAGTTGTATAATTATTGTACATCATTCTTTTATTCTCGTTACTTGTTTTGTATTAGCTTATTCTTACAAGCTACCATTGACTTACAAATAAATGGACGACGGGTCTAATACAAAAACCACGAAAAAAATGTCCCAAGTCAATCTATTTAAACGTAGTGACATGTAAAGGAATATGAAAAAGCTAAAACGTTGAATTTAAATTGTAATGTCATCGCAGCACTGTCTAATTTTGCTTGCTTCGCTGTCAGTCGAACAAACGAAGACTAAAGCGTCAATGACGCTCTGTATACGATTTTAACGCCCTATAAGTTCGGACAGTTTTTAGCGCGGAACCGACGTCCATATAATTGTAAGTCAATGCAAGCTACTAATATACTATATTGTCACTCGGTATCATAAAAAATAACAAAAATGTATAATGGAAGTGAGAAAGGTGTCAAAGAGACCCGTGCTCAGGTGTGGCGGCATTCAGGAGTTAACACAGATACTATAAAAAACATGCCCATCGTCGTCAGTATAATAAATCGCACTACATTCCAATTCGTGGATATAGCTTTATGTGCTTCCAATTCATTTGAGGCAATCCGCCGATGGACATTCATCCGGACTCGAACTGAGACAAATAATGGATGTGCGGATCCTCCTTGCGTTCGCGGCTTTATAAAATTACATTAAGAGATTGGAACTGTCGATTTTACGAGTTACTTGATACGAATGAAAATTTAAACTAAAGAATTTTAACTGTAACGAATATGTGACAATTTTGGTGTAAAGATAGGTGTACATAGGCTACTGAGCGAATTAATGAGTCATTTAAAGAATAACCTTGTAAAATTTATGATTCTGTTAATTTTATGAGTTACTTTAGAGGAGTGAAAATTGAGACTAAAGAATTCAAACTATTACGAACAATGGTGAACGTTTTTGTATAAATATTGGTAGATTCATCGTTTACTGGGTAAATTAACGAATTAAAGAATGACTTTATAAAATTACGTAAAAAAATATTCTGTAAGTTTTATGGATGACTCTATGGGAATGAAAATTGAAATTAAAGAAAACAATGTATAACCAACAACAGTGGAATTTTTTGAGTAAAGGATTGGTAGATTCGTCGTCGACTGAGTGAGTGAATGAATAAAAGAATTATTTAATAATGTTAAAAGATTGATTCTGTAAGTTTTATAAATGACTTTATCGGAATAAAAATTGAGACTAAAGAATGCAAACTATAACGAACATTAGTAACTTTGATGTAAAGATTGGAGGGTCTAGGAAATTAATAAGTGAATGAATGAAATAATGACTTCATAAAATTACATCTCTCTTAAGTTTGAAACTAGATTGAACTCAAATTATTTTGCTAAAATATGATACGGAGCCAATGTCGACAAGCACCCGATAGCGACTGATAGTGCAGCGGGCGAGAATTTAATAACTACAGGGGGTCTCAATGATTATCACTAATATCAGGCTTCTTACCACGGTGTGACTTTTTATTTTCTCGAAATTTCAGAAAGGTTCCACGCTCCATACCGTGGTAAGAAGCCTGAAATTAGTGATAACCATTTAGCGAATAACCACGAAATCCTTAAAATCTATACAGGATCTCAGTTGAAAATTTAACACTCTGTAGTACATAAAGAGAAATATCTCTATATAAAAACTATGTGCTAAGTTAGATATTTTTTAGATTATTTTCAGGATTTGACATGATCGAGTAAAGTACATGCTATCGTATAATAAATTACCACATTCTTTAGACCATATTCTTAAGTGTATCGTATATTTTGATAAGACCGCTATCTAATAGTCAATAGCTAAGCCAGTTGATCTATTGAACGACTTTTTTCTTTAAGTCACTTTTTACTGGTGTATTATAGTTTTATTAACACTTCTATAAGAATGTCTTTTTGTTACAGATATGAATAACACTGACCAGGATTCCTGGTCTCGCCACGGCTTCGACGACCGGCCTTTGGGCCCACGTGATATAAAGGAGACATGTACATACCACGCATCTTTGTAATATTTCAAAACTGTATACGATCTCCTAAATTAAGAATTAAAGTCAACCCTTAATATTTAAATTAATGTATTATATTAAAAAGTGACAGTGAAAGTGACTGTTGTTTATATACATATACGGTGCAATCGCCATTATAAAAAAAATGAGTAAATTTTATTGTTTATTACCACTATATTTTGATGTCTGATCGTTTGTCATTCCTAAAGAAAA
Organism: Hyposmocoma kahamanoa; assembly: GCF_003589595.1. Classification (NCBI taxonomy): domain Eukaryota; kingdom Metazoa; phylum Arthropoda; class Insecta; order Lepidoptera; family Cosmopterigidae; genus Hyposmocoma; species Hyposmocoma kahamanoa. The sequence continues at coordinate 1,563,141 of NW_020653397.1, read as the reverse complement.
ACGGCTGCTTTTCAAGAAAAATGTTTTAAATCTAAATAATTTATTTTTTATTTATAACGCAATGGTATTTTAAACCATATTCCTAAAGAATTAGCTGTTTTTGAAATAGGCCACTATTCTATAAAAGCAATCGAAATATCGGTTTCGACAAATAATAAAATAATGTTCTAATCATTCACGGCACATAAAGATTTATTCGCAGGAATCGTTTATTTTTAATTAGTTACTTATTTGATGATTTTTTTTTAATAAAATTTTATCAGGCATTAATTTCATAGTGGAAATAAGCGTAAAAGCGGTTTATATCATGAAAACAATAGGAACAAAAAACGGAATGTAAACAATAATGGTTTGATAGTAATGGTATAAAGATATTTATAGATAATTGTGTATTGTTACTACGTATAAATAATTGAATTAGTTGATAAGTTAACTAAACTATTCTGGAAGTATGGTCGCTTGTGGACAGAACACTGGGTTTTATAAAAAAACGAGTTTAATTATTTTCTTTAAACTGGTTGTGATTTTTGAGATTGTCTTGTTTTTAATTAAAGGGTCTTTGAATCACCTGTTCCTTGGACCCATACTTGAACCTATTATAGTTAATTTCTCAACAAAAAAATAAAATAAGACAGCATTTCAAAGAAACCCAAGATTTATGATTTCATGAAATAATAATTTCATGAAAGGCATATTGTATAATTTTTTTAATTATTTATGTTTCATGAAATTAATATTTTATGAAATTTATATTTCATGAAATTCATATTTTATGAAATTCACGATGCAAATAGTTGTGCCATACCAAATGTACCAAATCAAATTATTTGGTATTTCACAAAACGTGTTTTCCCATGACACAACTAGATGTATCATTTCAGTTAGTCCACGAGGAATATGTCGATAAAACTCAATGTCACCCATCAACCAGTAAAGCCCTGAGAAACATAAGTTCTGTATATCTCTATAAAGTTTTGTTTCTGTTACTTTTAAACTAACTTATTTGAATTTGAATTTAAACGCTCAAATCGTACTTCTAGAGAAACGTCAATTTCTTGAAATTATTATGCTGATGGATTTTGAGGGTGTGGTATTAAGAAAAATAGTAAAATTAAAAAATTACTCTGGACTATCTATTACTAAATAATTATCATCATAATTACTAAAAACAAAGACCGAACAAAAAAGTTAGAAAGCTTCCAAATTGAGAGTTAACGTCCGAATCTATGACTTAATTTCAGTTTGACTATTTTTTGCCCGCATGCCGAAAACGGTTCACAACCCTTAGAAAAATGTTTGACGCATGGCCACGTCCTTAATGATAATGATGTTAAATAAATAATATTATAATTTGGCTGTATAATTGCGAACTTGCCTTCAAAATTAATCAGCTGTATGATATAATTGTCACCTATATTGTCCGCGCAGTTTCGTAATTTTGCGTTACAGGAGAGATACATATCTTCGAATACTTTTATATATTTATTATTACAATTTATAATTATTGATAATTATTATTGTAACTATCACTTCACCTTGCCTTGGTGTTCATAAAGTAGCACAATTCGAAACCGATGTATACGATAACAAAAAATGATATTTTACAATGTTAAAAAGAAGATTTTTAGCTCTATTTTGTCTTTGAATACCTGACGTTTGCCTTCTATGTTACCAGGAGACCATCGTTTGTGTATTTAAACGTCTACGAATGGAAGCTTATTTTGTTGATAGCTAATTTTCATAAATAAATCTTTCTTAAAAAATAGAAGCGCATGAAATATGAAATGTTTCAAATTTCATGCTTGTAGACATTTAAATATGGAAACAGAAAAGGAGTGTGATTTTTCATGACTGAAAAAAAAAGTGAGCTTCTCCTAGATTATGACTTTTGTTTTACGTTCCGTGGGTAAATAAAAAAAACAGTATTTATTTTACGAAACGTTATGTGTTCGCCCATGGATCAAACCTCGGAACTAGATTTCCATATATTACCATAGATAAATGTAAATAGAGGTGGACTGAGTCTTAATACGCGAAAATATTGCGACAGGAAGAAGATATACGCACTTGCTAATAAGTTATCAAAAACTAAAAAAGTATACAAATTGGAAAAACATTATTTCAAATTTGTATATGACATTTGTTATACGAATATACATTTCAAGAATACATTCTTGAAATATATAATATACATTTTAATTAGCACATGAAATGAAGTAAATAAGTAAATATTTTATGTTAAAATTGAACCTGTCGTGAGAACTTTCAAAGAGGTCCAGTCACATCTCTGATACGTTGAAGTAATGCACTGCATTACGGCCTTATGTCATGTATACGAACGGAAGCTACACATATATATGTCTTAGTACATATATAGCTACGATATATAGCGGAGATATCCGAACAAGCTTTATTCTAGGGTAATTACCACCATGTTTTGTGAATGATATAGTCCTTTCAGGAACATTTCAAAGGTCGCTTCACGTTTCAAAGTTGTTTATTAGTTCTTAGACATTTGTGAAATATTTCATATTTGTATATTTCATATGTGTATTGTAGTTTATCTGAAGGTACGATTTTCATCTTTAGTGATGTTCTGTTGATTAATGACCTTTAGTATAATGTCCCGAAATGAACTATATCTCTATTCTCTCATTTTAGAAGGAGGTTTGTTAACTTTTGTAAATATATCATCAAATTATATATAAACATCGTCTTACTTTGTATTATACCGTTTCAGTTCCAGTGAACATTCAGTATTAAGTTGGAAAACAATGAAAAAAACCAAATTCTTTTTTCCACAACACATAATCTTTGTTGATATTCCCATATGTAATTGTTATATACATTGCGTGTAATATATTTTTTAATAAAAGGTCTTAAATAGTAGTGGTTAGGCATTAATGTATTAATTGAAGAATTTTATTTTGATTTTTCCCATTATTATATGTATATGTATATTATACATAATGATTTTTTAAAGTCATCAGATGTAAATATAGTGCTAAAAGTGGACATGATGCGTCTCTCAGCGATTTAAAGCAAAATCAATTATGTGGAACGTGAACAAAGTTGATTATATATTTGTATAATTTCATCGAGTATATAATATAAATATACAAGGATAGTGACAGGTTTATAATAATTTTAGAAGAAACGCTGACGGGACGTTGGGATGACGATACTGTGTCGGCATTATGAATGCTACGAATTGTGTAAAAAATATTAAAACATAAAAAAATTTCTTGTTTCATTTCATTTTCTTGACTCATATCACTTTATTATTATTAATACAAAGTTCGAACAGCAAGAAAAATTCCTTCGATCTGACTGGTTTAGAACCAATCTCTGTGCTACCTTAGCTACAGACCGAGTTAACAGATCTTACAAATTTCTTTATGTGTTTGTCACAGATTTTTGAATTAGTTTTTTCGCGTCAGCGCACCTGTGAGAAACTTATGAAGTTACCAACTCACCTGATCACAGGTACTTGGCTAAGTGAGAAACTTAATGTGATTTAGACCCGAAAAAAAAGTTACTCACTCACCTAGTAACACAGGTACCTGACAGAGTGAGTAACTTCATAAATTTCTCACAGGTGTGCTGAAGGCCTATTTTGCACATACAGGTGTTTCACGAAAAGTCAGTATGTGGCGGAGCGGCATTTTGCTACCATGTGATACACGGTTAAAACATTATAAACGGTAGTTTCCCTAACTCTATCGAGACTATCTTATATTTCATTTATCCCTCTATATACAAGTATAAAGTATATATTATATCCCTCTATATATGAATCTTCACTCAAGTGGAGACCACGGCTGTGGTGGGTGCAGGATCCTACTCGTGCCATCCAAGCTCTTCCAAGAATCGCAGCACCCTTTTGGGTTTGCTGAAATCTTCGGGGACTCTATGATACCTACTTTACACTGTAGTTGGCCACACCGGAGTATTGTAACTTACACGTAAAGAAATTCGTGACATCTGCTGATTAGCTCAGTTGCTTAACAGCTGTGTTCCCGACATGTCAACAGACACTGATTCAAAATATTTCACCTCTAAGGGTGGTGAACCTGGGAATGAATCCGGTTTAATGCACTTTCCGGTATCCGATTTCAATAAAAATTGGCAAATATGTGGAATTCCACAAACTTTTGAAGTCGGAATTTTTTAATAAAACAGGAGTTTAAGTGACTGTTTCATAATGAAAGGCGTTAAAATACGAGCGTGGGTTAATAAAATAAAAACATCACACGAGTGTTTTAATGCCTAATTATGTACAGTTACCTAGACTGCTTTATCTACACACATATTATAAGCTCTCTGTGATGTGTTCAGGAACCGCATGTAACGACTGGCGAAATGGCGGCAAATAAAAACTTTTCTCGCGCATGTCACACAACCGTAGTTTTTATTTTTAATTCATAAACAAACTAGAATCGGCCCCTACTATCATATCGTTCGATATCAAGTAACGTGTGAAATTCAAAATTGTTTGCTATTGACATTTCGTTTCGAATAAAACTTCATCTCGACTGATATTAGAATTGAGGTCCAATCAAATTGTTTTGTTTTTCAGAGATGTTCGAAATTTGAATGTAATATTAACATCGAATTCGATGTTATTACGAAGCAATAATAACATTTTCACAGATAAGAAATTTGTTCTAACAAAACAGTTTACCTTTATGCTGGTCGTAATTTGCGGTTTTTTAACACAGCATAGAGGGTTTATGATATGTGTGTAGATAACAGTAATAATTATTATGAAATGTGATTATGTTGATTGGTGACAGCCCGTGGAACGGCTTTTCAATTAAAAGATCGAAGCTAGAAACCCTATGGTGGTGCCCATCTATGACTTTAAAGTTTGAATTACGTAAGTTTATGTTTAGTCGGGTATTTCAACGCGAGTCTAGGTTTTAGGAAGTAAGGTGTGGGGTACGCCACTCGAGTTCTGCAATCCGCGCGCTCAAAATTAATCTCGACAAGGACCCGATAGCGACTGACGGTGCAGCAGGTGGCGCGGCTTATCGTTAAACCGCTAAGCAATTTTCAAATTTTGGGCTAAATGTCAATTTAATTACAGGTCTGTAGTTGAAAATCAAAATATAGCAGGTTCTCTCTAAAACTTAAAGAGAAATATCTACGTATAAAAATTATTTTAGAGTTCGTTTTACAGTTTTATTTTTAGCCTGTTTTCGTTATTTTATATGATCAGACCTTAGAATAATAACGCATATAAACCTAGTGGGCCTACCCACTGGGCGCGCTTCAATTTGCCTCACGAGCGGGCGGGCCTTCAGTGCTCAAGGACAACTTGCACCGCGAACAGCTCAAGAATTTTAGCTAAAAATGACGAAATGCGCAGTAAATGAGTGTAAAAATACGTCAGACAAACATAGAATAGATACTAACATCACATTCCACAAGGAAGTAACGCGTTTCAATTTGTATTTTTATATAAATATTCACTAAAACCGAAAATTAACGTACTACTAAAACTAGCCTACATGAATTTGATTTTTGCCTCACTTGTGACAGTTCGTTTGATATGAAACTATCATTCTATGCGTTATTATTTTAAGGATCAGACATAGTACCTTCTATCGTGTAACAAACTAGAACGTTCTTTAGACAATATATATTTATTTATTTTTATTGAGCTTCATCACCTATTGTTACTTCGATACATGTACGTTTTACATTGGTAGGGGTGTTTAGCTAGACGCACAACCATTTAAAGATGAAAGAACAAACTGAATATAACGACAAAATATGACAATCAGATTAAAAAATATACATCTTAAATATATATTTTAGCGTAATATAAATTTTTCCAATAAATGCTACGAATACTGCTAGTTTAGTACTTGCTAAGGATTGCCTTGCGGAGACCGGTTATCGAGTACGATAAAATATCTACTGTTGCACTATACTCATTATGTAGTCTGGACAGACGGCTGATCGGTGAGTTGAGACCCAATTTAGTTCTCCTGTGTCGTGGTAACAGAAGAGCAACTATCTTTTTACGGGGGTATCGATGGGGAACGCTTAGTTTGAACATTGATGTCAGTTGTGGGCAGTCTATCCTGTTAGTAAATAAATAAATATTCTTAACTGTATGGTATATTTTTTTGTAAGATTGTTATTTAATAGTAAATGCATTTGATCAAACAAAACAGTTTCTCCCGCTTCTCCTCCGACTCACCTTAAAAAGGAAAACATCGAAATGAAGCTTTGTTCAGTATGCAAGTATGCAATCCCTGTCTCTTAGAGAGATCTCTTGGACATACAACAAGTTTATGATAATGATGAAGTATTGAAATTTTGGATTATTCCAAATTATATGTTAATGAGGTGAAAGATGTATGTACACACATCAAAAAAAGTTTGCGATCACTTCGAAAAACTGAAATCATTTTTGTTACTGTAGATTATATTATGATTTAAAAATTAAAAATAAATTAGAACAAAATTAAAATATTTAAAAATAAATTAGAACATAAAACAATGACCCCGTTCAATTGTTTTTTCATATAAAAAGGCTTTCAGTCCTAGCTTACGCTCATTCAGAAATCTGATTTAGTCAATTATAAGCGATTCAAGATATTTTTCGCGGAAAGTTGTGATTGAAAAAATGCCAAGAGGATTATCAGAGGTTTTACGAGCTAGAATAGTAACTTTGAGGGAAGAAGGATACACCACAAGAGTAATAGCACGCAGACTTGCTATATCCCAATCCTGTGTCGTGGCTACGTTGCAGAGGTATCACGGAATGGGGAATTTAGCTGACCGACCCCGCAGCGGTCGCCCAACTGTTTTGACAGCTGCCCAAAAGCGCTATATTAGATTGCTGGCAGCCCGTGATCCAACAATCAACGCCACTAAAATAAAAGCAGAAGTCAGGGCCGCCTCTGGGCTTGAAGTTAGCACGCAGACCGTTCGCAATTGCTTGCACCAGGCTGGATTACGAGCACGGAGGTCTTGGCGAGCTCCGCTCAATTCCCGGCAACGTCAACAACGAAGATTGCAGTGGGCTAGACTTCGGCAAAATGAAGAAGGTGAGGACGAAAACATTTGGCAAAACTGTCTCTTCGTTGACGAATCCCAAATCAGCACTCATCCAGATAACCGACGTGTCCGTGTCTGGAGAAGACCAGGCGACCGTGAAAGACAAAGAACTGCCACTGGAACAGTTCAGCAAGGCGGAAAATCGGTGTCCTTTTGGGGTGGCATTATGATTGGAGCTAGAACGCCTTTGATTCCGTATCGGGGCTTCATGACAGCAGACATGTACAAAGCAGTTGCTATTGATGATATCGTCAGACCATTCCGAGTAAACCATGGGCACCAATTTGTACTGGTCGATGATAATGCGCCCGCACATCGAGCTCAACGAGTCAATGCTGCTCTTCAAGAATACTATATCACACAATTAGACTGGCCTGCCGGCTCGCCCGACTTAAACCCAATAGAGCACGCGTAGGGTGCTCTTAAACGAGCAGTATGGAACCGTGAGCCACGTCCCCAAACAGTTCCAGAGCTCAGGGAAGCCGCTATTGAAGAATGGGATAGGTTACCCCAGGAAATGCTGGATAACTTGATCCTCAGCATGCCCAGGAGGATCTTCGCATGTATTCGAGCCAGGGGAGGAGTTATTTTATATTGAATTCACACCTTTTAATAATAAATTGTTGTTTAAGTTTAATTAAACAGTCTTTTTCTTTCTATGAAATTTCTATCACTATTACATTATGACTAATGGCTCAATTTTTTAAAATAAATAATAAAAAATAGTTTTATATTTTAATTTCAAACAGGGTATTCCTATTTAAAGAAAGCATACAACATAGATTTTTTCTTGATAAAGTTAAATTTAAAGAATTATAGGAGCTTATGCTATTGATCGCAAACTTTTTTTGATGTGTGTATGTCAGGATTGTAACTAGTTGAAGGCTGTGGCTCTGCACACCACAATAGGAAAAGAGCGTGAAGCGTATGTATGTATTAACTCTTATTATTGTGAAAAGTACATTTCTGACATTAGTTCATTTTGACGCTGGGTTCGATTCCCGGTAGGACCAATTTTGGGAATACATACTGAACACAAGGCAAACAAAGGTGGACTTATCTCTAAGAGAAATCTCTTCCAGTCAAAAGTCCTAACGTCATTAATTTGCAAAACCTCTTACGTGTCATTTTGGTCGACAAGAAGCTTTGTAAATATTTGTAAAGTGTATTCGAAGATACAGAAACATTTTAGCATCATTCATACATTTAAATATCATTGTTTATCCAAATAACAAAAAGAACAAACTACTCGGAAAATTTTACAGAAAAAAACTCTTTCATTTTTCTATGATAGTTACTTTTAACACATAGGAGATATTAAATTTGCAACGACGGTAAGCAAGTGACAATATGCGCTAGAGAATGAGAGATAAATATTTATAACTACCTGATAAATTTACCATATTACCTAGTTTTAGTTGTTTACTGAACTTGTAAGTTTTTCCAGGCTATGATGCATGTTGAGTGCATTTATTTGAAGTTAATAAATTAATTGTACTACACATATCTAAACTATAATAGGTAGTTACGTTAACAAAAAAGTAACAATATGTATAAATGAGAGCCGTACCCTGGGGCATCGTGCCCAGAAAAATAGCAACATTTTGGAGTTTTTTGAAATTAGTTCAGGTCTGGGTGTTCTGGGACATGCCCCAGAGTGAACTCCATTGCTCTGGTACTGGAAATTAGATTGAGACCAGGCAATTTCCGTGGTTAGTCACACATTATTTCTTTTCTAGTAATTAGAAAACTTTTAAAATCAAACTAGTTATAAGGTATATATGCCTAGGTACATATTTCTTTGTATTATGTATTAATACCATGTAAAGTGACGACGTGCACCTGGTGGTAAGCGACAATACTGTCCATAACAGTTGCAATGCCACTCAGAATTGTATGCTGTCGTCACCCTAAGACATAAGTTGACAAGTACCATGTACCTGTTTTTTCACCAGCACCCTTCAAAATAGTAATGCAGTAATTTTCACAATACTGCCTAGCGGCAGAAATAAGTCCGGTGGCAGTGAGACAAACCCTTTCATAAGAAACCTGCTACAGAACGGAACATATCAAACAAAATTATAAACAAATTTTTATCTAATAAGTGCATATATATAATAATAAAAAATAAAAAGTTGGATAATGTTTTAATTTCTCTTGCGAATGAATCTAATAAAGCTACACTAGTTACAAGGAGCACATAAATTGACATAGCTTCAGTTTCATCTGAAGCTCGCGTTTCTTTTGTCGCCGGGGGCCGGGGGTGCTGCGGGGGCTGAGGGGAGCGGTGCGGGGGTGCAGGGGGGCTAAGGTTGACAAATGGGCCGCTCCGAGCATCCGCGAGCGATACAATCGGTGCGTTGCTTACTGCTGCGCGCGGTTGTAGGAAAAAAACAGGGTTGGCTAGTCAAAATTTTCCTAATACGTACCTCAAATATATTCAAAATTAGATTTTACATTTTATTTAATACAATTTGAGTACCAATCAATGTTAGACGTCGAACTACAGATCTTCTGAGTGTGTGTAATGGGTGCGCTAAGTATCTGTCGAGCTCAATTATTAAGACTTAGGTAAGTATCGTAAGTATCCAATTTTCAAGACACTGCACGCTATCAATACGAGAAACCTATCATAGTAATTTTGACTTAATGTGTACCTATCTGTCTATTTTCATTACAAGCATTAAACATGTGAAAATTTTAAGCTATTTCACTTACCGCCTCTAATTTTTTTTATTAATAATAAATCAAAGTTTAAGACAGTGACAGCCCTATGGCACGCGTCACTGGACTCGTCCCAGAGTGCCATTACTCAATGTCGGCCGCCATTTTCGAGACCCCGCCCGCTACGCCGCCGTAGCGTTGTTTCGTAGCAACCGACTGCTTGCCTATTGCTACAGCCTCATGCTAGCCTGGTACATTTGGATTATTAAGAGAGTTTAATTTAATCGATTATTTTTTATAAAAAATGCAAAATTAATCAATTTTATTCAATTTAATCAAATTATTCTCATGATAAATAATGGCCGTCTCAGTTTTCATCCGTTGTCGTCCGCGACAATTTTCGTAGAAAGAAAATCACTTCAGTGAACCACAGAAATGGACCACATGTAAACAAATAAATAATAGGCTGGGGATATGCACTCAGTTGCAGTTCTCATTATGGCGAAATAAAAATATTAACACTTTTTAAACATGTTGGAAAATGTAAAAAGTAATGAAAAAAGATTACACTTATTTATTCTTTTGCGGACCATGCAACTCTTTACCGCCCTATAGGCCAGTTAAATCTATATATCTACAATGTCTACAATAAACTATGTGAAAAGGTTATAAAAAAACTGTCATACAGCCAACTGCGCAACAGTGTCTGTAATTGCTAGAATTAAAAAAATTGTCTATGGCATTATTATTTTTTTAAATTATGATCGGCACTTATCTGCATTATATACTTTTACAATTAGAAAATGCGGCGGATTTTTCTGACCATCATTACATTTATGGCCAATGCTGAATATATAAATAATATTTTTTTTAATAACAGAAAGGCAGTAAATAAAAACTAAAGCGCTTTGTACATTGGCGGGAAAGAGGATTGCCTGACTCGTACATACAATACAGTGCCTTACTGGCTCGGCTATAAAACCCATACTTAATCAAGCAATCCACGACCTCCCGACCTCTGTAATCTATAACTAATTACGTTAACATGCAAAGATTAACTTACAAAAAATAATGTTCAACTTGTGTCGTTAAATCACCAAAAAGTCATTAAAACCAGTTTGTCCATTAGTGTTAATAACC